>NC_048304.1:37318138-37425465 GCF_013100865.1 Trachemys scripta elegans
TCTGGGGGGGGGGGCTGTCAGGGGGTGGGGAGTGGTTGGATGGGGCGTGGGAGACCCAGGGGTCTGTCTGGGGGTGGGGGTGTGGATAAGGGTTGGAGCAGTCAGGGCACAGGTAGGGGTTAGGGTCCTAGGTGGCCAGTTAGGATGGGGGGAGGGTCTCAGGAGGGGGCAGTCAGGGGACAAGGAGCGGGGGGGAGGGTTGGGAGTTCTGAGGGGGGCGGGAAGTGGGTGGGGCAGGGGCGGAGCCAGGGCAGGACAGGGGCGGGGCTCCGCCCGTCCTCTTTTTTGCTTGCTGAAATATGGTAACCCTACAGTATTGTTCTGTGGTAGTATTGGCTGGACCTGCAGCTTTGAGTGCTGCTAAGAACTGTGTAGTGCTTGCTATACATTTATAAATATGACTGTGTCTTCCTAAAGCTCTGAATTATGTGTTTTTTATTGTGCATTTATAAGTATTATTTGTTCTGACAACCACTATGCATTCAGCAAAATTTGTTGTGAACTAATAAAGATAATTTGATTCTCCAAAAACTAGAATTTTAGTGAGTGGGGGTTGGGGGGGGGGGAGGGAGAGGAGTGCAGAAATACAATGTGCAAAAAAAAATCTAAAGGCAACATATACAAAATTTTCAATGTAATGGGACGAAAATTTAAAATTAGAAAGGAAATAAATACTTATGTCCATTTGCATGCACAAATGTAGCCCATTATTGCTACACATAAACTTACCTGTGTGAACCACTGTTGTCGTATGTGAAGCAGTGGTTTTCCTTGCTGTTTCCTGGCATGCAGTGGTAGGGGTAGTAATGTGACATGTGATATGTTGGGGGATATAGTGAATGGCAAACATGGAGTCCTCCAAGGACTACAGAGAGTGGAGAGTCTGGGATTTTTGGACCTACAGAGGTCAACAAAGGTCTGTAGCATTTAAGATTGCTGCCCGAGAAGACTCTTTATGTCTTGGTGGCATTTTCCTCTCCTTATCCTGTTGGGACTCCTGGGCCCTCTTTCTTCTCCTCTCTTTCTATGCTCTTGGTTATATTGGCCCTCTAAGCCGTTTGTTCACAGTCCAATGCAGCACTGGCTTGACATGTTCTGCAAGATCCTGCTTCCCTCATCCTCTTCTTTCTTCTCCTCCTCAGGGTCAAGTATTCTACAGGCATGGAGGGGCACCCTTCAAGGCTGCCACGCCGGATGTGCCATTGGATTTACAGTCACAATGGAAAGGGAAAATGTTTCAAAACTCCCTTCCTTTATTCCCATAAACACTTTGAATAAGAAATGCTGATTGACACTTTAGCTTCAGAGTGCCTTGGGCACAGCACTGCTTTCCAGCCCCAACCATGGTGTGTACAGCCTACCATGGATTGGGGTGGGGAGGAGGGATTTTCTGTTACATGAGGCTATAAAACTTTGGTCCCTATGGGTATAGGGCGATGGCAGTGAATGCTGGCACTATTTCCACAGGCGGTGATGATTTTAGCTGATCTCACTCCTGAGTGTGCCAAAGGCACAGAGAACACAGCTGCTACTGGTTTCCTGACACCACTGGGGCCCATATACCATGAGCCTGTTTACTAGTAGTGCCAGCCAAACTCATCACAGAGTGGCATGGAAAAGTATCCTACCATGGAGGACGAAATAAGGCAGCTATCCTTAGAAAACATTGGGAGAGGATTGCAGAGGATCTCCATGAAAATTGAACTGAAATCTCTAGGAGGATAAAACAGATATCCCAATGTACAGTGCTTGCATGGCCCCTCTCCAGCCTACCCCAATAGGGGAAAGAAAAACAGTTGCCAACTTTACCTCTGTTTGTTGTGTCTCTACTTCTTCTCATAAGAGTAAAAATGAAAAGTCAATATCTTTTGTCTTGTTAACTTGGGGATGGGATGGGTGCCATCTTTAAATTTAAACATTGTAATGAAAAATGAATATACATATTTACCCGAGTTCCCTTCCCCTTCATCAGGCTCATCCACATTTGACTGGTGACACTGGCTAGACTGTGGCAGTCTCAAATAGCTCCTGGCTTCCATGACTGGAATCCTCCACCACATCTCCCTCTTCCTCCTTCCTGCTGTTCAAGGCAGAGGTCTCTGTCTCAGGGTCCTTCAGGTATCCACAGTGGTCTGGAGCATGCTGGTGGGGTCTCTGCAAAGCATGGCATGTAGTTCCTTGCAGAAACTGAAAGTTTGTGGTGAAGCACCCAGATCTACTGTTGTGCTCCTTCACCTTGTGGTTTCCCTGATGTACTGCCTTTGCTTTCACATTGCACTGCTCCTGATTCCTGTCATACCCCTTTGCCTGTGTAATCTGCTCATGTGTAAAATGTTCACGTTTCTACAGGTGGCCTGTAGTTGTGAATGCACAGAACCACTAGTTCCTGTCTGATCCAGGCAGGAGCACAACTAGTGCACGGCGCTGCCATGGTCAGCTGCGTGGTTGCACACAACAAAGGTGAGCTGCTAGCAGAGGTGAAAGTGGGCCAGTACGACGTACCAGTAAGAAGTGGCCGCTGGTCAGGGCCGGTGCAAGGATATTTTGCGCCCTAGGCGAAACTTCCACCTTGCGCCCCCCTCTCTGCCCCCCCCCCCCCCCCCCAGAGAGAGCCGGCTCCAGACACCAGCTTGGGAAGCAGGTGCTTGGGGTGGCCACTGTGGAGGGGGGGTGGCACGTCCAGCTATTCTGCGGCAATTTGGTGGACGGTCCCTCACTCCCGCTCGGACCTCCCGCCGAATTGCTGCTGCAGATCACGATCGCGGCTTTTTTTTTTTTTTTTTTTGGCTGCATGGGGCAGCAAAAACCCTGGAGCCGGCCCTGCCCCCACACCTCTAGCATCGGTTCATTGAGGGGCAAATCCCTATGAGCCTTTATAGACCCCAGGGGCCAGCCGTGCCCAGGGGCTGCTCCCCAGACCAGGTTCCCCCCTCCCTGCCCCTTGAACTTCCCTGGAGGGTGCATAGCCCCCCCGTGAGCCCTCCCCACCCCACCCCAGTGGCCCCCGCCCCGAGTCCACTCACAGGCTTTGCTGGGCTTGGGCCACTGCAGCAGCTCAGCAGGGAGGAGCTGCCTTCTGGGGGCTCCTGCAGCAGATGCATGCGGGCAGAGGCCCCGTGCGCCCCCCCAGCCATGCTTGGGCTCTGCAACTCCCGGGAGTGTGAGTCGCCGCTGCCCCTCCCGGAGCAGGCTCAGGGCCCCGTGCCCCGGCAGTTGCTCACATGCCCAGGAGCCGCAGAGCCTGAGCGTGGCGAGGGAGGAGCTAGGGGGCACACGGGGGCCTTTGCCCGATGCATCTACTGCAGCCTGCAGGAGCCCCCCGGGGAGGCACCAGGCCGCAGCCTGGGCAGGAGGGGCGGGGGGTGTGGCTGCTCCCCGCTAGCGGCGCCGCCGCCTTTGCAGGGCTCCTGCCCCACTGTACCGCGCCGACTCCTCCATGGCTGGGGCTTGCCGCCACCACAAGCAGGACACTCTGGTTCACCGGTGCCTCCGGAAGGCGGATCCTCCCTGCTGAGCCAGGGCACCGCTTTTTGGCGCCCCCAGGGTCATCCTTTGGATTTATGGGGCTCTATGCAGTATTATTAAACTGGTGCCCCTATGCCCGATGGCAGCTTGAGCTTGCAGCCCGGCGGGGGGCGGAAGGACAAGGCAGAAAGAATAACAAGATGCCCGGCCCGCCTCTCGGTGGCGGAGAGTCACAGTTCCCCACAGAGACCTCTGTACCCTCTCCCTCACGCAGAATGGACATGCAGAAGGTACCTAATTAAAAGCACTAAACTTGGGAATAAAAAATGTCAGTCACAGGTTTTTTGATATGCCCTGAAGTTTGTCAGACATTTATTTGCAAAAACTTTGTAGTAAGGGCGAGTCAGCTGTCTTGCTGAATACAACATTAAATATTATGGAATACATGATGCAGCTCTTCTCTGTTTTACATTTTCTTAATCAGTATTTCTAAGCTGATTTTATATTTTAAATGTACTCTTAAATGTACTCATTCCAGATTACTACATATTTAACTCACTGAAACAGACATTATTTTAAATTAATCAGTCACAGAGGTTTAGTGTGTTCATAACAATGTTCATTGCTTTTAGAAAAAGGGAACACTACTTTACTGTGTGTGATCTCCATAACAATACACATGTTTATGAAATTTCACCAACTTTAAAAAATGTTTCCAAAGATTTTAGGCATAGCAAAGGATTTTATATCTTACTAAGGTACTGATTTTGCTTAAAACTAGTTCATCAGATAGCCAGAAGTAAAGAAAGGGAAACTCTTTGTCCAGCTATCTGGAAGCAAAGGGCTGTTGCTTCCTTTAGGTGGGGGGTGGGGCAGGAGGGAGAGGGGGTGAAGGGAGAAATGGATGGACAGAAAGGACAGGAAGACTTTGGAAGTACGTTTTTTTACTATAGTAACTAAAATTTGTATTTTAGATAACGGTGGTCTTTTGAAGAATCTATTTTAAAAAACATATGTCTGAAGATCCAAGCATTTAAGGCTAAAGATGATTGTGCATCTAAAAATCTATGCAAGGATTTTTTAGAGATGTGATTTTATAATCTTCACCAACTCACTAATGAAATATTTTTAAAGCAAATTTTAAACTAAGGTCCTGTAGACTGACACGTTCTGAGTAAATATTTACAGTCATGCACAACTGTTTTTGTCAGTACATTCAGAAACTGACAGTAGATACCTGGGGGTTGGCAAATGCCTGTTAAATGTCTTCATTAGCCCTTGAATGGCTCTTTAACAGCTTCAGTGTTGTGCTAATAGGTCTGGCAGGCTGGAGACCTTTTCTCTTTTAACTACTAGATCCCCTTACCAGGAAGACTCAGAGCCTGCAGGAAGGGTCAGAACAGGGATAGGAAATCCAGTAGGGTGGACACTAAGACCCAGTGGTGCCCCAAATTTTCAGGTGCCCTACCCAGCTGCCTATGCCTAAGGACAGCCCTGGGTGCCCCCAATCACTTGCCGCCCTAGGCCACTGCCTAGTTTGTCTAGTGGTTGCACCGGCCCTGCTGCCGGTACAGGCCTGTACACAGCCAATGTTAAAGCGCTGCTGGGGCAGTGTTTTAAGGACACTCCTGGGAGGGCTGCTGAGAGGAGGGGACAAAAGGGGTAGCTACTCTGGGGTCTGGTGATTTAAAAGGGCCCAGGGCTCCCGTGGCAGTAGCTGGAGCCACAGGCAGCGCGGTAGGGTTAGCTGGGGGAGGCTGACCCCCAGTTCCACCCCTTCCAGGGGCCCAGAGCCAGGCCCCTGTCTGGGTAAGAGTTTTGTTACTTTCACCCCTGGCTGCTAGGTATGCTTGCCAAGGTGGGCAATCAGGAAATGGTATTTCAAAAACACAGGGGAGGTTGTAAAGGCTGAAGGGTGGTTTCTGGTTGGTGAGCCTTGACCTGTGGAGTTTAAAATTGTGACTAGCACAGTCAGGGTAACAGGGAATGGGGCAGTGTGGGAGAGCTGCTGGAAGACTGGGAGGGTCAACACAGGTCCTGCAGTGGCTACACATGCACTGTGTCCTCCTCAGTAGGTCGATGATGCCTCTACAATGTTGAGAAGGTGGTTTTCCTGCATGTTGTTGCTACACGGGCTGGAGACAAATTTGAGCACAGACACATCCACAAATAGGTCACCGCAAGGGAACGTGCAGCGCCCAAACTCGCTAGGAGAACCTGGTCTCTCACGCTGACAGAAGCAGCACCAGCTACATCCAAAACTGCAACTGCTGGGCCGGGTGTGGGGGTGACACCCCACTGCCAGGCTACTTCCCCCACGGCCCTGCCCCGGGGGAAGAGCAGCGAGCTCAGCAGAGCTCCGGCAGGCAAGCCGAGCTCGCCTCTCCTCCCTGCAAGTAGCGGGGGCCCCTGCTCCCCGGAGGAGGCTAAGGCGGAGGGAGTAGAAAGAAGCGAGTCAGAGCAGCCTGCTGTGAGTAAAGCGATCCGGACCCTGCTGCAGCTGCTCCCGGAGAAGGGCGAGCCCCAGCCCCCAGGAGGTGCAGTGGTGGTGGGGCAAGGCGCATAGTCGCGCTGATCCTCACAGAAGAGCGGCGGGCAGGGGCTGTTGTCAGACCAGCCTCCCCCCGCAATATCCACGTAGAGCCGGGGTCTTCTACCCTCCCCGGCTCTCAAATGGCGGCTTGGGTCGCACGGGGGGCGGGGCAGAAGGTGGGTCTCATCGGCGGCTCGGCGGTCTGGGCTGGCGGCGGCGGCGGCGGGAGGAGGAGCCGAGCGCCGGCCCGATCGATGGGCTCGCGAGAAATGTCTCGCGGAGGGTGAGGCCGCCATTTTAGATGGGGAACGGAACGAACGGCGCCTAGTGAGGAGCGAGTCCGGGGGGGCCGCGGAGCTTGCGTGGAGGAGGTACGGGCAGTGCGGGGGCCAAGGTCCCTGAGGGGGGCGGAGTAACGGGGGTCCCCCTCCCTCGGCCGCGGTCCCCTTCCCCGCTCCCTTCCCTGGAGCGGACTCAGCGGTTCCCTGCCCCGTCGCTGAACCCCGGGGACGCTGACCCGCCCGGGGAGGAGACGTCGCCGCCCCGCTGGAGAGCGGGTGCCAGCGAGGTGACCCTCTCTTCCCCTGACATAGGCGGAGGGCCCTGGGCTGCCCCTGCGCCAGGAGTGGTGAAGGGACGGGACCGGACGGGGGCAGCCTGGTGTCCCTTCAGGGGGAGGGGACCCCGCTGGAGCCGTTGGTAGCTGGGTCCCTGCCCGGCTTGAGCCCCGAGCAGGGCGCTGCAGGCGCAGAGCAGGCTGTGCAGCGGCCTGGACCCAGCACCGCAGAAGGTGCCAGGGAGGGGGGAGGGGGCTCCTCCGTCCGTAGGCGCTGCGGGTCGGGGAGGGGGTGGCCAGTCTCGGCTGGCCTCTTTCGTCTGGCGGTGTCAATGGGAGCCCCCCAGCGGTGACTGAGAATAGAGAGAGTATTTCCTCCTGCAGGGAGAGACGCTGGAGAGCGGGGCTGTAGCAAGGGGCTTGTCGGGGGTGACATTAGCCAAGTGGCTGAGTAGTGTGGGGCGTGCCATGTAGCTGAGGAGTTTGTACAGCCCTTCCTATTTTAGTTTGTTCCTCCTCCTCCATGGTGTGTGTTTTTTTTTTTTTTTTTTAATTCCTCCCGCACTGTTTACTAGGTCTGGCAGGACAGGTGAGCAATGGGCACCTGAAATGCTGCCTTGATAAAGTATGGTATGCTGTTCTGTATTTATCTGTACTAAAACGATCTACTTGGAGGTATACTAGTACTGCATAGAACTGGGGACTATTGTGTCAAGTATCTAGTGATGTACATCAGTAGCCCACTAAATCTTACAGTCACCTTGATCTGCTGCATTGAGAATAGAAAGTGTATGAATCTCTTATATGGTTAAATGAATCCATTTTTTAAACACAGTGCAAACCATTGTTTGGACATTGGTATTTCAGTTTTGATGCTACATACTTTGGTTTAGCTTAAACCAGTTCTCAGTTGACGTAAGCTCAAATTAAATACACCTTTTGTAAACTGCAACAAGTGTGTCTTTGCAGGGATTTTTTTTTTTAGTGATTTAACCAAATGTGTTTTAAAATTATGACCTTTGTTAAACTGGGGCAACTTTACCATGTAGACAAGGCCTTTCTCTGGAGCGGTACCTTATGATTATGCTGTTACGTAGAGCCCATTTAGCTAAGGTTCTGGTAGGTATACAAATGATCTTCCTCTAAATAGCATCCTCTTGTATAGTTGTCATGTCTTTTGGCACTAGGGTGACCAGACAGCAAGTGTGAAAAATCGGGACAGGGGGTAATGGGCTTCTGTATAAGAAAAAGCCTCAAATATCGGGACTGTTCCTATAAAATCGGGACATCTGGTCACCCTATTTGGCACAGATTCTGAAATTTACATGTCTGATGTTGCCTTCTACTCTAATAGCCTTGGAATGGCATCCGTAAATGAAAGGAGTTTGTCAGAGGCTCTGGGGCCTCAGAACCAATTGAAGTGGGATTGTCAAGCTGGGGATGTGTTCCAGGCTTGTAAGAGGCAGTTGGAGATTTTTATGCATGTAAAGAAGAGAAGGAAACTGAGTGGGCCCTTGCACATTTTACTTGCCTGGGACTCTACAGAAATGAGGCCAGCTGTGGTGGATGGAAAATACTTGAAAAGAGGATTAAAAATGATCATCTGTCTTGAAAAGCTTGTAAATAGCTAATATATAGATAGTGGCCTGCAAACATTGACTAATGAATGGGTCTGTTTGTTGTGTAAAGATGAAGTATACTTGTGGCGAGTTTACATAGGGACATTCAGGAAAATTAATCCAAATTAGCTAAAATTGTGAATTTAAAGCAGATTAGTTAAAACCCTGTGTGGATGCTCTCATTCAGAATTAATGTGGTCTTAATTTGATTTAGTTTTAGTAGTTAATGTCTCTCTGTAGACAAACTCTTAGATGACTCTTGGTCACTAAATTGTGTTGACATACATAAGATCTTTAACCTGTTTCATGAGTGTAATTTCTTTAATAGTACAAACCTGGCAAAATTGTGGTGGTAACAAAGATTGATCTACAAAGATTGATCTACAAAGATTGCCTGTAATGGATTATTAAATTTGAAGCACACTCATCATGCAGTTTATGTACATACTTAATATCTCCAAGACTAGATATTTTATTTTACAACAGCAGTGAATACCTTACTTTCATGTTTGCCCTACTTCAGTATCAGGGAGAAATGTGCTACTGTTTCTGGTCCAGTCATATCAACTTGATACATACTGTTTGTAATGACAGGATCAAGGTGAGGTACTTATGGACATGGGATAAAAAAATTCTCTTATATTTTGTGGCATGTGTTTGTTGTAAGAAAACTCTTCTAAAGCAGAAATATGAGATGTGTTGAATACATATATAGGACAGGTTCTCTCAGAAGACTGGCTAGAATCCTGAGCTGATCATTCACGTCACTGATCAAATATAACACAGTTCAGTGAGGCAAAAATGCTACCTTTTCGGTCTTTATAAAATTAACTAGACTTTTTAGGAATGGGTATGAATTAGCTGCTTTCGCAGGTTTGAGATAACTTGCAGTTGGTATGGTATGTCTTGCATAGTTGAATATGTGAATAATCTCGGTATGCATTCAGTTATATATTTGCTCTAATACTGCTAAAAGAAAAGGTGGAATTTAGACAGACAAAATTTTGTGAACAGTTAATTCTCAGTGGATTACTGGCCCTTGTTACTTGCACAGTATTTTTTTGTAAATAACTATTTTACTTTGTAAAGCATCGGTTGCGTGTTTACTTATTTAGTCACTTGAATATTGTGTTTATACTATAAATGTAATCTGTTTCATGCAAAGGTGATTTTGTTGGAATTCTGGATCCTAACATTTTATAGTTAAATGGAACATGCCTTGTTTTGTGTATTAAAACCCCACTGTGGTTACATTAGAGTCCAATAAATGAAATACTGTGAGACCAGGTCTATGCTACAAACTTGCATCGATATAACTATGTCACCTGGATATGAAAAACCCACACCCCTGAGTGACGAGATTATATTGACACCCCTCCCCCCAGTGTAGACAGCACTATATCCACAGAGACGCTTCGACATAGCTACTGCCTCTCACAAAGGTGGATTAATTATGCCTCCTGGAGAAGCTCTCCCATCGGCTTAGTAGTGTCTTCATTAAAGTTGCTGTTGCTTTTTAAGTGTACACCTGCCCTCTGAGAATTTTTGATTGGATATAGCCATGATTTCTCAGTAGAGTTAAAAGCTAAGAAATGTAACAACCATGGGTACGTGGATTTTAATCGGTGGACATTTGATTTCATGGGATATAGTCAATGTTGTTGGACTCTAAATGTTTTCTGGAGTTTTTGCCTTATTTGTGGTAGCGTTTCAAAACTAGGATTGCAATACAAAAATTGTCTAGACTCTCTCTCATGAGCAATACAAAAACATATCCAGCTCACTTTGTTTGCAGTTGCAGGTGTGTCTAAGTTTTGCCATTTTTCTCTAGTGCCTGCTCCAAAAACAGATATCCTGCCTACTGAAATAAATGGAGCAGAGCATATATTCAAGCTAGTCAAAGCTGATTTGTTTTAACTTTAGACAAAACAGTTTAGGCAATTGGCCTTTCATGTAATGTACTAATATATATGGCAATACTGGTTTGTTTCCTTTCCACTCTCGGGGAAATAAGATTTAGGTTTGTATCTGGAGACCAGTCTATATTTAGCCTGATCTTTCTGTTCTGCAATTTTATTCCATTTTACACTTCTGTTGAATCATTTCACTGGCTATCCTACGTGAGGCCTGCTATCTGCATATTTCAGTTATGTACTTCAGTGCTGCCAAGCTTCTCCTCTTTTTATTGTTATATTAGATTGTTCCAATTCAGATTCCAAATCGGGTGTTGCATTGCATCTTTGTTATTGGTTTGACCCAAAATGTTTCTGTTCTTTTGTAAATTACTCACAAAAGGGGGTGGATTTGTTTTGCATTCCAGTTGATATACATAGTATCACTTAAGAACAGTTGGGACATCTTATAAGTATATTTTTAGATCACAAATTGAAGGAGGTTGCTTCACTGACTTGTAGATGGGTGTGGTGAAGGGTTAACCTTATTAATTAAAGCTGGCTCAGAATTTTAGACTTTTAATATAATGGGGGCTCAGAATTGCTTTTCTTAATGCTCTTTACTGGAGAGCAAGCTAGAATTTTGAAAATCATTGTTTAGGGAATGTTGAGGAAATTGCCCAATGGAGATGCAAAGCTGGAGACTTAGCAAGAAAGAGAGACACAGGCATTGCCCTGCTTCAAGGAGTGAGGAGGTGCCCTCTTCTCTTGTCCTACCTCCTGGATGACTTGGGGAGAATGGGAACTTCATTCTGTGTTGCACTCCTACTGCCCAAACCTTTTCTCTCTCCTCAGAGAGGAAGGGTATTGTGGCTTTTATTTTCTGATCACTGGTCCTTGCTCTGTCTAAATCTTATTGGTAAACCAGACAGTGGCTTGCTGAGGTGGTGGAAGGACTGTTTGTATTAATTGCTTGTAAAGCATGCCAGATAATTACTAACTTGTGGTAGGTATGAAAGGAGGAAACCAACAGAGTCCAGGAGGAGGGCAATGCTCTGAGAGGCCAGCTACATGGGAATGAGAGGATACTAAGATTTCTACTAAGCTGCTGTCTCTAGGCTCTGGTATTGGGGTCTCCTTCATATCAACATTTGGTAGTACATACCTTAAGGACCTTTTGCCTTCCTCCCTGTAGTTTCTGGAAGGGAGATGGCGCTTACTCCCCCCCCCCCCCCCATGGCCTCTTGGCTGCTACAAGGGAAGTAGATATCCAGTGCTGCTGTACTGTTCCATCAGCCCAGGCTCCTCACTGCTGCAAGGGAAGCAAGAAGAGGTTTTAATTAGTAATGTTTTGGTCCATGTCTCCTGTGAATACCTCTTGTGTCTGCTGCTACTGCTGTCCAGAGTTTCCCAAGCAACAGTAGTAGCTCAGATGACATGATTCTTAAGTTTCATTGGTGCCCATAGGATTCTGAATAGCAACAGTGACACAAGTCTTAATTTCATTGTGGTCTTACTTGACAAATTGGTGAGCAACAGTCGAGGCACACTTGTTGCCTGTAGGCTTAAGAAGGCAAAACTGCCTGGTTCTGATTCAGTTTGTGTTTGAAAGGTTCTCTTTGCAACTGAAGGTTTTAGAAACTTTGTAAAAATGAAAGCTTAGATTGTGCAGAAATTGATATAGGGCCTCCTGCTCGTCAGAACAAACTTCCCACTCACTGTGGACATCTGGATTTTTTTAGTTGGCTGTGTACATTTGTTTACCAGTCTGGCCTGCCAGTGCAAGTGTGTGTCATGAAATAGAGAATTAAAGATCTGAGGAGTTTAAAAAAAAAAAAAAAAACTGTACAGATTTTGTTTAGCCTAGCAAAATCAGATCTTTCTTACACGAAGAAATTATATGTACTTGAAAATAAATTTTAATATCAATTGGCATATTAGAGGTTTGGCATTTGAAATTTTATTTAATAAAATAGCTGTTTTAAAGTTTTGAGTCTTTCTAGTCTCCTCAAATATTTTTTGTATTATTTAAATGGGAGGATGATAGCTCAGTGATTTGAGCATTGGCCTGCTAATCCTGAAACCCAGGGTTGTGAGTTCAATCCTTGAGTGGAGCCACTTAAGAATGTGGGGCAAAATCAGTACTTGGTCCTGCTAGTGAAGGTAGGGTGCTGGACTCAATGACCTTTCAGGGTCCCTTCCAGTTCTGAGATAGGTGTCTCTGTCTGTCTCTCTCTCTCTCTCTCTCTGGGTTTCTCTCTGTCCTCCCCTGGTTGTTTTTTAGTTGTAATCTTCCCCATCAACTCACTAATTGTTTGTGAAAGTTGCTGGTCTGTTTGAAATCAGTAGAAGTCTGGAAAAGTCCTTGATTTATGTAGAAAATAGTATCATGTACAGAAGCTTTATTAACTCAAATGCCTTGCCCCAATCTGGATTATCTCTAGGGTTGAGAACATAGTTCAATCTCCATGGCCAAACTAGGTATTTGTAAATTTAAAGTTCCATATCCAATTATTAATCTGCCTATTTTTCTAAATTCTTATGTCCTTTATTCTGCTAATCTTTTCCTGCCCCTTTTTGAATCTCTCTTTTTAATTTAGGGCATTTCTGTAATGCACCACTTTCTTATTTTAGTCTTCTTACCTCAAAGATCTTGGATTATGGATATTTCATTTGCTGAAGAACTGGACGTGGTTCTCTCTGCAGTGTTTAGAATGGTCCTTTCAGTCTGCTTGAGGGGATTGCTAGAGAAAAACATAAGATATACTTCATTTCTTACCTCCTTCCATTCTCTGTTCTGTTCCTCTCCTGGGATGAGTTTCTTCATAATGCAGCCACTTACTGCCCATTGGAGTGAGGTACCACAATCTTTGTTCTCTTGTAAAATTCTTCTCCTTTTCCCCGCTGCCTAGTTTGTAGAGCACTATGGCAGCATAAGGAGAAACTTGCCTGTGCTGTTTGTGTGCGCCACTTCCTTTGTGGCTGGAGTACAGAGAAAACGGATGAGGAATGAGTAGTCCTCTTCAGCTCACCATAGCTGAATAAATGTTATGTTCAGGAGCACAGGTGGTCTAGTTTCACAGGGTAATGTAACAAATGCAGGGAAGATTGGTGTGGAGTGGAAGGAGACTGTATATTCACTATGTTGCATGTAAACTGGCCACCAATTGAAAAATGTTTTTGATGTATTAATGATAAGAATTTGATTTTTTTAAAAAAATCTGTTGGTCACTCTTTTACTGAAAATTGACCTCATTTGTAACAGAGGATGTGGGCCTGATGTTAGGTTGAAAACCAGTTTCTAGCCACAATTCTAAAACCATAAAATTAACTTCAAAGTTATAAAATATTTACTATAAGACAACTTTGAAATTGACCTTTCAATGGATTCTGATGGAAGCTGAGTTTTCTCAGTTCTAATCTACTTTTAACCTTATGAAGATAGCTGTTTTCTTTTTAAGTTCATCATCATATTTTATATAGTTAAATTACTAGCTCTTAATTGTGATTTTAGTGGTTAGAATATCTTTTGGTACATTGCAATGTTCTTTTAAACCAAGTCTGTAAAGTTAGACAGAGGATGACAAATGTGCCAAAACCTCTTCTCCCCCCTCGTCCCTCCCTTCCCTCAGAAAAGCTTAAAGTGTAACCTCTTTAGAGCAGAGAATATCTTTCTGTATGATTGGACAGGCTTGGTTCATTGTGCGTGCTATTGGAATACAAATAATAAATATTAAAAAAAAACAGTGTTAGTCATCAGTCTTAATAAGAGTTAAATGTTTTTGCATTGTTTGTTTATCCAAGAAAGATGAAAAGAAGCTTTAATAGTGGCTGAGGCACTACACTCAACTTGATGGCATTTGTTTGTCATGTGATATATTTGGAACATTGCTACATCCCGTGAATTCCAGAATTTCAGAGAACGGTTTACATATTGGGGCAGAACCTTACTGATGAAAATCGGAAAACCAGAATGAGGAAATGGGAGACCTAGCAGCTTCAACCACTCTTGTCTATAGATCAACTATTAACGCTTTCCACCATAACAATACCTCACCCCATCATTTCTCAGTCCTGCCCATGGTCCCAACAGGGTTTAAAATGTTAACACCCTGAATGACTTACTTCCCAGGCAGAAAGAAAAGAAATAATGGTGGGAGAGAGAATAGAGAATGGGGGTGAGCACAGAGCCCTTGATGTAAAGCGGTAGTGGGGATTGCAGGGTGTCCCTGAAATAGAAAAGAAGGGAATGGAGGAATACAAGGGACTCCTGTGTGTGTAGAATGAGCTTGTCCTACAGAAGCAGAGCATTTTGATCCTCTTGTTTTATGGTTTGTTAATCTCAAATGACAAAATATAAGGTTCTAGACTCATATAATTTTATGAAACAATAGGGATGTCAGTGTAGAACTCGCAGATAGCCAATAATGGTTTGCTGGAAAAAAGTATACAGGGCACAGTAATGTAGTAGATTTAAATTTAACTGAAGGCGAGTTACTTTCCTGTCTTACTTTTCTAGTCTCAAGCTTTAAGTTTACCGTGTTTAGTGTGTAGCACATGCATAGGCAGTTAAGTTATGAAGAGAGAGCCAGCTTATGTTGCAATCTAAGCAGTGGCCATATAGTGGAAAGATTCCCCTTTGGCATGTTCACTAGTGCTATTTTTACCTATTCCAGTAAGATCTGCCCTTATGATTTTAAATTACAGGACAGTAACTGGAATTACTTTGTTTTGCCAATTTATAGTATATGCTGAAGAAACTTTGAGAGATTAACCAGATGCTGCCAACCTAAAATCACATATGTCAGAACATAGTTTGTATTGTCACAAATAAAATGACCACTACAGCTGAAAGAAATACTTTTCTCCATTTCTTTTGTTTGTGTACTTTGCATTTGACAGAAGCTGGTCAATAGTCAGTTTTAGAGATTCCCTTGTATGTTGAGTATTTCCCGTGTTTTAGTTTTTTCCCAGAGCATCTAGGGAGAAACATTTTTAAAAGGAGGCAATATGATTGTAAAACAACAACAATTGGCCTCGTGACACAGGAATGGGCATAGTGTCTGAAACTGTTAACCTGAAATTTAAATCAGTTTAAAAAAATGTTTATATTCTGCAAAATCTATAGCCTAAGATTCTTCATTCTCTAGGGAAAACGTTCCACACTGTGAGTAGATTTTTCAAGTCCTGCCAGAGATGAAACACTTCAACTAGAAGACTGATAATAGTGAAAACTGGAGCATATAATGAAAATGCTACTTCTGTTATGATTGTAGTGTTGCAAAAGTAGTAGGCTAATAGAAAATACCACATGTATACAAGTTATTGCCATGTAACCATAACTTTGATTTTTCTAACTTTCATGATTATATAATCTAAACTACAACACTGCACTGCTGTGGTTTTTGAATTTATTAAATATAATATGCCTTTATTTTGAATAGAAGTGCTTCTTTCTAATAGTGTTGGTGGGTATTGTGATTTAAAACTTTGCTGATTGCAAACTGTTGGGTATGCTATTAGACTTTAGAAATGTATATTTATGGTAAGTAGAATTTTAAAAGTTACAATATCAGGTAAAAAATAAGTTTAAATGAATTTTTTAAAATGCAAAATGATGAACTTATAGAAGGAAACCAGTACTCTATTTTGCTTTTATAATGAACGTACTGAGTTGATTTTTAAACAAGAACATTACAAGAGGTTTTTATTAAAATGGTCTTTATTTCTCTTTAGTTGGTACAGACAAAATTGTTAAGAACAAAACGTTAATTTTTCTCAGATTAATGTGCAGTGTTGCTATAATTTACAAAGTTGTTGATGTGATTAAACAAATGGCTTGTGTCTGTATGCATCTGTTGGTTCCCATTGCAAACCAAGAACAGGCTGGCTTTTTTGGTCTCCATTTATGTTTTCATTGTAAAACATGCATACAGCCAGCCTCCTGAAATGCTTGTCTTTGTAGCAAAGTGTGTGCGATATGAAATTGGAAAAATGTACATGTCAAAACTGGCAGGTAGATAGGTCAGTTCAGTTTTAACCTGCTTTCAAAATAAGCAGACTCTCTGACTTGAAAAACAATAAATAATTCTTCTAATTCTGTGTGTTGTCTGGAGTTTGCTTCAGACTAGTCTCGTGCAGCTTTCAGCTGTTCAGGTGATAGATGAGAGCTCATCTCTGGCTAGAAACATCATGAGATTACAAAGTCCTATCTTTGGCATTTTGTTTCTCTTCTATTTCCTGGTCTTCCATGGGATTTTACCCTCTAACTCAGGGCTTGTCTACCCTGGCAATTTACAGGGCTGCAACTTTCTCTCTCTCAGGAGTGTGAAAAAACACCCTCCTGAGTGCAGCAAGTTTCAGTGCTGTAAAGTGCCAATATAGACAGTGCCCCAATGCTGCAAGCTGTGCTCCCAGCACTGGAAGCCACGCACCTCGTGGAGGTGGCTTTTTTTTTTTTTTAGAGCGCTGGGAGATCTTTCCCAGCGCTCTGCCGCGCCCACACGAACCACGTTAAAGCGCTGCCACAGCACTCTTTAGCGCTGCCACTGTAGACTAGCCCTCAGTCAGCGTTGGATTATTTTAGGAAGTGTATGCTAGTCTAGGATGGGGATTCTGGGGCCAAAAGTTATTTTCACTCCTTTTAGTTTTCCAGCAGCAGTAATGAGAACTTACAGCTTTTCTGATTGATGCTTGCTGCTGGTCCACACTAACCCCCCACTTCGAACTAAGATACACAACTTCAGCTATGTTATTCACGTAGCTGAAGTCGAACTATCTTAGTTCGAACTTACCGCGGGTCCACACGCGGCAGGCAGGCTCCCCCGTCGACTCCACGTACTCCTCTCGCGGAGCAGGAGTACTGGCGTCGACGGCGAGCACTTCCGGGATCGATTTATTGCGTCTAGACTAAATAAGACATATCTATACATGTACCCTTGGTTTACAGTTCTTCCTTTGCCCAATCTGAACCTCAAGTCTTAATTATTAAGACCTGTCTGGGTTTCCTAGAAATTTTTTCTCCTCAAGTGCAGGTTTAAGTATTATAACTACTTTTATGCCCCTCAAAGTTCTATTTTGGTACTGCATTTTCTTGAACCAGTGCTTGGCAACAACAGCCCCAGTTCAGCAAGGTGCTTAATTGTAGGAACTTTAAAAAGGAGTAATCCTATTGCTGATCAGCAAAGCACTTAGCAAGTGCTTGACTTGACTTCAGTGAGATTTAATCATTATACTTTGAGTAAAATGAGATTAATTAAGGGCTTAAGCATCATGCTGAATTGGGGACAGTATTACAATTCATTGGTCTCCATATATCACACAATCTAGCCTTATAAATTCACTGTCTTTCCACTGAAATGTTGCCTAAAATGACTGACAACTCCTTCCCCAAGGCTTAGAAGGTCCTGAAAACTTGCCGTGATAGTGTAGGAGGAAATAAAATTAACTCCTGTATTTAGGTAATACTTGTAATATCCAAGTAATGGTTTCAGTGTGGTGTATTATACAGCTGTCAGTTTTGTTTTTGAATAGCTCTGATTTTTGTTTATATTCACCAGGTGTTGTACCTCAGGGTTTCATTCCATAGGACTCCAGTCACTTTACTAAAGATTAAAGGTATAGATTCTTTTTCCATTCTGTATGAGTCCTGGGTCACTTTCCTGTAGGAAGGGCATCTCTTCAGTGTCATTTGCTATGCATGCACTCTTTGGCTACTGAATAAAATGTGGCTTGTGGCTTTTCAGAAGTACCTGACATCTGATATGATAGATATAGTTGTGCAGATTTGTGCTTTGTAAGAAATACACAGTTTGGGTGAAGTGCAATGTAACCATAGTTTTTAATCAATCTTGTACAATATTTTGCTTTGTGCACGATAGTGCAGAAGGTAAGTTTTGTCTTTTTATTTACATGTTCTCTTTCTCCTGATAGCATCTATCTTTCTGCACAAGTATAGGTCTGTCACAAATAATGGTAAGCCTCATTAACTCATAATTTGGTTTTCCAGACTTGCCATAAATCCTAGTTGCAGCAGCATTTTGTAAGTGGACATTGCTCTTCCTGTGAACCAAGAAGTCTATTATGAGGAAGACCTCTTTTGGTCTTCCTCATAATAGGTTAGGTTCATGGAATTTGGAGCCATTGTATAAGCATCCCTATAAAAGAAATCTTTATACACCTCTACCTTGATATAATGCTGTCCTTACCACGTTATAGGTGAAACCGCATTATATCGAACTCTTTGATCCAGTGGAGTGCGCGGCCCCCCCCGCCTCCCCCCCCCCCGTGAGCACTGCTTTACTGTGTTATATCCGAATTCGTGTTATATCGGGTCGCCTTATATCAAGGTAGAGGTGTAGTTCAGGGAAATGTGTGCATAAGATCGTGTGGGGCATCTGGCTTACCATACCAAATAGAGGTGGAATTCTTTGGCAACACCCTCTAGAACATACTTTCTGGACACTTGTGAGGGTATATTAACAAATGATTGACAGAATAGCAAACAACTTTTTCACATATAGGATCTGGAACTTGTTTACCATTTTATGTAGGCTGCCTTGTTCACCTGTCTGGTATGGTAAACTGTAAAATAAGAATAATAAAAGTAGTTATAGAGCTGTCCAAACAGTTTGGAGCTAATAAAACTCTAGAGTATTATCATGTATTAGGTTTGGCTCAGGTTTTAGAAACATATCTTGACCCATGCCCAGATATATTTTAAAAGCAATTAATGTAGAAGAATGTGAAAACTCTCTTGTTTTTTCTACTTTGTTGGCTCAGGAAAATAGTTAATTGTGAGTTAGTTGGTTCATTGCATCCTATTTTGTGTTGATATGTAGACATAAAAATATACTATGGTGTCTACTGATTTGTAAGTCTGATAGTAGTAAGGCTTTTCTTAGGCTGTATTGTATCCTATTTTTTATTTGCTCCCTATTTTTTTGTAAGATAATAAAAGATGTGATGCTATATTGTATCTTTGTATTGCTAGCTTGCTCTGTAAACAAACAGTCCCATTTGACTGAGTTGTAGTTTCAAGAACACAAACATCAACTTTGAACAAATAGATTTTTGGCTTTTTTTTTTAGTGTGAAAGGGTTATAAAAATTGACTAATCTTCTATGAAATATTTACTCACATGAGCTTTATTTTACATTTTAGAAACATCTCTATCTCTTAACACCTAGTTGCTTTAAAAGTGATAACATTTTTGTTCTTATGAAGTTAAAGCAATATATTATACTGCAGTGGGCTCTTCTCAGCTAATTAAGGCCTGGATAAATGGAAGTCTTGCATTGCTTCCTGAAGCTCACCAAACTTAGTTTTTAAAAAAAGAAAACCAAAAATCAACCATCTTGGGGGGTGGTAAAGGAGACCTGTGGAGGAATTATTAAAAAGTGGATTTCCACCATCTTCTGTCTCTCTCCGCCCCCCCCCTTTTTTTTTTTAAATTAAGATGGCCTGAAAGATCCCTTTATAAAGAAAGTTATTTGCTTTTACCTTAGGTCTTGCCTACACTTAGTTTTTACCAGCACAGCTATATGTTGGTAAGGGCTGTTCTTTTTTTCCCCCTGACAAAGTTATTCAGCGACAAGCCCTAGTATAGTTATACTCATATAAAATGCTTTATATTGATATAGCTTCTTTTGGTTCCCAAATCTGATTTAAGTTCTATTCGTAGAAGCACTTTTATACTGATGTAAGCACATCCAGAATAGTGGTGTTTTTGCCACTTTAATAATGCCAGCATAGTTAAGGCAGCAAAACTTTTAAACGTAGACAAACTCTTACAAATATGAGGAAATAAATTCTGGCAATCCCTGGGTTTTGCCCTTGTGGATGGTTTGGAAGAATATGGAGGGAACCCCTCTCACCATCTTTATACATCATAAAGAAGCAAGAGAGTAATAAGTCAAATTTTTCCTTTGCAATTCACTTGGTGTGTCAGTGCCATCTTATGCTCCTTCTCGCTCTTTGTTAAATGGAATTTGTGTATATTGTGTCTAAATTCTTCTCCATTGAAAAGTCTGAAAATTGTTTCTATTTTTGGTAAATAAAAATCCTTTCCCAATCAGCTCTTAGAAATGTAATGGAATTTAACCTTTTTATGCATAATGTAAACATGTTAAAAGAGAACGAAGAACACAGAAGGAAAGAGGAAAACCACCAACCACCCTGGAAATAAAAAAGTTAAAGAAGTAATGAACATCAAAAATCAAATCTCTTCCTATCAGTAGAAGTATAAAAATGGAAAAATCCTGCCTGCTGCTCTTCTCTATGAGATCATAGGGCTGGATCAGAGCTTGAGAAATCATCATTAGGGAGGGAGGGATAGCTCAGTGGTTTGAGCATTGGCCTGCTGAACCCAGGGTTGTGAGTTCAGTCCTTGAGGGGGCCACTTAGGGATCTGGGGCAAAATCAAAACTTGGTTCTGCTAGTGAAGGCAGGGGGCTGGACTTGATGACCCTTCCAGTTCTAGGAGATAGGATATCTCCATTGATTTATTTATTATTTATCAAGTGTAACCTCCTGCATTGTGGCAGGACTGTGTAAACCTAGACCATACCTGATAGATATTTGTCCAACCTCTTCTTAAAAACCTCCAATGATGAGGATTCCAAAACCTCCCTTGAAGCCTATTCCAGAGTTTAACTATCCTTTTCAGTTAGAAATTGTTTCCTAATATCCAATCTAAATCTCCCTTGCTGCAGATTAAGCCCATTATTTCTTATCTTACCTTCAGTGGAAATGGAGGACAATTGATTACCGTACTCTTTATAACAACCCTTAACGAACTTGAAGACTGTTATCCCATTGCCTTTAGTCTTTTTTTCAATACTAACCATGTCCATTTTTTTTAACCTTTTTTCATTGGCCATGTGTTTTTATCATTTTTTCTCTCTTCTGGATGGTATCCAATTTGTCCACACATTTCATAAAGTGTGGCATACAGAATTGGACACTGTACTACAGCTGAGGCCTCATCACTGTGAGCAGAGCAGGAAAATTATCTCCCACGTCTTACATACATACTTTATCTACCTGTATGGAAAGGGTAGGAAGAGAGTAATTCCACTCCCCGCGCTGGCCAGAGACACCCTCTCTTTTGCTGGCTCTATTGCTGCTAGAGGAGCTGTAAGTGGGAATTTGCTGTGTGCCAGGCTCACCATCCTCTCAGTGCTGATTTTGTTTGTGACAAAGGACTGACAAAACCTCTTACCATCTGTATAGACTCCCACAATGAGTTAATCTCCCATGTCCTGAGCCTAGTACACCTGATTTGAGTGGCCATAATGTACAATGTCAGAGCTTTAAACTGGATAATTCTAGGGAAATTATTTTTGTTACCTTGAAATTACTTTGCATCTATAATATCCTGTCTATTTTTTTTTCTGGCTTGTAAAAGGTAAATGTTTAGTCTGAACAGCTAACAATTTCACACTCCCTCGCCAAGGAATGTTTAGTCTGGTGGTCTGGAAGCTCTCATTATGTATAGTTAATATGAAGTTTGAGATTTGTAAAATGCCTTTTCCCTTCTTTCTTTTTACTGTTGTACAAAGATTTAAATATAACCTTTTCCCACAACTAGTCCCTTCCACCTGGTTAGCCAACTGATAGTCACACATGACACACTTTTTAAAAATCTTGGGATGTTCTCTATTTGTGCAAAACAATTAGAACTGGTGTAAATACACAAACAATATCCATCTTCAGTAAGGCATTTGTTTTCATTAGCCAGTGATAATAGTTACTGAAGACTGCGCACTTAACTTTAGGTGTGTAAGTGTTAGTTTTGACCTTTATCCAGCAGGCGGCTTTCTTTTTGCTTATAATATTGTAGTTCAATTGATAATTGTTAATGTATTCTGGTTCAGAAATATGAACAAATCATAGAAATGCAGGACTGGATTATAGCTCAGTCCCTTTGAGTTTTTTAAATGTATTTACTCTGAATCAGTATCTTAAGGGATGTCTACACTAGAAATGCTACAGTAGCACAGCTGCAGCAGTGAAGCTGCAATGCTGTAGCATGGATACTACAGCGATGGAAGGAGTTCTTCAATCACTATAGTAAATCCACCTCTCCAAGAGGTGGTAGCAAGTTTGACAGAAGAATTTGTCCTTCGACCCAGTACTGTCTATGCTGTAGCTACATCTCTCAAGCAATATAGCTAGGTTGACCTAGCTCTCTAGTGTAGACCAGCCCTTAATCCAGGGGTGGGCAAATGTACTGGCCCGAGGGCCACATCTGGGAATAGAAATTGTATGGCGGGCCATGAATGCTCACAAAATTGGGATTGGGTGCGGGAGGAGGTGAGGGCTCTGGTTGGGGGTGTGGGCTCTGGGGTGGGGCCAGAAATGAGTTCAGGGTGCAGGAGGGGGCTCCGGGCTGGGGTGGGGGAAAGGGGTGCTGGTGGGGGGGAGGGGAGTGAGGGCCCTGGCTGGAGGTGCGGGCTCTGGGGATGAAGGGTTTGGGGTGCAGGAAGGTGCTCTGGGCTGGGATTGTGGGGTTCAGACGGCAGGAGGAGGATCAGGGGGTTGGGGCACAGGGAGAGGCTCAGGGGCAGGCTCCGGGATTAAAACAACTGTCGGGCCAGATTCGGCCTGCAGGCCATAGTTTGCCCACCCCTGCCTTAATCACTTCGTCAGCCCATTATGCTGCTACTATGGCTTCAAGAAATCTTTCTTTTTAAAGTTTGCCACTTCATTCAGGTTTTATTGTTTTTTCCACCAGCTGCTCTGTCTTCTACCAGCAGCGCAATTGAGGAGGCAGGTGTTCAGCCTTGGGTGTGGCACAATTCAGGTATGATGGACCTTAAAATAATTGTGTTGAGTGAAGATCAAAAAAGACCACAACAGTTTTACACTTACATTTACAATTTTAGGACTGTATGTTCTGGAAAATATGGAAGCAGTACTGAGAGAGGCTGCACTTTTACAGATTTTTAATGTCTGCTTTTATACATCTTTTGGGAGGGGCTAGAAAAAATTATTGGACAGCTGTTAAATATAGGAATGAATATCCTAGCCAGAGGTAGGTATAGAACGGGAGGAGATGTATTTTGGTGCACCAGCAAGGTCCTGTGGTTCCACCAAGCTTTTGATGAGAAATAGTCTTTCACCTCAACTTCAGTTGCTGGGAAGGGAAGAGTGCTGGTTCTGGGATTCTTATAAGAGTTCTGTTTAGGCCGGGGTGGGCAAACTGTTTTGGCCCAAGGGTCAATCTGGGTATGGAAATTGTATGGCGGGCCATGAATGCTCAAGAAATTGGGGGTTGAGGTACGGGAGGAGGTGAGGGCTCCAACTGGGAGTGTGGGCTATGGGATGGGGCTGGGCATGAGGAGTTGGGGATGCAGGAGGGTGCTCCGGGCTGGGACTGAGAGGTTCGGAGGGCAGGAGGGGATCAGAGCTGGGGCAGGGGGTTGGGGCATAGCGGGATCCAGGGGTGCAGGCTTACTTTAAGCAGCTCCCAGAAGCAGCGGCATGTCCCCCCTCCGCCTCCTTCACGGAGGCGCGGCCAGGTGGCTTTGCGCGCTGCCCCATCCTCAGGCACCGTGGTTCCTGTCCAATGGGAGCTGCAGGGTGGCACTTGGGGCAGGGGCAGCATGCGGAGCCCCCTGGCTGCCCCTACATGTAGGAGCTGGAGGGGGGACATGCTGTCGCTTGCGGGAGCCACGCAGAGCAAAGCAAGCCCTGGACGCTGCTCCCCAGCTGGAGTGCCAGAGCCAGGCAAGCCCTGGACCCCGTTCCCCAGCAGGAGCTCAAGGGCTGGATTAAAACATCTCAAGGGCCAGATGCGGCCCCCGAGCCATAGTTTGCCCATCCCTGGTCTAGGCCCTGCTTATGGTTCTGTCTTCTGGCTAGCAGGTGTCTGTAATTTTCATGCTTTCCCCAGCCTTGGCTGCTGGAAGGGTTTCCTTATCTTCCTTCCTGTAACTTCAGAGTCTCCTGGCTGTTCAACTAGGGTCTGTGTGGAAGGGTTACGTCTGTGTTATGCTACTCTTCTTCCAGAGTCCTAGCTGCTATAAGAGTCATGGTTACTTGTTCTAATGCAGTGGCTCTCAAACCTTTTTACTGGTGACCCCTTTCACATAGCAAGTCTGAGTGTGACCCGCCCCCCTTATAAATTAAGAACACTTTTTTATATATTTAACACCATTATAAATGCTGGAGGCAAAGCAGGGTTTGGGGTGGAGGTTGACAGCTTGCGACCCCCCATGTAATAACCTCACGATCCCCTGAGGGGTCCTGACCCCCAGTTTGAGAACCCCTGTTCTAATGAATGTATTGCTCACTTTGTTTGGTTTCTCCTTTCCCATGAGTAACTCCACTGCCAGACTTTACTGCTGCTTTGAGGTTTCTCAAGCAGCAGCAAAGCAAAATTAACCTGATTCTTTCCATGAGAGTTTCACCATTGTCCCCCAGGGTTCTGAAAAGCAGCAGTGAAACCCACTAAACTCTTCACTGACTTTCATTCTGCTGCTGCTTGGCAAAGCAGTGAGCATTAACAGAGGCACTTAGTCTGTTTGTCTGCAGACTCATAACCCAGTGTAGTGCAGTTTTCTGTGTGGGTTACTTTTTGGAAGTTTATCAATACATCTATAAAGGTAGTTTATTAATATTGTTTAAATTAAAGTTTTAATTCTGCAGAAGTGGATGGCTTTCTCATAATATTTAGAGGGGGGTTTCGTTTTTTCTTCTCTACATTAATTTTTCCTAATGCTGGAGTTAGCACTAAGCTTTGGAGGGAACGCAAGTCTCAACCACTTCATTTCTTATTGCATCGTGATGGGGGCGGGGTTTCAAAGCCATCCCTCCCCAAAGCAAAAAGTCCTAAATCATAAGAATTCAGTGTTCGCTGAATGAACATTTTTTCTTAATGTGGGTGAAGTACTACAGCTGACTGCACTTGCTTTCCTGCTAAATGCTTACAAAATTGCGGTTTAAAATAGTGTATGGCAAGAGGTGGTTGGGAGAGCCTTAAGGACACCTGAATTTTGGTATTGCATCTTGGACTTTGACAGCAATTGATTTTACAACTGTGTGAACTTTGCAGACTAGTTGACATGGGTACAGTAGGGCATGGAGTGTAAAACTTTCCCCTGAGTCTTGTTTCAAAGCTTTTCTCTTTAGTATTTAATAGCTTACTAACTCAGTTCTTGAAAGTTGCATAAAACATGCTGAATGCTAGATTTATGTTCATTTTGTTATAACTGTAATCTTAAACTTGGTACTGTTTTTCTCAGGGATTCAGAAATATTGGGGCTCATGCTATGTTTAAGTCTTCAATTTTAAACATTATGTGGTTAATTCTGGCTTATTGGTTAAAAATACAAAAAATAAAAACAACCTCCCCCCGCTGTATTGTAAATTATTTCTTATCTGAACTGAGCATACCACACCACATAATGTTTTCATATTTGATCAGATTTGTTGTTTCTTAGCAATAATATGGTAACATCCTCACAATTGCACCCTGTTCCAAGAAGAAAAAAGTGTGTAAAGCAGGGAGTGTGCTGTAGAGGTGAGGCCAAAAGACAGAATTTCTATCAACATGCAGAGGCTGCAGAGAGGAATCAGCTAGAGATTCCAGCCAGAAGGTGCAGCTGCAGAAACAGCCAAAGCAGTGATTCGGGTGGGGGAATGGAATAAAATGGTGGCCACACCAATGCCAGCATACGCTCAGACCCAGAACTGTACAGGGGAGCAGCTGCAGAAGCAGCTAAAGGAAAGACCATCAGACATTCAGAGAACTTTCAACAATTTTGACTGGACTTTGTGCCTTGTGCTGTTCAGCTATTTGTCCAGCTCTCCCTCACAGTCTCTTCAACTCAGCTTTACTCCATATCTGTCCTTACCCTCATCTTGCTCCCCTTTCCTACCTTCACATTTCTTGCCACTTTATCCCCTCCTAACTAAATCTACCGTTCCCTTTCTGTCCCCCATACCTCCCCTGAAAAAAAAATCTTGGAACTGATATAACATTTGTTGCCATCACATGCTTTACTTTGGTTGTGTATTGTATTACACACACACACACAAGTTACATTAAAATATTAAGTTTGCAAAGTAAAGCACTCAAAAGTTAGGAAATGCCAGTATTACGGTTGCCTTAATTCAGCCCCCCTGTGTTTGTGCATTATGATACAGCCTTTAATTACATGAAACTATATTTTTTCCACTATGCTCTGGGGAAACAGGGTTGCGTACTGAAGAAGCTTGTTGTTTGTAGGGTCCTTGCCTCTTTTATTAGAAAAGTTGGAAAGTGTGTAAGACTGAAGTGGGAATTGGAGGAGGACTATCTCATAATTAAGGCCGATAAATGCTGTCCTGGAGAACTGGATTTGTTCCCTGCTTCTGCCACAGAATTCCTGTGTGATGCTTGGCAAGTTACTTAAACCAGACTTCTCACAATTGTGTGTTCCTCACTTTCTGGGTTCCCATCTTGAGACTCTGTGGTCAGACCTGCAGAAATGTTGATCACTCCAGCAGCAACTGAAGTCAGTGGAAATTGTGCTTTGAACATATGAAGTACTACATAAATGCTGAGTACTTTGAAAAATCAGGTCCTAGGTATCCCAAATTGGTTAATGTTTGTCAAAGTTATAAGGAACTGAAATCAAGGTCTTATAATGGGAAGTGTTGGGCAACCTTAATAATAGTCGTTGCTACCAGCTCCACTTATAGTCCTTTCCCCCCCAGCCTGTCTTGTCAATTTTGATTGTAAACTCTTAAAGGCAGGGACCTTGTGCTACTCTGTGCAGTGGCTAGCACAGTGGGCCCAGCCCCATTCCTAGTTTGTCCTGCTGTAATAAACATGATTAGAGTCTGCATGTGGTCGGATTCGACACTCTCCATATCTGGCTTTGGAGTGGGAGTCTCAGGGCTGCTCAATAAATAATATTCTCCACGATCTAGAAACTAATAAATTAGACATGCAAAATACATGCCTCTTTTGTGCTTTCAGTGTCAGTGTGCAGATAGCTAATATGATTTTTGCACGATTAGAGTTGACTGTGCAATCCTGATAACTACTGCATAAGCAAAAATCAAGAGTGTATTTATGCACCTAATTTTTTTTAAACATGAGTCCCAATATCAACTCTGCTTGAAAGGTATAATTCTGGGGTAGGCTGTGGATGGGAGGGAAGAAAGAATGGTATAAACAAAGTAATAAAATAGGAGATACAGTTCTCCCTTGATTGAGGTTTGTTTGCCATGTTAGGAAAATTTTCTATAATTGCCTGCAGACGATACCAAACTTAGCTTAGAATCATGGTTTTTGAGAACCCAAAGATAACAGTTCTGATACTGTTATTATTCACTTCCAGTAATACGCACACAGTCAACAGTAATTTCTATTTGTACATGAAGAGCTTATTTTTTTTTAATATTAAAAATAATTAAATATAAACAAACAATTATGGTAGCAATTAATAAGTAGAGAGTACAGCAATATATATGAAAACATAAACTGGCAATACATTCTATACTTATGATATTTAATTCAGGATAATGCTGAAATATTTGTGAAATATAAAATCAACTGCCATTTGGAGGAAAAAAGGAAATCTACTGATGCAGGAATGAGTGTAAACTGAGGGACAACTATTTGTGATGGCATAGGTATAAACCTCCCTCTCCCAAAATAATTGCTGTAAAATAAAAGTGCTTCTGACTGAAACCTATCAAAGATCTTTTTGCTGGAATGAATTTGTGTGGACCTTGGGGAAAAAATCGATTTAGTTTCAACACTTACAGATACTAGCTGGGGCAAAAAAGTATTCTACAGTAGAACCTCAGAGTTACGAACACCTCGGGAATGGAGGTTGTTCCTAACTCTGAAGTGTTTGTAACTGTGGAAAAAAAACATGATGATTGTTCTTTCGAAAGTTTACAACTGAACATTAATTTAATTCAGTTTTGAAATTTTACTATGCAGAAGAAAAATGCTGCTTTTAACCATCTTAATTTAAATGAAACAAGCATAGAAACAGTTTCCTTATCTTGTCAAATCTTTTTAAAAAACCTTTTCTCTTTATTTTTTTTAGTAATTTACATTTAACATAGTACTGTATTGTATTTTCTTTTTTTGTGTCTCCATTACTGTCTGATTGTGTACTTTCGGTTCCAAGTGAGGTGTGTGGTTGTCCGGTCAGTTCATAACTCTGTTGTTCGTAACTCTGAGAGTCTACTGTAAATAATTGCTTGCCTTATGTGATTTTAAGATTTGTCTCCCCTGAAACAGAAGGATAGGTTATTTGGGCCAAAATTTAAACTGATCTGTTTTCAATGTGAATGTGTCTTTTTTTGTAGAGGTTGGATCAGAATTGATACTGAGTCTGTCTACCTGCGTACTTTACAGCGGCACAACTGAGCCGGCACAGCTGTAAGGTCTACCGTGTAGAGTATCTCCCGCCGACAAAATGCTGTCCATACTGGTGCTTTTCGTCAGTAAAACTTTTGTCGGTCGTTTTTCCTCCAGACACACACACCCCTGCCCGACAAAAGTGCGGTGTAGTCATAGCCTAACAGCAACGCTAAAATAACAAAATGAATATGTGACCGAATAAACCATTTACTAAGTTACCTAATTTCATTTTCAAGATGGTAGGAGTTTATTCTAAAGCAGTGGTTCTCAACCAGGGGTCCAGGGCCCACCGGGGGGCCACGAGCAGGTTTCAGGGGGGACACCAAGCAGGGCCAGCTTTAAACTTGCTGGGGCCCGGGGCAGAAAGACGAAGCCCCATTACATGGGACTGAAGCCTGGGGCCCGAAGTCTGAGTAATGTAGCTTCGCCGGGGCACCTGTGGCGTGGGTTCCCAGGCAGTTGCCCTGCTTGCTACTCGCTAATGCCAGCCTTGACTTTTATATGCAGAAAACCAGTTGTTGTGGCACAGGTGGGCTGTGGAGTTTTTATAGCATGTTGGTGAGGGCCTCAGAAAGAAAAAGGTTGAGAACCCCTGTTCTAAACCATGTTTTAAAAAATATATAATTTTTACCCTCTGAAATTCTTCGGTACATGCACAATATAAGACTATCAAGTTAATGTTTAATGATGCTGTATAATTGGAACTGGCATAGAGATTTTCCAACAAAGGCTTCAGATATCAGTATGTACACACTGCTCTAAGCCTAGAAATTGTGACTAAAACAGAATGATTATACTAACAAAACAGGACATAGGTGCACATTAAGGCACCCTGGAATGCAAATGATATAGTGCAGATTTTTTTTGTTTTGGTATGGTAAGAGAAATAACTGTATTCCAGATACTGTGAAATAGTTACATTTATTACTGTATATACTCGTTCATAAGCCCAATTTTTTTAGTAAAAAAGGGAAGCACCAGAGAAGGGGATCGGCTTATGAACAGGTATAGAGAGGGAGAGGTGGGACACAGTCCCTCCCCCCAACAGAGGGAGCAAGGAGAGGCACCACAGCCAGCAGAGCCAGAAGGGAAGAGGTGGGGCCAGAGTCTCTCCGCTTCTGGCCATGCTGCTCTTCCCCCCCAGCCTCCAAAGCAGCTGCAGCTCCAGGGCTGGCAGGCTACAGCCATGCTGCTCGGCCCGGCCCTCAGAGCAGGCTGTGGCTGCGCCGCCTGGCCCGCTGGAGCACACTGCGGCCGTGCCGCCCGGCCCAGCCCGCTGGAACATTCTGCGGCTGCACTGCCCAGCTTGCCGGAGTAGCTCCAGCCAGACCAGAGACATCCTCCCCTGACCCTCCCCAGATAAGGTGGGAAGGATGGGATGGGGAGAGTGTGGGGGTCCCGGGCTAGGAGTGGGGTCATGTGGGGGGTGGTCACAGGCATTACTCCCCTGACCCCCAGCTTCTCCCCCCCCAAAAAAAATTTCCCCACCAGTTGCTGTCCCGTCAGGGTAAGCAGCTGGCCTGCTGGGACACTTTGTTTACTTAGGTTTACCTCCGTGCCTGCGGACGCTCGAGGTAAATAAACCATCTCGGCCCGCCAACGACTTATCCTGATGGCCCGGGAGCCAAAGTTTGCTGACCCCTGAATTATAGGGTCAGCTTATGAACGGGTCATAAATTTTTTTCCATTTTTACTTATCGATCTTGGGGGGAGAGGGGTCGGCTTATAAACAAACCGGCTTATGATCGAGTATATACGGTACTCTCAGCATTACTATATTCAAAATGACCTATTATACCTGTTGCATATGACAGCGTCGTGGTATATTTTTCAGCCGTCCAATAATTAGAAAGCTCCTCTTGTCTGACTTGTGACGGATTTCTTCTGTCTGTGTGCAGTTTGAAGCCTTTTGGAATCAAAGTAGTTTTCAGATTACTCGTTTCAATCTGCCACCGAAACTCTCTTCTTTCAAAGCTTTAGGAGAACTGCTTCAGGGGTTAATGTTAATTTAAAGGCAACTTGCAAAGAATAATGAAGGAGAGGGTTTTGTACTCCAGCATTTGCTGTGTATAAAGGTTTGGTCAGGTTTTTGTGCTTTTTTAATATTACAAATACAACCATAGAAAGAGAAGACTTTTTACTTTTCTTGTTGTTACCTTAGAAAAACCAGGCAAGTGCCAGGAAAAAAAAAAGTGGGCATACGTTTTTTTGTAGGTCACCTTTATCAATACCTGAGACCATGGTAGTCTCTGTTCACAATGACAATTCCCAGAGCAAGAACAACAAATATTATTATGGTTGAGAAATAAAAAATGTATAGTCACAGACAGTTCTTCTGATGCTTCTGTAATTCCTATTAGTGATGATGGAAGTCAGGTATGTGTGTACCCGAAGGGGACAGTAGGCTCCTTAGGCTGTTTAAGCTAATTAAAAGCATTCTTTGTTTTTCAAGTTAGAACGCAACATAATATCCATATGAAACTACAAAAGAACATTAAGGTTGCAAACAAAAACACTCAAGTCATGAAATAATAAAACTAAAGCTGCCTATGCAGGTATAACTGTCACCTTCTGTTTTTCATCAGAACCCTGGCCTTATTCAATGTGCAGTTTGAAAAGTGCTTGAGGAGTGACAACTGCTTATTCTAAAAGTTTGGCCCCATATTTCATTTATTGCACACCATCCAGCTCCTTTGCTAAATAAGGAAAATGCTTTTCAGATGGTTACCAGGCTAGCAGTACTTCTGTCCCCTTTCTGGTCTTTGAGGTCTAAAGCCTCATGCCTTTCCTATCACAGGATGGAATTCTGCAGTTCTCCCACTCTGTCCGGGCCCTGAGCTACAGTACTCTGTGTATTAACTGTGCTTACCCAGCCAATCCAACTGTGTTTGGACACAGTGATAAAACAGCCTTCTTAAAACCAAAGTATTTTTTATTTTAGTAGGTACAGAGCATAAGAGGGGAAAAAAGGATTTTAAAACAGTCTACACCACTGGTTTTCAGTCTGTGGTCCATGGACCCCTGGAGGTCCGCATACTATGTCTAATGGGTCAGCAAAGGGTGACTATGAAAATCAAGTGTCAGATCCCCAAAAGGCATTCAATTTTTCTGATCAATCAAAAATATGTGAATACCCCCACCTACTGGTCAAAACCTGGAAGTCTTGTCGTTACCATAAAAGCTCACAGTTCAATGCCCTTTCTCACGCTGCATCAAATGCTGTGCCAGGCATGTGCAACATTTATAGTTGAATTCTGTTCCATTAGTTTTCAGTCTAAGGCAGGGGCGGGCAAACTTTTTGGCCTGAGGGCCACATGGGGTTTCGTAAATTGTATGGAGGGCTGGTTAGGGGAGGGGGTCGTGGCCCGGCCCCCACCCCCTATCTGCCCCCCCCGACTCCTGCCCCATCCACCCCCCCCCCCCATTCCCTGATGGCCCCTCTGGGACCCCTGCCCCATCCACACACCCCCGCTCCCTGTCCCCAGACTGCCCCTGGACCCCCGCCGCCCCATCCAACCCCTCCTCTCATTCCTGATGGCCCCCCCAGGACCCCTGCCTCATCCAACCATCCCATCTCCCTGTTCCCTGACTGCCCCCTGCCGCCCCATCCAACCCTCCCTCCTTCCTAACTGCCCCCTGGGACCCCTGCCTCCATTCAACCGCCTGTTTCCACCCCGACCACCATCCACATCCCCGCCCCCTGACCCACCACCCTGAACTCTCCTGCCCTCTATCCAACCCCCCCTGCTCCCTGCCTCCTTACCGCTCTGCCTGGAGCACTGGTGGCGCTACAGCTGTGCTGCCCGGCTGGAGCCGGGCCATGCTGCCACCACCACCACCACCATGCAGCACAGAGACCGGGTCAGGCTGGGCTCTGCAGCTGTGCTGCCCCAAGAGCATTGTGCCGGCAGCGGAGCGAGCGAGCTGAGGCTGCGGGGGAGGGGGCCAGCCTCCCGGCCAGTAGCTCAGGGGCCAGGCAGGATGGTCCCATGGGCCGTAGTTTGCCCACCCTTGGTCTAAGGCTACGTCTACACTACAGATTTTACAGTAGAGCTGTACTACTGCAGCTGCGCCTCTGTAAGGTCTCCTGTGTAGCCGCTCTATTGTGATGGGATAGAGCTTTCCCACCGGCATAATTAAACTACCCACAAAGAGCAGTGATAGCTGTGTTGGTGGGAGCATGTCTCCAACTGACATAGCACTGTCTACACCGGCTCTTTTGTCAGTCAAGGGTGTGGATTTTTTCACATCCCTGACTGAGAAAAGTTTTGCCGACAAAAGTGCTAGTGTAGACGTAGCCCAAGACTTGTATGGTATGGGATGCAGACTACAGATTGAATTTCTAAAGAGGTCTGTACCTCCATTTGAACATTTTTAGGGGTCCACAAATGAAAAAAGGTTGAAAACCACTGAAGTACATGGATATGTGTCTTACCTAAAGGCTTATCATCACCTGATAGTAACCTAGACAGTCTTAACTTCTTCAGACATCCCCAGCGGTCTTCCTCTGGTTCCCCCAAACAACTTCCCCTCTCTTGAGAAAGTGTTCCTTTTTTAACCTGCCACAACTTTTGATCTTCAGTATGTGGGGGCCTTTTTTTGTCCTGGCATTCTCTCTCTTAACTCTCAAGTGTTTGTGGAAAAGTGGAATATCTTAAGACTTTGTTTTTCCTTCCTGCTTGTTTTTCCTTAAAGCCTCTGATTGGATTAAACCAATGTATTCATACTGTAAACATTCCAATACCCAGATCAACATACAATATCTTAAATGACTACACAGTAGCTCCGATTCTGTCATAGATTTTTCTATGGCTGTCATAACTGTAGTATGATATCTTGATTAACTTATTCCCAGAACATCCCCATAGTTCCAGGAAGGACCATATTACTACCATTGTGGCACTGAGGCACAGGTTAAGATTCCAGAATTCAGTAAATCTATTAAGAATTTGCTTAACTTCAAGCATATGAGTAATCTCCTCAAATTCAGTGGAAATATACCCGTGCTTAAAGTTAAGTATGTTCTAAGTGCTTTGCTGAATCAGGGTCTAAATGAGTTGCCCAAGGTCACATGAGAAGTCTGCAGCGGAGGCAGGAATAGAACCCATATTGCTAGGTTTCTAGTCCAGTGCCTTAGTCACAAAGCTATTTATTCTTTTCCAGCAGAATCCTGCTTCATTTGCTACATGCCTTAAAACTTTTACAGTGGATCCCAGGCTTATGCATGACACCCTAGCCAATTAGTTCAGTGCATAAGAAGGGTGCTTTGGACCCCTAAACAAATGCACTCCATAACCTTGCTTTATTGTCCAATGTTCTAAGGGTCCAAAGGCAAGGGTTCTGAGGAACATGTGAACATGTAATTGAAGACTCGTATTATAGGGGAAGCTGGTTGCAATTCCTATATTTACACTTCCTAACACTTTCTATTACAAGGTTCTTGTGATCTTTATGGATTCTCATGATCTTTACTTGACAGCCTCTTACTATTCCTTGGTACGCAGTAGGCTTTTCATATTTGGCAGGAGGAATGCCCTTGGGCTGGGGAAGTGCTTTTTCTTTGTCCCATGAAATTTTGTTCAGCTTTTGGCAAGATACAAGTTTAAAAAATTGCCTTTTCCTGTCTCTTTTATATTCCTCAAAAATGTTGGTAGCATGCCTAAAAATAATAATTAAAAAAAGGAACATTTTAATTCCTAGATTGGTACCACCACCACCACCACCACCACCACTACCACACACTCTGCACAAAGGAATACCTGTAAGCTGCTGGAGCAGCTGAAAAGAGATTTCAGGAGGTGTGGGGAGAGAAGAAAGTAAGCTTGTCACATCCCCCAATCACAGCACATAGCCCATTTCTCCTCATTTTTGCCTCCCGAACCCAAAAACCCACCTCCTGGTGGTGAAGGGGAAAAGAAGTGGACAAAGCTTGGCTACCCCCTTCCTTCCCCCATCCCCCCGCTATCTTCACTATGAGATAGCCTTCTGCTTGTGCCATCTAATATAATTAATCCTTTAGCTCATGTGGTGGCTATCTTTAGTTAGAGCTTTTTCTAGTTGCACATAATAGTATTTGTTTGTACCTTTTTTCTTAACCCCCACCCCCGCTCCCCAACCAGTCTACATCCAAATAAAATATAGGGTCACATGCTTCATTGCTTCTCTAGGCTGAGCGTATTGCCCTCACCAGACAATTCCTCATGCCCCCAATTTCTCCTTTCTACTCCATGCCAGGTTCCCCCATTCCCTCTGTATGCCATGAGTTCTGTGTGCCTCCTTCATTCTACTTCCTATGTCAGTGGTTCTGTGTGCATCACCATCTCCCTCCAAAATCACCATTCTTTATTTTCTTTCTATTTCACGGTGTCAAAATTTTAAAATGGTATTGTGAGAATTGGCAGAACTAAGATCAGGTATATTGCCAGGGAATTCCATTTTCCCTTTTTGGTTTTTCCCATTTCCACCAAAATCAGTCGGTTCTGCCCATTGATACCCAGAACAGTCCCTGAACTCTTGGAATTGAATAGATGTGGCATTCAGAAGTTATCATGTTACATCCAACCAGAGAAATGCCGTTCAGTTGAGTGTTAGGCCTTGCAAATTCAGTCGATATATTAAAAGAATGGTATTTAGATTGCAAAATCAAAGCACTTAAACATAAATCTGGCATTTCCCAACTTTGGTCAGTGGAAACTTAATTCTTTCTCCTTGTGCATATGGATTATATGATAGTTTTTAGTTGCATGCTCGCATTCTATTTTTTCCACAGGCTCTTGCCTCATTCAGTGCACAGGATAGACATGCAGTGGGGCCAGATATAACTTGGCAAAGGTAACCGTGAATGTGGTATTTCCTGACTTATCTGTGCCTGATTTTGCAACATAAATATTCTTTTAATATAGCTTATTATATTTCATGCATATAATATATAAGGAGAATGTGTATGTATATAAGGCAGCAGGGTTAAGATTGTACAGGCAACTTTAATTTTTGTCACTTCCTGACTGTTGATTGGGTCGATTTTCCAATTTGAATGTTTTTAATGCAGTTCTTTTGTATAGATTTTCCTACTTTTTAAAAAAGAAAAATGTAAAAAAACCCCCACATTTTACTGTATGCTGCTATTCACTAGACATGAGTACAGTGCTGTGTATTGCACATATGCAGTAAATGAGGCAGGAGCCCTTGTCAGATTAGATTTCCACCTTTCTTTATCATGTGGAAGAAAGGCCTCCTTTGGCATTCCTGTATCACTTTTTTATGCACCTCCATAGATCGCAATTCAGTGCCCAACCGAGGATAACTGAAATATTGCTCCAGTTTGACTATACTTGTGTATATCCTGTAGAATCCTGAGATTACCTCTTTTTGATTGAGATTCCACCGTGCCTGTTTACAAATACATGCAGTGTCAGATGAAGGAACTTTGAGAGCTTATTAGTTTTAATTGTTTAATCTTGTATTCATACACTAAATACATTTAAAAACCTTTTTATAATTCAGCCATAACAAATCAAGTTTTCACCAGACTTGTGAAAGGAACACCTACGAACTAAGGACTCCTCATTATCATTGTGTGTTTGCATCAACTTCCATCTCAAAAAGCGGTTACAAGATTTTTTTTTTTCTTTTAGAAAAACTGATTTTTTTTTTTTAATAGTTGTGCTAAAAAACAGCTTAACTATTTCAGTAAAAGTCAAATTCAGCAGTGCGCAGCTCACATGATTCTGGGCAGTTGCGTTGCTCCATCAGAATTTTTGGGGCATCAGTGAAATTGACCAGAATCATGTCATTGTCACTTTGCTGCCTCCCAGGGAAGTTTGGAAGAGGATTGAAAAGTAGAAGTGCGGGAGAGAGAGGGTAGACTAGTTAAGAATCTCCACCACCCTAGCAACATATAAGGGAACAGGGGAAAGTGAGTAGCAGATACTACTTCCTTCAGCTGAAGGAGGCTTTTGTGATGAGGTGGAGAAAGCACTCTTTCTGTACAGGTGGGAGTTGGAAATGGCTGCGATTTAATCACATCTGTGGTGCTACGAAGAGCATGGAGAGCACCCTCTTCTTTCCAGCAGCTGGAAGTTGGCGAGTGTCTAGCTTTCTGCGCTCCTGGATCTCACTAATGGTAGAAGCTCCCCCCTCAAAAATCTTTCTTATAGGCCTCTTATTATTGATGCCTGGTAAATTGTTAAAGCCCTATGTACAACCTAAGGATGTGACATCATGTGCCCAGTGATATAATTCTAGAAAGTCAAAATAATGTTTGCAGTATTTCTCTTTAAAGGCAATACATAGCTGGAAGGCATTGTAAAACCAGCATAGTAATACCAAGGCTTTTAATATTCATGTTCAGTAGCGTGTATATTTTGCATATCAGAATCAAAGGCTTTTATGAATGCTTCTTAAATTGATTAGAAATAACAGGAAATTATAGCACCCATCTATTATCTTCATTCTACATTTTTGTGTGTAACTTGGTGGGACTCTTATGTATCAGTTGCATTTTTCACTGTGATAGGTTAATGTAGAGTCTACCTGATCTTAACAAATTTGTTGTCCTGAAGTTTGGCAAGGCTGGGGAAAACTATCAGTTGGTATTTCAATGCTAAGGGAAACAAGTACAACATCAAGTTGAGATTTTATGGGAAATAAGTGTAGAGGATGTATGCTCCCTGACATTTGTCCTCTCCTTGGGAGGTGGGGGGGTGGTGGAAGCTAGTAAATTATTAATCGTGATCCAGATTGGCTAAGCAGTTTATCAGTTTAAGTTAGATAGCCACTCTAACTATAAAAGCTGTTGTAATTTATTTGCTGCCATTAGTCTCCTTTCCCGTTTGATTCCCTTAAGTTGGATCCAAATACAAGATCAGTCTCATTTATTCATGCTAGGTAAATTTTCATAAGTGCCTTAGTCCTGTTAACTTTCAGTGGGATTTGAGCTCCTTTCTTAGGTACTTTTGAAAATTTTTCAACCCTTTGATACTACAACATCTGGGATACCCTATTGCTTTTGCCATAGTTTGAAGGAGAGGATTGCTTAATGTTACAATAGAACCAGTTTAGTGCTGATATTTGATAGAGAATTCAATCAGCACACATTCTCATTTTGTACTCTTCAAATCATAATTAAAACAGGAAAGTGTGAATGGTGAAAACATTTGTAATGTGTTTAAATCTAAACAAACTACTAGTAGCCAAGCTATAGTTATGTAAAATGGTCTCTTTATTTTTTTATTCTTTAGATTACCAAGTGCTGCTCTTATGCATCACACTAGAGCTGTAGACTTGCAAAAGAGGGCGATAAATGTTGGTGTCCCATTCCATTCCCTTTTGATCTCGTACATGAGTGCACGCACATTCTAGCCGTAACTTTCTGTGGAACATCAGTAAAAATGAATGGACTGCTGGCATGAGGTGAAAGGGGGGTATGTGCGAATGGGAGTGCACACCACCTCTGTTATGGGTGGGGAGAATGGGGGACTCTGGCATGGCGGGGAAAGGATGAAATAGGGTACACACAAGCCACTGGCATGAGGTGGAAGGCAGGAATGGGGCAGGTACAGCCAGTGCCATGAGGGAGGAGGGGTTGCAGGGAGTACCTGAAATAGGAGGAGATGGGAGGGGTGGCTAGTGCACACACCTTGTGGAGATGGGGCGAAATAAAGGAGCCCCTAGTACAGGCAGTGAGTTCAGGCTACAGAAGCAACAAAGTGTGCGACCCTCTAGGTACCCAAGTTGGAATTTGGCTAGGATGTAAGGGCTGACATCCCTTTTCTTATAAACAGAAAACATAAAATAAAAAAGTATAGCTGAAAATAAATTTGCCTTTATTGACGATTGTAATCTGAAGAATGGCATGTCTCACAGCATGGTACCTCAGCGCCATGCCTACTGGAGTGATTCAGTAGTGACTCAGAAGAAAGACGGCTATCTGCAGTATGGAATCGCCAGCACCACTGGTAGTTCCTGGATTTCCTTTGCTTTTCTGTCCAAGTACTGAATCTGCTTAGTTTATGAAATCTGACCATCTTGCAGACTAGTGTTGTATGGCTGCAGCCCATAACAGAGATTTCCAATAATATTAGGAAAGAGCCTTCAGAGAGTCTGAGGCATAAATTTAAACTGGAGAAAAATGATTTTGTATCTCTTTTTAATAAAGACAATGTAGAGAGTAGGCCAAGAAAAAAATAATTATAATGCAGTAAACTGTCCAAATTGACCTATTGCATATTGGTTTTCTATAGAATCGAGTCACTGACACATCTCTTTTGTTGCTGTACTCCCCTTGAAAATGTAAAATGGTAACCTGACGTAACTCCCTCCCTCTTGATTTTTTTTGAGCAGTATTAATTTTTGAGTTGGTTGCTGAGGCCTGGCAAGAGATTACTCAATCCAAAGTGAGAGGATGTAAAAAGGCTGCAACTTCAACATTTATGTATTGGAGTGTGCTCGCTGCTATAGATACCACAGCTAAAAAGTTTGATCATGGGCAAATATCCTGCGGGTAAACTTAAACTAGAATTTCTCAAGCTGCTTGTGTATTTAATCATGATTTGAATCTGATTTTATCGCAGTTACTAAAATGTGTGCTAGGTACAAATGATTCCTTGATTTTTTTCAAAAGTTACTTTTGCTCCTGTCATTGATTACAGGCAGGGCTGATAGCACTGCCTGTTATTAAGGTTACCGGACTCTTCCTATTGTAGGACCCCTTTTCAGTTGCTAAAATGTTGCTGAACTTTAGCCCTTTGGGCTGAAATTTTCTATGCAAGTTGTCTCAGGCTGAATTATTTTGGAAAGTGTCAACCAAAATAGTTCAGTTTCCAAAAACAGGCCTAGAGAAAAATGTTTCAGGGCTTTTTTAAAAAAGTAATTCTGGTGACCTTTTCTTTGAGAAGTTCTAGCACCCACATAAAGTACGGATTTAAAAGTTGGCAGCAAGTGGCCTTTGAGTCAGGGATATGTCTCTTGTAATTACTGTGCAAATCCACCCAAATTTGGCTAAATTATATGACTTTGAAAACTTGTAGTTTGCACATGCTCAGTAAATACTTAAAATTTAGTGGCTAAAATCTGTGAAGATTCTATCTTCCTGGGGCATGCTTCATTAGCTCTTAGTGCTGACCAAACTCTACATGTGCTGTCCTAACAAAGTGACTGAGCATGCTCTATTCCTACGGCTAAGGGGGAAAAGCTGAACTTTTCCCGTAGTTACAGCTTCCAGTAGCTGTGACCTGGGCTAGAGCTGGGTACTGGAACTGAGACCAGAGAACCTGTCTTTCCTCTACTCTGATTACCGCTCTGCTGGCACCTAGGAGCACAGAGGAGGAAGTTGTCTGACTTGAGACCTGAGGGGATAAAAGGAGACCAGGGGAAGAAGGGGAGTAGATTGGGACAAGGATCCTGGTGAGACTGGGACTAGAGCAAAACTGTAAGTGCGAGCTAGAGTAGGGGGGGCGGAACTGCTAGTTGGATAAGGAGACTGGGTTTGAGAGCCAGAAGGGGGTGGGCTGGTTGGACAAGAAAATTGGTACTGGGAGCTGGTGCGGGAGAGGGAAACACAGATCAGACAAAGAGCTTGGTGGGAGGAGAAAGTCTGGGACTGGTTGGACAAGGAGACTGGGATTGAAAACCAGTGTGTTGGGGAATGGGGCTGGGAGGTGATAAGACATGGAGCCAGGGAAAAACTTGGGTCAAGCAGCCAGGGAGGGGGGATACTGAGGCCTTGTCTACACTACAGGGGAAATTCAATCTAAGCTATGCAATTTGAGTTACATTAATAGCGTAACTCAAACCGACGTAGCTTAGACCTACTTACTGCGGGGTTCACACTACGCAACGTCGATGGGAGATGCTCTTCCGTTGACTCCCCCTACTCTTCTCGATCCGGTGGAGTACAGGAGTCAACGGGAGAGCGATCTGAGGTCGATTTAGTGCAGGGGTAGGCAACCTATGGCACACGTGCCGAAGGCAGCACGCGAGCTGATTTTCACTGGCACTCACACTGCCCAGGTCCCGGCCACCGGTCCAGGGGACTCTGCATTTTAATTTAATTGTAAATGAAGCTTCTTAAACATTTTAAAAACCTTATTTACTTTACATGCAACGATAGTTTAGTTATATATTATAGACTTATAGAAAGAGACCTAAAAACGTTAAAATGTATTACTGCCACACACAACCTTAAATTGAGTGAATAAATGAAGACTCAGCACACCACTTCTGAAAGGTTGCCTCCCCCTGATTTAGCAGGTCTTCTCTAGACCCGCTAAATTGACTGACGATGCATTGATCGTTGCTCGTAGATCCCCTAGTAAGTGTAGACAAGCCCTGAGACAAGGAGGTGGGTGGGTGGGGAACAGATCTGGGGGTAGCTGGAACCCAAGAGGGGAGTGAGAGAATGAATGAGGATCTGGGCTGGGGGAAATGAGACTGGCTGGACAAGGAGTTTGGGATTGGGATGAGAAGCCTGAGAAGTGGAGACTGGGACTAGGAGGCAGGGGTGGTGAAGAGATAGGAATGTGATTGGGACAGATTGGAAGTGACAGGGCATAGTGTCAACAGGCAGAAGAGTATTTGACCTATAGAGAACCTCTCCTCCAGAGCCTGAAATGGAATCCCAGATTTCTGAGTTTCATCATTCCTCTGCTGTCAGTAAATACCTGTGAAACCCACTAGCAAAGTGTCTTATCCCCCTCTATTGCTGGTCCACATAGAGGATGAAAACCTATTACAGCTATCACTTATTCTATTAATTCAAGTGGCAGAGGTCTGTCCAGTGCATCTAAAGTTTCCAGCCCTGTTGATAACCCATATAAGTGTCAGTATGATGCCATGTGATTGAATTTCCCCCCCAGTTTTCTCTTGAAAAGTCTGGGAAATTACACACTCTACCCCCCCACCCCCCCCATTAACAGAACATTATTAAGGTTGCAAAGTTGAGCACACAGAAGTTAGGAAATGCCAGAATTATGGTTGCCTATGTAACTTTAATTCATCCCCCTTCTGTATATGTATTATGATATGGTCTTTACATGATCACATACTGTTTTTTCCACAGGATCCTGGCCTAAGTCACTGCACAGGATGGACCTGCTCTGGGGATAAATCAAGGTAGTATACTGATGGAGGCTGTTGTCTGTAGGCCTCCTGCTTCATTAGTTACGGAAGTTGGAAGATGTGGTAGTGAATGAGCATGAAATTGCTTAAAGTGAGAGGATGGTCTCATGCAGGCAGTTAAATTCTGCCATGGAGAACTAGATTCTATTCTGTCCTCTGCCACAGAGTTCCGATGTGATGCTAGGCAAGTCACTTAAACCAGATTTTTCACACATGGTCTGTAATTATGCATTCTTCAATTTCTGGATATCTTACTTGAGATCCTGGGGTCTGATCTGTAGAAGGGCTGAGCACTCACAGCTGCAACTGATGTCAATGGAGGGAGGTGTTCTTTGAACTTAAATAATGCTGAGTACTCATTAATAGTGATGAGTACTATTGTAAAACCCATGAGAAAATTAAATAATTCTGCCTTCAAAACAGGGTTTAAATAATGTGCAGTAAATAAGTTTTAGGGCCACACATTGAACTGTGAAGATAAAACAAATGATTGAATAGCTGCTCATGAAGTGAAAACTGTCCGTTTTATGTATCAGAGGGGTAGCCGTGTTAGTCTGGATCTGTAAAAAGCAACAGAGGGTCCTGTGGCACCTTTAAGACTAACAGATGTAATGAAGCATAAGCATTTGTGGGTGAATGCCCACTTCGTCAGACGCATGCTGTTGCTTTGTCCATTTTATGTACTGAATGAGACTGGGATCCTTTGGGGGAAAAAAATGTGATCATATAATTGAAGACTGTCATAATGCATATGTACAAGAGGGCTCAATTAAGGTTGCACAGACAGCCTTAATTCTAGTATTTCCTAGCTTGGATGCTTGACTTTTCAATCTTAATGTTTTAACATAGTTTTGTGTGTATTTAAGATGATCAGGAATATAGATAATAGATTGTCACAGTTTTATTTGGCAATAATCTCTCTTGCTGTAACTTGGTTAGGTAAATATACTTAAAGCTTTTATTATTTAATTGTAAAGCCCTGTGCTCAGCTTCTTGGTGGGGGAGAATACATGCTTAATTTTGTTTCTTCTCAGTTTTTGGAAAGCTTGTTAATGACTTAAAAAAAAAACTGAACAGAAAAAAGACTTCACACTTTAAATATATTTATACTTTAACTCAGACCTTTTAGTTTCAAACTTAGCATGTACTTAGCCATGAGTGAGGAAAGTATACTTCAATTTGGGAGGGAAAAATTCCATCAGAAATGTAAGTATGCACTGAATGTGCTACTTTCAAGATTCACAAAAATGTATGTGCACATCTAAACTTAGCTGAGCTTGCTGTAAATACATGTGTATGAATTTGTCTGTTGTAATAAAACACGGACAATGGCATTCTGCTTAAATGTTGTGTGTATAATTTTACAATATGACTAGGGCATGATACCATGGTTGTAAAGCACTTGAGATCTACCGATGAAAAATACTATATAAAAGCATAAGGTGGTTTTATTATTTATTATATTGTTTGGTCTTTTACTGTATTTGCTTACAGATTTGACTCTGAGAAAGTTGTAATTTCTTTTGTCTGTACTTCATTTCAGATTTTACTGTTCCTTAGGCTGTATCAATGGAGCACATTCAGGGAGCTTGGAAGACCATCAGTAACGGTTTTGGATTCAAGGATTCTGTCTTTGATGGATCAAACTGTATTTCACCTACTATTGTTCAGCCGTTTGGCTCTCAACGCCGAGCTTCTGATGATGGCAAGCTCTCAGATATGTCTAAGACTAGTAATACCATTCGGGTTTTCTTGCCTAATAAGCAACGCACAGTGGTAAGTCTACCCAAGCCTCATGTACGTCTACATTACACTCTACTGGCAATGCTGTGTAGTGTAAGTGTAGCTACATGCTGCAGTCAAAAGCATACCACATCCACACTGCAGTATGTAGCTACACGTGTCAGTGAAAGGCTCTGGCAGAGCAGGGAAAGCTTCAGCAGCTGCCTTTCACTCTGGTGAGGAAAAGCTCTGGCTGGAGGGGAGGCAGCAGGGAAAGGCTTCACCTCTGCCAGAGCCTTGCTCTGTGGCAGGGAAGGGCTCTAGAAGCAGGGAGCTGCTGGAGCCTTTCCCTGCTGCCAGAGTTTTTTCCTGCAGTGGGGAAAAGCTTCAGAAGCAGGGAGGCCATGGGATGCGACATGGCTAAAAATAGCAACGTAGACTGGGAGGGATGGCTTGGGCGACTAGAGATCTATGTAGGGCAGGGGTGGGCAAACTTTTTGGCCTGAGGGCCACATCAGGGTTGCAAAACTGTATGGAGGGCCGGGTAGGGAAAGCTGTGCTTCCCCAAACACCCTGCCCCCTATCCGACTCCTCCCACTTCCTGCTCTCTGACTGCCCCCTCAGAACCCCCCAACCCATCCAACCCCCCCCCCCTCCACTCCTTGTTCCCTGACCATTCCCTCCCGAGACCCCTCCAACCCTAACTGCTCCCCTGGGTCCCCACCCCCTATACAACCCCCCTGCTTCCTGTTCCCTGACTGCCCCAACCCCTATCCACATCCCTGCCCCCCGATAGGCCCTATTCAACCTATGGGACTCCCGCGCCTATTCAACCCCCCCATTCCCTGGCCCCGGCCCCCTTACCATGCAGCTCAGAGCAGCATGTCTGGCAGCCCCGCCACTTGGCTAGAGCCTGCTGCGCTGCCCTGCAGGAGCACGCAGCCCTGCCGCCCAGAGCGCTGCCTGCGTGGTGGCATAGCTGCGGGGGAGAGGAGTCAGCGGGGGAGGGGCCGGGGGCTAGCCTCTCCGGATGGGCAGGACGGTCCTGCAGGACGGATGTGGCCCGCGGGCTGTAGTTTGTCCACCTCTGATGTAGGGTGTGTGCTTGAGTCTACTTCAGGTGTATCTGTAGTTTACTCACATAAGCAATGTGTCACAGTCTATACTGCTATTTTTACCTGCGGTGGGGGACTGCATGTAAGTACACTACACGCCACCAAAAGAAGGGTGCAGAGCTGAAGCATCCTATGAGATGTTATAGACTTTTACTATTGTTAACGTATATGTGGCAACAGAAATGTTAAAAAAACCTGGAAGGTTGGTCCATGTTTAGGAAAGTCATTATTAGTCCCTTAATCCTAAAGATTAAAAATAGTATATATATTTTAAAAATAGTATCATTATATTCTGGTGCAATGTTCTACAATATACAGGTGTTGATTACATTCAAATATTTAAGAGCAAGATATTTCAGTAGTGGGCTAACGTGATTTACAGTATTGCTGCAGAACTATCCTAGCCTATATAAACTCAAATATATGATGATTTTTGTCACAGGTTGCTTCAGCATGGATCCCCACAATGAAATATATTGAAGATAGATTGAACTTAAACCTCTCTTGATCTTTGTTCCAAGCTGAGCAGTCCAATAATATGCTAAAACTCAATAATGTTGGTTGAAATCCTAATTCATGTTTTGTCCCTTCCCTCAACATAATGCCACCCACCCACCCACTCACAATGCTATCATTTGTCTGCATATGTGTCAAGTATAAAACATTCTGTCCAGCATAAAAACAGTAAACTGCAACAAAATTTTCTTACTCAAGTTTATATATTACTGTGGGTGTGACAGAAAATATGCCTGTCTGGCCTGTTAGCACAGTATGCCATGAGCCAAAACATTAAGGCCCAGCAAGTCCATTGTTGCATACCACAAGTTAACTTTTGTAGACAAACCTTCAAAAGTGAACTGTAATGCAAGGTTTTTGTTTTTGTTTTTTTGAGTGGAATGGATCCTTTGGTCTATATAACTGCCTCAAACACTTTCTGAAAACCTTTTTTCTGCTTCTACATTAGGAATATCTGGTCCTGACTTACTGCTTTTCCTGTGGAGGACCTGGAATGTGACGACATAGCTGGAGGCAGAAACTTGAACAGGAGGAAAGGTTGAGACTTAGGCTGGGAGAGCTGTAGCTCAAATTTCAACCTCCGGTTAAAACATCACATTCCAAGCCCCAACTACTGCCAGTGTTTCCTAGGGAAAAAGAAATATATCTGATATTTCTTATGTTAATCAAGCAGAATTTTTTTCTTAAATCTAAGGCCGTCTTTTCTCATAATAAAGGAATATCCAGAACAATTTTTGGTGGTATGAAAAATAAACTAGCCACAGTAAATATAGCAAACTGTTACAATAAAGTGATTGTGGCAATCACCAAAATTCCTCCTTCCAAAACTTATTAGAAGATATTGACAAACTCAGAATGCCATACATAAAACCGGTATCATCTGCCTTCATTTTGGCTTCTCTTTTGGTCAAGATCAAGTGGCATGTTGAGCCAAAGGGTCATACAAGCATAATTCTTGAGCCTATTGTAGATCAAATGGTAGGGATGCAGCATTAAAAAGTTACATCCAAACAGAGAAATGCCATCCAGTTGAGCATAAGACATCACAAACTTGTCCAGTGTGCTCATGGACATGTAGATTCAAACATCCAACCTTACATTTCACTTCCTTTAATGTCAAGGCAAACAAATGAAGCAAACAGTGGCTTAACTTCCTCTTGCTTTCTGCTGACTTTCATAGAAATCAAAATAACTATTAAAATGAAACTTTTGTATGGAAGGATAACTTTTCTTTATCTTGAAGTTTTAAATCCTCACAGAAGCCCAGAAGTTGAATAGTCACCACATGCTGCAACCATAATTTCTACTAAGCATAGTAGTTTGTTCTTAAACATTTAGGGAGGGTAGCAAAGGCAGGTCTGCCCCCTTTTAAATGGGGGTGAATATACCATTTGTTAAGGAGGTTCACAACTGGAGATGCTTCTGGATCATAAGGTAGCATTGATGGCCAAAAAGCACTGCTATGTACATCTGATCAGACTTACAGCTTTTCATCTTGAAGGGAGACCTAGCCACAGTTACCCATGCCTTTATCATATCGAGATTTGACAATGCATTCTATGGGAGCTGCATTAGAAGAACATTCTGAAGTTGCAGCCAATGAGAAAGCAGCAATATCAGCTATCGGCATTGGCTGCTGATTTCCTTTTGGGTGCCATTCTGTGTGGTGTTTGATCTTATATAGCCCTGTATGTATGGTTTGGGATCTGGCTACTTAAGAGACTGCCTTTGTCTCTCCATTGTCGCACCACCTCAAATCAGCTGAGGTACTCTCAGTTTCTGGATTTGAAAGTTTGGGAATTGTTCTGGTAGCAGGATGATTGAGTTCACTACTCCTTCACACATTGAATTGAGAGCTCCAGATAAGTTTACATTAAAGGCATGATGTAAGGCTCATTTGTTTTCTAGGGAAAGCTATATTAGATGGATTTTTTGGATGGACTTGTTCAGTTAAATTCTGAAGGAAATAGTATCTTCTATTAACCTGTTTTAGCATTACTCCTAGAAATGCTTATACATGTCATCAGTGTGGCATGTTAGACACACTTTTTTAAAATTTCAAACTCTATTAATAAAGTGCTACTAAGTCTAGTTTTACTGTAGTGATGTGTAGAATATGAAGATCAGAAAAATTATATTTTAAACCTTTTTATGTCCTCCTTAGAGTTTTAAATTAAAATTGGCTCTTGTCCACAGGTAAATGTGCGGAATGGGATGACCCTACATGATTGTCTTATGAAGGCGCTCAAAGTCAGAGGTCTGCAGCCAGAATGCTGTGCAGTTTTTCGACTTTTTAATGAACAAAAAGGGTAAGAAGCTGTGTAGTAAATCAGAGATACAATTTTAACATCCTGTTGGATTTTTTTCAAATCCTGGTTTTAAACTAGCAGAAACTGTGGTTTCTTCCCCCATTTTTGCTAATTTCTTTAGAAGTCTAACTTGGCTGTGAAGACTCTCTTCATGCTTTCTTTGCTCTTCTCAAATTTCTTATTCAAAAAGCCAGTCCTTAAGCATGCTGAATGATGTAAGAAATTAAATGTTAGTTTTATTTAAATGCTCATACTTCTGGAAGATTTCTATGCAACTGTGTATGCGCAGATTTCTTTGCTTCCCTGCAGAAAAATGACTTTCTGATGGGGAAGCAAAGGGAAGCCTCAAGAGCAGTTATGTGCCCCTCCCCAGCAGTGTGGGCACATTGTTTCGGGTGCCTGGAGCAGCCGGTGGAGAGGTGAATCACCGTGGGGGTGGGGTGAGGCCCTGGGGAGACCCCGACCGATGGCTCCTACCCTGCGCCAGGCTCAGCTGCTAGTCCCAGCTGGGCTGGGGGCAGGGGAGGATGAGACTTCCTCTTCCCTGCAAGGAGCAGCCAGGGCTGGGTCAGACCCACCCCCAGAAACCTCCCCTCACTGTAGGAACCCCCAACGAGCTCCTGTGCATTCAGACCACCCACACCCAGATTGCCCCACACAGAACCCTCTCACCCCCCACCTGGATCCCCCCCCCCCACTAAGCCCCTCCATATTTAGATCCTGTCAGGCTCAGCCTGTCTACCCACACCTGGTGTGCCTGGCGCAGAGGAGCAAGGCCCTGTGGTGTTTCTGGGGCAGGGCCAGCCTTTGTACAGTGTCAGAGATGGGTGCAGCCTCACCACCAAGTCCATGTCTGGGGAGTGGGGTTCAGGGTGATCTCCCATCTCCATGCAGCCAGTGGCCTGTGCTCCCCACTGCCGTGCTGGAGCCTCCACATTTATTTATTGTCAAATAAAATTTGCAAAACTTTGCAGAATTTTAAAATGTGTGCAGAATTTTTATTTTTTGGCACAGAATTTTTAATTTTTTGGTGCAAGATTCCCTCAGGAATAATGCAAAGGATTTTATATACACCATGGAAAATGCGTACACTTCTGTCTCAAAACTGAAGAAGGAAAAACCTGAGTTAGCTGCTTTTTACAGACTTTTTTTATATCCCTCTAATCTAGCTAGATTGTGTTCAAATTTGAACATACAATATTTTCTTCCTGCCTTTGAAGATAGCTCACTTCAGCATTATATGTGCTTGACTCCTCCAAATAAGGATCCTTGTATTCAATTTTAATGTTATAAATTCCTCTGGAAATTTTAAAATGTTATGGATTTAAGTCTCATCTCAGGTATTCCTTTGCGTTTTGTAGGGCCGGGGAGGTGCTGCTATTAAATACCAAATGATTATTTTACAAGCTGAGAGAGTGAAGGTATCTCATTGAGTTAATGTATTAACTTCACACCTCGGAAGACTTGGGCTCAGTGCTTTTTGAAGCCACAATCATGAGACAGTCATTTGTGGGTATTCATCTCTGTATAACTGAGTCTGCATTGAGGTCTCAAGTAACTTTGGAGCTAAAGCACATAATATGGTTTCTATATCACTTTAAATTTGCCATTCATAATTTGGTACATTTGTTTATAAAGATATTTCTACAGTGCCTATCACCATAGCATCTGGATGCCTTATATCTTATAAAAACAATCAAAATATATGACAACCCACGTAGGGTATTTAAACTGCTATTGCTGAAAAATTGGAAATCACTTACAATTCTTTGTTTAAAAAAAAAAAAAAAAAACCTACTGAAATACCATTCATTCTAAGAGGTTGGTTGTATTTGTTTTCATGTTACAGGAGCATGTATTACAGTTTATATTATTGAATAGACCTGTTTATTCTCACTTCTCAATTTTTTTTCCTTTTTAGCAAAAAAGCGCGCTTGGATTGGAATACAGATGCTGCTTCCTTGATTGGAGAGGAACTGCAAGTAGATTTCCTTGATCATGTTCCACTTACAACACACAACTTTGTAAGTTTAGTTTTCTTCTGTATTTTGAATGCAGGATGCTGGTTCAGCTGACTTTCTAAACATGGGAAGCAACTTTAGATCTTGATGCTACAGTATCATCTCTCCCAATAAAATATGTTAATTAATAAAACCAGAATGACAACAACAACCCCAGATTATTTACAGGTGTTAGTTCCCTAATCTCAGTGATTTTTCAGATCTGGCCTGGAACATGTGGCAACGCCCTCTTTCATTTACAATAGTAGTAATGAAATAAAATTCTGATCCTCTATCAGGTTTTTAAGCAATTTTCTTTACACTCCAATTGACAGTATTTTCTAATCCCAAAACAGAGTGGATGTCTTCACCTTAGTCTTTATTTCAGAAAATTGAATAATTTCTATTACATGTTCAGTAAAATGCGCACCATTTATGCAAAGAGAAAGTATTCATGGTGTCTTTGGCATGCATGTTCACTTGCTTTGATGGTATCAGCTGGACAATGATTGTTACTAGAATGAGGGGTTGCTTTTTGGGCTAGCAATAGTCCTAAACAAATTCATTAAATGTCTGTATTTGGTGACTGACCGTCTTCATCACCTGGGTTTATCCTGTGTATCTATATGTGCATGATTGGCTTCTAAGGATATGGCCTTCTCCGGGGCGGTTCAGGTTCTGAAAATGACTTGCATTTGGAGCCTGTGGGTTCTTCGGTCAAAAAAATCAACGATGAAACCCACTTATAGAGTCTGTTATAGAGGCTTGTTGTTTTTTTCAGGGTGTTAAGCATGTTGATGTCCTGCAAATTCATGACATCTCTTTGCCAGGCTGTATATGAGGCTATGTTCACAATTTGACAGAATTTTGTTCTCTCTGGAGGTGAGAGACTCTTTGATTATAGTTTCTTCCCAACAGCATGCTATGGGATTCCTTTGCTTGGGATCCAGTCAATACCCTACTCAGTAGAGATAGGGCAACAGATATATCCAAGCAGGGTTGGAGTTCTGATCTATGTCAACTCTAAGTCTGTGGTACTTAGAAGCAAAAGAAAGCCAGGCTACGTTTAATTGTGTGGGAAGGGAGAGCAATAAGGTTCGCTCTCAAGGCCTTTCTTCCTTCTATCAAGATGGAATATGGCCAGATTTTTTCACAATGTGACCATGCAATATCTAAACTGATGGGCAACTTCATTCCAATCTTCTCTGTCAAGATTTGATTTTTCCATAGGGATATTGGTTAAAGACTGAAACCCTTCTGATACATCAGGCAGGACTAACCAGTTTTTTTAGCAGATTATGTCAGTTAGAAAGGTTATGATTGACACAACGATGCCCCATTTATTTGATCCATTGTTCTGTTTAGGGTAGGTCACAAGTGGACTTGTTTGTGACCAGACAGAACAGAAAGTGCAAAATCTTTTACTCCACAGTGGGCAGGGACCCACATTTGGATCCTGCCTTTATTGTACATTGTTGTATGCCTTGCTTCCCAAAAGTCTTGGTAAAGAGATGTCAAGATGCTTAAAAACACCAACGTTCACCTAAAAAGAAATTTGCCATAAGGAATATCACTACTAAATAGCATTCTTTTGTGCATAGCTTATATACTTTTATACACACAATTCTATAACTATTAAAAAATAAAGAAGTCCAAGGTGATGTGATTGGTGCTTTACATGAAGGAAGTTTTAGACTCTTAATTGAAGTCAAAATCAAAACTCCCAAGCACCTTATTGGCAACAAGATGGTGCTCTGAATCTTGCAAGGATACACTTAAATTTCAGTATTAAATAGCTAAGTAAAGAGCTCACCAAATGTCTACAAAATATCCATAATTGTAACAGCACAAATCCACAAACTTTCTCAAGTGTAGTGTTAAGTTCAATATTTGGTTTGGAGCAGTTTTATAGTAAGTTTTCATTCGTGATTTGACAGTTAATTTTTGCCAGATCCTTAGGTATTCATCTGAGCCACTTGACAGAGCTGTTACCATAATGGGGTGGGTGGGTGGGAGTGTGTGTGTGTGTGTGTGTGTGTGTGTGTGTGTGTACACATTTTAACCATTTAACTTGTGTTCTAGGCTCGGAAGACATTTCTAAAGCTTGCCTTCTGTGACATATGCCAGAAGTTCCTGCTAAATGGGTTCCGGTGTCAGACGTGTGGCTACAAATTCCATGAACACTGCAGCACTAAAGTCCCAACCATGTGTGTGGACTGGAGCAATATCAGGCAACTCTTGTAAGAACTTTTAATTACTAATACTAACAGTCTCTGTGACTGAAGAATCTCAGACTCAGTCTCAATATCAGTGAGTGTTATGGTTTGTTGAGCAATGTAATATGTAAAAAGATGTGTATTGATGTGATGAAATAACCATCAGTATCTGCTCCCAGCCAGTTTATACAGTAAGACTATTGCCATGAAGTATATTAGGCTCTTTTTATAAAATAATATTCTGGGACAAGCAGACAAAGACATGGCAGATGTCAGCCAATTTCTTTAGTGTCACCTCAAAGTTCATTCAACATGGAAGTATGCAAGAGTTCCTTGTACAACTCATTTTTGTCTAAGGAAAAAATTAACCCTTTTGACATAGAGTACTATTGGTACTATGGGGCTTTTGAAAATTTGAACCCAGAGATCCCATAGTCTTTTTGAAACTCAATGAAATTTAGGCTTCTAAGGCTATGTCTACTGTAGTCCTTATGTCAGCAAAACTTTTCTCGCCCAGGGGTGTGACAATCCCCTTTGTAAGTGTAGATATGGCCTAAGTCATTAAAAGATTTCAGAAAATTTTATCCTTGGTTCATATTAGGAAGCTGCACCAGTGTAACTAAATCAACTTAAAATAAATTTAATTCTACTGCTACTGAATCCTAGTGCAGATGGAATTAAACCTATTTAAATGAATAAAATGGTTCAAGTATATCTACATTAGTAGTTTATATTAGTTTAACTAAATTTAGTTGCGTAGGTACACACTTTCTAATGTAGACCAGCCCAAAGAGTGTAGGATAAATTGTAGGATTCCGTGCTAACTTCTAAACCTCCCTTAGCTCCTTTGCACTAGCAGTTTGGTGTTGAATGTCATGCCAGGAAAGGCTAATACCCAAAGTTTAATTTAGAAGTAACACTTAGAAAAAAATCATTAGGTCTGTAAGGACATATAGGGGTTTATTTGTCATGGAGCACACCATAAGCTTAAAGACCGAGCAGGAAAACAAACTTTGTATAAATATGGATAAATATAATATTTTGCATGATAGCAATCAACCATAATGCAAAAACAGAAACCTAAAATCATACCTTTTTCTGTAGCATTGATCAGGATGTAATGTAGTACGTACTTACTTAATTGTAATTCTTTTTGTTGATATTTCAGATTGTTCCCTAATTCAAATATCAGTGACAGTGGTGTCCCTGCACTACCTCCCTTGACAATGCGACGGATGCGTGAGTCTGTCTCCCGGATGCCTGTTAGGTAAGCTATTTCCACTACTTTTTGTTTTGGGAAGTATAGTTTCAATAAAATGGAATGATCATGTAATACTGGTGATGGACAGAATATGCTAAAACAACATCACTTTAGTTTTAAGGTTGAAATGCTAATATTTGTTTGCATTTAAAAATGGTAAATAAGATATGTAATATCCCCCTTTTCTACAGTTCCTAGAATTAAGAAACACTTGCACCTGGGATTGCCGGCTTTGAATTTTTAGTCTTGAGGTTTTAAATCAGATCATTAAAGGTGTGGGGATTTTTGTTTTTGTTTTTTAAATATTTTTGATACTGTTGTGTCTTTAAAAATATCAGTATCAAAAAGTAATATGCTGTAGAATATAGGTTCCTTCAGACAGTATTGTGCCAATAGCCCCATTAGAGCACAACCAGTCATGTAGTACATGTGTGAAAATGGATGATTCATTTGTTTTGCATGAGTCATATATAGAAGCTTTGGAACACCATCAGTTTTGATACTACATGTTCTTACTGTTTAACCTAAGTAGAGGGGTTTTAAAAGGAAACAGTATATAATAGGTTAAAGAAAATATACCACCCTTGAAATTCTGAAAATTAAAGAAAATGTGTGTCGATTTAGATGCTAAATGCATATTCTCCTTCCATGCAACATATCCTCTGACCCTTACTTCACACTTGGGTCCCTTTCCCTGCAGTATTAGAGACTGATGAGGTTAGGCCAGGCCAGAAGTGTATGCCCCGATTGGTAATTCTTTGCTTCAGCTGTAATCCAGTATTGGCCATATGTTAGAGAAATTACATTCTTTATTTAACCACTGTTGTTTGATTTCTGTAGAACTGTATTGGGCTCCTTTTAGCTGGTATTAGGATCCATGACTTCCTTGTAAGCTGTTCTGTGTGAACAGTTGAACAGTCCCAGCAATCTGTTTCCCCTTCCCAAACTATAATTCTCACAGCAACTTAAAACTATTTTTTAAACTCCTAAAAATTGACTAGGCTTGAAAAAAGGGTCTTGCTTAAATTTCACAGATCTGTATTCTAACTGAGCTAGTATTTTAACAACTGATTAAATATGAGTTGCCAGGAGTTGAGATGAGGAGTAACAAATTAAATAATGGCAAAAATACCACAGACTGCTGCTGAATGTGCCAGGCAGGTATTGCCAACTGTTAAAACCTTGCTTAAAACCCTTTGATTTTGTTCCTAAATTAAACTGGGCAAAATCCAATTGGCTAAATAGCTTAGTCAGCAAATAGTACTAATCCTTCCTGGATTCTGTGTGTTTTTGTTTTTAGGCAAGATGTACTATACGGTAATTTACAACTAGTATAGAAAGAAAAATGAACTGTGACTTATTTTTTCCCTCTCCTCATGTTAGTTCCCAGCACAGATATTCTACGCCTCATGCCTTCACATTCAACACATCAAATCCTTCCTCTGAGGGCTCCCTTTCCCAAAGACAGAGATCTACATCCACCCCAAATGTCCATATGGTCAGCACTACCATGCCTGTAGACAACAGGATAATTGAGGTAATATGCTGAATAAGAAATTGTGTAGAGCTCATCTAAAATTACTACTGGTTATTTAACCAGTATTTTAATTGTTGTTGCTACTTTCTGCTTAACATCTTCCCTTAGTTTGGTAAGTGATGAAAGCCCAGGGTGACCAATGTCTGCCTGGAGATTTAAGTATCTTATCTTTCATGCTTGCAGCGTCTCACCTTTGCTAAAGTTTTTAACAGATTTTGTGCTGCTTTACAAAGAATTGGTGGAGCCTAATGTTAAGAAGTTTAACAGATCACTCTTACTGCGCAAGAGCATGACCAGATTTGGTGCACAGCTGCTTACAGTTGGTCCTTTGGAATGTGTTCTTTGCCATTTAAAAAACATAAACTCACATGCAAATTGATAAATCAGTCAGATGGTGGTGCATATCTGCATGCCAGTTGCAAAGAATGAATATTAAAGGCAATGCCTCTTGTGCTATGCAGCCCATTAGACCTATACTTAAGAGTATGTCTTCACTACCGGCTGGATCAGTGGGCAGTGATCGATCCAGCGGGGATCGATTTATTGTGTCTAGTCTAGATGCGATAAATCGATCCCGGTGCGCTCTCCCCTCGACTCCTGTACTCCAGTTCAGCAAGAGGCGCAGGCAGAGTTGACGGGAGCAGCAGCAGTTGACTCACCGTAGTGAAGACATCATGGTAAATTGATCTACATTATTCGCGTAGCTGAAGTTGCGTAACTTAGATTGATTTCACACACCCCCTACCCCCCAGTGTAGACCAGGCCTTAGTATTAAGGACCCTAGAATTACGTGGTAAGGTTCAGCTCAGCTGAGATTCTCCCTCCTTCTACTTGCTTTCAAACTTCTATTCTTTTTGTAGATTGGCAGTGTAGTCAAGCCTGAAACAGGAGCTCTAGTTGCTATTAGGTGTTGTTAAGGTTAAAACTCACTAGGGGCGGGGGGGAGACTTGCAGGAAGAGGAGCATGACCTGCACAGCTCCTACCAACCAGAGCCTTTATTCTAATAGATTTTGGAACTTCTCAGGACACATCCCTAGCTGCAGAGTTGTAAGATACACAGAAAGGTTTACTGCCTTTGGTTCCTCTGGCACACCTCCAAAAGGGCTCATGAGGGAGCTTCTCTTCTGAGCACCTTTGGACTCTATAGCTGGGGAAAGATGCCTGTATGTCAGAGTGTCTAAGCTCTTTTTGGAGCAGAAGCTATGTTCAAGGTGGGCTTTATAGGGGAAGTACCTTTCCTTTTTTGTTTGTTTGTTTTCCTTGGCCACTGTCTCATTCCCTCTTCACCAAGCTCCATTGCTGACCATATTTATGTCACAAAAATTACTCACAGTTTTATAAATAGGCAAATGAATTATACAACTATCTACATTCCCTAATAATTGTGTAGTACACAGGACTTTGACGAATACATTGTCATCTTTGTGTTTCATATAATGTAATGATGAGATGCCACTCTTTATCCCTTCCCACCTTTTTAATATCTTAAAGGATTGTGAATGAAGTAATGTAAATGTGCAGTCTTCCAGAAACAAATAGCTTTTTACATAATCTTGGAAGGTGTTTCACACAGTGTTGAATGGAAAAGACTGGCTTTTAATAAAGTAGTTTTAAAAAATGTGGGCATTAATATTCTCACTGTAGTTTAAAACTATACTTACTAGAGAGGAAAATATAACCAGCACAGAGCTAATGAATAAAGCTGCTTTTTCTTTCCTCGAGTTCTGGATCGTTTGTTTTTATTCATTCATCTTAGCAACTGAAAACTATTATTTTTTACTACTTCCTCTGTTCTTTTCTTTATTTCTCATTGCTTTGTATTAGAACAACAGCTTGAATGCTTCTCCCAGTTCCTGGTGCAGACGATTTTGTTTGAGGGGAAGAGTAGGTATTTTTCTTCATGCCTTTGCTTTCTTGCAATTAACAGCATTTGTAAGACTGTAAACCACAGTAATGGCTCAGTGAAATTATTAATCTAAAATTAGTTTATTAAAGATGTTGGTATGGCATGTTTGTTTTGGTTCAGTTCTAATATGTGAGTACGGTAGTTGGAGGTGATACCTGGGCAGAATAGTTTCAGTCATGGGTTAAGTTGATAATTCTACAGACAGTGAAATTCATCTTTGTGTTAACCCATTCACTTTAGTAGGTTTACACTAACGAAGCATTGGTCCCACTATGTTTAAAATAAAATCTTGTCTCAAAAACGTCCTTTAATGTACTGGCCTTTTCTCTGGGAATTGTTTTGGTGAATTATAGCATGGCCACACCAAGATGATATAGCCAAGTAGAAACCAAGATTAAATAAATAGTGTGCTCATGGAGTCACATTGCTTGAGGCCAAAAGGTACCGCCAGATCATCTAGTCTGACCTCCTGTATATCACAGGCCACCACCACCACCCAGCACCCACATACAAAGTCCAACAACCATAATTAGATCAAAGTATTGCAGCCCACAGGAGACTAGACTATTAGGTGCCACAGCCAGAGAATAGGAAGTCTGAGGTGCACCTGTACCCAAAGCCCCTGCAGTGGCAGAGAAATTGTCAGGTGTACCCAGATAATCCTGGCAAGTGAGTCACCTTGCGCTACTCGTACTTCGCATAAAGATTAGGTGTAAATAACAAATTATGGTACTGGTGTATAATATATGTATATGTGATTACTCAAAAGAGCACCTATATTATTTCCGTGACTAAAAAGATTCAGCAGAGGTTATTTTACCTTTTAGCCCAAACTGAGATAAAATAAAATTATTGAAGTTCTGTTTTTCTTAGAAATCAGGTATATGTATACGTAAATCTAAAAATATAACTTCTTTTAAAATGGCTTTCTTTAAAGTAGCTGAGTTTTTCAACTCATTTGACTGAAATTACACTCCTGGGCAGCTGTACAAAATCCATCACTGGTACCGATTGCAGGTTCTTATAAAGTTTTCTGCTTTCTGCCTGGTTGTGTCTGTTCTTGAACAGGTAGTATAATGCAAGAATGCTTCAAAGAGTTAGATTTGTGCATATTGTAATCTGTTGAAGATTAGAGCAGAGAAGCACAGCAGGAATGTGTGAATGTTTTGATTCAAAACACAGGTCCATAAGTCAAAGTTTGTTACTAGCCATGACAGCATCCCTTTCTGAATGAATCTTTAGGAATTATAATTAGGACAACTCTTTAAAAATGTGTTGCTTACCTTAATAGAATTAGTATGCATCATCCATAAGCCTTCATGTAGGGTACTTGTAGGTTGTTCTGCTCTGCCATGAAATCTAAATGTCATCTGTGGATAGTTGGTTGGAAGATTTGAATTGACTTCTATTAACTCTTTTTCAATATTTGACATTTCTGTAGTGCATGTTCTTGCTTTGTATAGTACTTAGCCAACTTAAAGTTGTATTTTGGTCAACGATGTAAATCTTGTGAGAATTTATTTACTTTGGTATTAGAGTGCAAATCTCAATCTTTTGCAGTCTCACATGGTACAGTGGGTGTATGTACTTCCAAAGCGTTTACTGGTTTTAAAATTTGTTCACATTCTAACAATATTCCCCATTATATGTAGAAGGAATCTCTCTCAATGCAGTACCAAAATAATAATGATTTTCTAAATGCACTCACTATAGGTAGTAGACCACGGTAGGAATTATGTACCTATTTGAAATTCAGGGGTGCATAACGGTTTCACAAGACAGTGCAATGGCTGGGAATATCAAAAACATGTTTAGTATTTTCTTTGACAAGGAGGTTCTTATTCAGCAGGAGCGATTGTATAGCAATATAGTTTAACTTCCCCATGAAAATTATGTAAATTAATTGTGCAAGCTCGTGATTAGAGCCAGGTTGAAAAGGGGGCAAACTAGATGTTTTCAGCAAGTAACAGTTGGATTCTTGTGACTTCTAAAATATCTAAACCATTCTCTTTTGGAAGATACTGGTCAGTAATCTGATGCTCTGAATCAAAGCTCTTAACACCATTTCATGGGTGATCTACATTTTCTGATATCTGATTTCCAGACCCCTTTCCTCCCTCCACACTTTGTCTGACATCTTATGAAATGTTGATATATATAATTTTTTTTTTTTTTTTAATTTTCTCTCCCGTTTTAGGATGCAATTCGAAGCCACAGTGAGTCAGGTAAGGTTTCCGTACATAAAATAGTTAGAATTCTTTCTTTTACTCTACATTTTATTTTCTCTTGTTCATAATTTCCTGTTTTGTTTTTGTGTATTAAGCTTCACCGTCAGCTCTGTCTGGAAGTCCCAACAATATAAGCCCAACTGGCTGGTCTCAATCCAAAACCCCAGTGCCAGCCCAAAGAGAGAGGGCTCCCGGATCCAACACACAAGAAAAAAACAAAATTGTAAGCACTGTAGTATTTGTTCTTCTTTGAGTGATTGCTCGTGTGTATGCCACAGTAGGTGTGTGTGCTCGCCACGTGCCCTGGTTCCAGAAGTTTTTCCCCTAGTAGTACCTGTAAGGGAGCACCCTAGCAACCCTTGGATGGGGGCTGATGAAGTGGGCATTCACCCACGAAAGCTTATGCTCCAATACTTCTGTTAATCTTAAAGGTGCCACAGGACCCTCTGTTGCTTTTTACAGATTCAGACTAACACAGCTACCCCTCTGATACTTGTAGCTAGTTAGTTGTTTAGTTTAGTAAGAGGCCCCGTGACCCAGGTTTTAAGTCTTGTGACACTTGTAGGCAATCTATGCCACTGAGTGATCCACACGCGGACTGTCTATGCTGTTTGGGGGAAACCCATCTCAGTGATCGCTGCAAGGTTTGCAAGTCATTTAAGCTTCAGACCAAGAGAGAAAGGGACCTTAGACTCCGGGCTATTCTGATGGAGTCGGTGCTGACCCCGGCTCCGGTGCACCGCTCCAAGTCGGCACTGGGCACCGCAGTGTCAGTGTGCGGCGACCCTTCTGCACCATTGACTAGTTGGTACCTCTCCTCGTCCACGGGGCATGCCAAGAAGGCTAGAAAGAGGCCTCCTTCACCACGGCACCGGAGTAAACCCAGAACAGAGGCTTAGACCCATGTTGGGCAGTCCTTGATCCCCATAGGCCTCCAACTCAAGTCAAGCGGAGTAGCCCGGCCTATTCAGAGCAGGCCTCCCCAGATGTCCGGAGGCTCTGCAGGCGGCCCGTGATGTTATGTCCATGCCAGTACCAGGAGCAACGTCCATGTTGGCCCCGTGCTCCAGAGGCAAGCTGCCTCTTGGATCTCCGCAGTCACCCCTGGCTTGGTACCGCTCTTGGTCAAGGGAATGTTCCCAACGCCGTTCGCTGCCCAGCGACCGTTCAGGGCAAAGTCCACATGGATCGCCCTCGACACCCACCAGGCTGTCTGGTTGAGTTCCCTCTCCAGACCTCTGAGGAAGGAGTTGGTGGGACGTACATCCTCGGCACCATGCCCGGAGACCGACCAGGTGGTGGACCCTCCGATGCCAGTGGACACACAAAGTACTGTGCTGGCCTCCTCACCCTCCCTGGATGAGGCGATTATGGCTCCTCCTTCCTCCATCCCGCAGGAAGACTTTAGGGCCCACCAAGAACTCTTAAAAAGGGTGGCATCAAGCCTCCACCTCCAAGCAGGGGAGATGGAGGAGCCCTCGGACTCCCTGTTTAATGTATTGTGTTCCTCGGCACTGGGCAGGGTGGCCTTACCTCTCCACGAATGGTGGAAAAAATTTCAGATGCCCTGTGGCAAACCCTAGCCTCATTGGCCCCCATCTCTAAGAAAGTGGAACACAAGTACTTTGTACCCACCAAGGGGCATGAATACGTATACACCACGCTGCTCCTAACTCCCTGGTGGTAGAGTTGGTCAACCACAGGGAACGGCAGGGCCAACCAACTCCTACCCCAAAAAATAAAGATTCAAGTAGGCTGGACTCATTTGGAAGAAAAATGTATTTGTCCTCGAGCTTCCAGTTACAGGTGGCAAATGCCCAGGCTCTCCTGGGCCGGTATGAGTTCAGTCTGTGGGGCTCCCTGCCCAAGTTCGAGGACTCCCTCCAGAAGGAGTCCAAAGTGCTGGTGGAGGAGGGCACAGCAGCTGCCAGGGCAACCCTGCAGGGAGCTTTGGATGCAGCAGACACGGCCGCGCGGTCCATGGCCTCTGCGGTGTCCATGAGAAGGGCTTTGTGGCTCCTGCTCTCTGGGCTGTACAGCGAGGCGCAGACCTCCCTGCAGGACCTCCCGTTTGGTCATGGTGCAAAAGTATTACTTTAAATTATGCACCAAGTGTAGTGTTCATGTGGTGTTAACAATTCAGAGCTGCTGTGTTCAGTTTTAGGGGAAAAAAAGATTTGGAATCAGGAATGCATTTTTCATTCTGCTATACACTTTAAGATGCGTGAAATAAGAGGATTAAATCACTTAGTAGCATCCTTTTAAATGTAAGGGATGTCAGTCTGGTGTAAAAGGTGATTCACCATAGAGCTGTTATTTTAACATGAAAGGGCAATTTGAATTATTTTGAATTAGGAGGTAGTGATCTTGTAGTTTTAGGTCCTGATCTGGGACTTGGGAGATCTGGGTTCAGTTCCTGGCTTTGCCACAGATTTCCTTTGTAACCATGGACAAGTCCCTTGGTCCTCCTTTTTCATACCTCAGTGTTGCTGAGGATTCATTGATGCTTGTGAGGTACTCAGATATGGCAGTGAAGGTCTTATCTAGATGTATGTATTTTGTACACTTCCTAATCAATGCTTTTCTACTTGTGCTGGTTGTGGTCTTTGGGTACTTTTCCTTAACAGTTGCTGGAGACACTGTCAGTACCTTAAGTATCTTAAAAAAAAAAAAATATGGTGGTCCAATTTCAAATTGTCCAGGAACAGATTGCAATAAAGAAGATAACTAGATATGTATTTTTGTCAATAGCTTCAGCAAAATATTGACCAGTGGATGATATGCACCTAAATGACTTAGATGCTTTGGAAAATAAGTCCTATTGAAATGGAACTTGTGCTTCTAAGTCACTTAGGGGCTTCTAAAAATGCCACCCTAGTATTCTGTCATTTACCGTGGGCAATGGGTAGAGCCGTACCAAATTCACGTCCATGAAAAATGCGTCATGGACCGTGAAATCTGGTCTCCCCCATGAAATCTAGTCTTTTGTGTACTTTTACCCAATATTATACAGATTGCATGGGGAGACCAGCGTTTCTCAAAATGGGGCTTCCTACTCAAAAAAGGGTTGTGTGGGGGGGGGGGGGTCGCAAGGTTATTGTAGGGGGGTTGTGGTATTGCCACTCTTACTTCTGCGCTGCCTTCAGAGTTGGGTGGCCGGAGAACGGCAGCTGCTGGCCAGGTGCCCAGATTTGAAGGCAATACAATACAATACCATGCCAATACCATACCATGCCACCCTTTCTGCTGTGCTGCTGCCTTCAGAGTTGGGTCAGGACCCCATCAATTACAACACTGTGAAAATTCAGATTTAAATATCTGAAATCATGAAATTTATGATTTTTAAAATCCTATGACCGTGAAATTGACCAAAATGGACCACGAATTTGGTAGGGCCCTAGCAATGGGTGCCTTTTGAAATGCATTTAATAAATATTTACCTTTTATTCAGGAGTATTTTTAATCAGTAGCTGCTCTTATAATTTTTAAGAAGTTGATAGGGTCTGTAAACATTACATTACATTTCATTAATTTAAAAAAAATTCTTTACTCAGTTGTCTTTGAAGATCTAATATCACAATTCTGCTTTTCCCTTGCAACAGTTGATAACATAAGCAGCCAAAATCATCCAGGTAAATGTTGTCTACCTGTTTTTGGTTTTGAGGTTATCAACTGCTGTAAGAGGAACATTGAATCCTGAAATGGGTCCTGCAAAGAAAATGGAGGAACAAACTGGTATGTGTTAGAATACAAGATAACATATTGGCAATTATCTTTGCATTTAGTCAAAGGTCACACACACTGTTGCAGTTCTACAGTTCATCTTTTTAAGACAATATGAATCAAGTTGAGTATATTTTTAGGTGTAATCCTTGAAACATATTGTCCAGGCAGCTAGCCATGTTAACACTTAGGAGAGCTGTCCAAATGGTTGACATGCTTGTGCCTTAAATATGTATTTGTGTTCCAGAGGCCTCGTGGACAGAGAGATTCAAGTTATTATTGGGAAATAGAAGCAAGTGAAGTTATGCTCTCGACCAGAATAGGGTCAGGTTCTTTTGGAACGGTTTACAAAGGCAAATGGCATGGTAAGTACTAAACACTTAGTTTTGTATTTTTTTAAATGTTGATACTGTAAAATAGCAGCTATCCAGACAAAGAGAAACTCTGTAATAACACTCTGCACTTTTAGTACTTTTGGTCTGTTGATGTGCACAAAACATAAATTTTCTTGTTTAGTAACTGGTGATACTGAGGCACAGTAAAGTCATGACTTTTCCATGGTCATATAGCAAGTCCACGGCAGAACTGAGAGTAGAATCCAAATCTCACAACTCCATCGTGTGTTCAATATGCTAGAACAGACTTGCCTTATTTTCTTCAATCTAATATGCGATACAATAACTTTTTTCCTGAAAAGGATATTTAGTTGCTAGCAATGGAGTTTGTATTAAGAAATTCCATATCCTGATGCTAAAGACACTAATCTAAATGAATTTTCACCTACTGAATTTTAATTAGCTTCGTCATCTTGGTGATCTCAGAGAAAGGAAACAAGCATGTATGGAATGGAATTTGGATATGGATGGGAAAATATCTGTTTACATGAGTTTTACTATATGGTGCATAAAAATAGCTACAGTACTTGTAATTGCCAAGTCAATTTAGATCTCAAATGTAGGGTTTGTGTTTAAATAATAATAATAATAATAATAATTAATAATGGAAAAAAAGCCTAAGATCAAGAGCAATTTTTCCATAGTTAAAAGAAAAATTAGATTGAAAATATTTTTAAAGGAAAAATATTCTCCGTATATTTTACAGCTCAAATGTTGCATCATCATAAATGAGGACTGGACAGTTAAACTGTATAGCAGTTGGTTATAAATAATTAAACTGATTAATTTTCATTGTCCAATTCAAGTGAAATATAGAAACAAACCATTATAACTGGAGAAAGTCAATTTTTAAAATGTCCTTCAATGTAAAATTTTATGAAGAATCTTTTTTGTTTTTGTTTTTTACCTGACATATGCCCTTTACTGAGTTACTTCATTCACCAGATTTTCAGGAAGTTTGGTTTTGTGATTATAAACCTTAAATATATATGTTGCGTGTGCACAATACAGGTAAAGTTGTACATGAAGTCCATTATATAACAATAAATGATTGTGTGTATGCTCATCAACTAATGGGGTCTCACACTTGTGCTAGCTGCATGAGAAAATTTGCCCTATTTTTAATAGATCTTTTCAACTATACTAAATAGTAACAAAATGACTCTTTTCTCTTCAGTTATATATAAGTAAAAGTTAAATCTAGTGAAATACAACAGAAGTCACTATGTAGGATCCAGTTTGGTTCTAACTTATGTTTGTCAGTGAAATCAAAATCAGCCTTGTGTACTTGACTTAGGTCTGATTTGCGGTGTGTCACTGACTTTGTTAAACAACAGCTTTCTGGGAGAGCATATTTTGGCACACATCCTTTTTAATGCAGTTAAATATTGTGATCTTAAATCATTAAGATGGGTTATTTTCCTTTGAATCTTTTTTCTGTGTAGGTTTGAGGAAACAGCAACACGGGCCTCTCTGTCAAACTGTTTTGATAGTATAATCATTGTACTAAAAGCTTCCAAGCAGGAGCTAAATAAAAGGAGACAAAATGGGGAGATTGTTGTAACCTAAATCATGTTTCCAGACCAAGCTAGAGGCACCATAAGCGTTGCTGATTTGTTCAAGAATAGGGGTATGATGATTTGGGGAATCTGTACAATTTATGAATTCTGGTTGATATTAATGAAGTTGTTTATAAAATTGCTGCATCAGGGAGTGCCTCTATTTGGCTGTGGAATCTACCACTTGCTGACATGGGCTGAAGCATCCACGTACCAGACAAAGGACTATGGAGAGTCAATAAACTTAAATATCTGTACTCTGATTGAACCGTTGGCATACTATGGAGATTAGCTGGAGCTGGGAGAAGATACTCCAACTTGTCTTTAGCATCTGGTGAAGTGGAGAGTGAGGAAGAAAAATTAGCAACAGAACAAAGGAACTGGTGGGGAAGGGTAGGAGGACATCTACATTTGAGAGCCTCACTGAGACTGGAAGCTTTGGACAGGCGAGGAGAAAAGAGAGGCATACTTTCATAGCAGGGTTGCCCTGTTTAGCTATGGAGCTGCCACGCACAGAGAAAACTAGCTGAGCTGAAAGACTCCCATGCTTCAGAAGAAAAGTTGAGAGCTAATGGGGAAATATCCTGGGGACCCCAAACGACTGCCCAAGCCTAAAAAACTCTCAAGAGTGGTGAGGAAACTGAGGCAGGAGAAATGTGTATTCCATCTAGATTTGTGTTAACTTATGCTGTTAAGGAAAGAACAATGGTGTGTTAGATAGATTTGGCACAAGATTCTGTGTGTCTGCTGGCTTTAACTTTGCATGGGCCTAAAGAGGTAAACTGTAAATCCTGAGTGCTCACACAGCTCAGGTTCTGGCAGAGCATGTGTTTAAGCTACAGTACAGACTCTTGGAAGATGGTGCTATAATAGAGGATCTGCATCTTGAGAATGTTTGTAGAGACTCCAAGCCAGGATGGTGGCTGGACTGTGTTGAGATTCTGGAGGCTTAAAGCACCCAGGGCCCGCAATCCAAAGCAGGTGCTCACATTCAAGTTAATTTGAATTCACTTTTCAAGTAATATTTTGCAATATGCTGTATCAAATGGTTAAAAAACTGATGCACTATTATGCTTCATTTGCCACTAACTGTAATTCAAACATTAAAATCATGGTTTATTCTGCTGTTCTCTAGACACTAATTTTGAGGGGATGAAAGTCTAATTCTATTAGTTTAAAAGAGGAGATATTTTTCTGTTCTAAAACTGGGAAGAAGGAAGAGAAATGAGAATTTGGGTTCCTGATGGAAATCTGTTGAATACAGTGGATACAGTGCTTGAAACAAAGTGCTGAGGATGCATTTCTCCCCAAATAGCTCTTATTTAGGAAAAACAACTTAATTGGTTCCTCCTAGATTAATAACTAAACTGTTTATACCTTCAGATTTCAGTATGTTGTACAGTGGCCTTTGTTTAATATCACACGTGATCCCATCAGCCAGTTACTAGCCATTTAATAATGAAAAAAACCTTTTCAGGTAGTTAGAAAAATGATTGATCTTTTATTTGGGGTTACATGATACCATCTCCACCAAATTAATTGTATGAAAATACAAAAGTCTGTTTTGTCTGTGGACCTCCCGGTGTACAAATTACCAAAGATGTATTGTGCAGAAATTTCAGAATTTTTAAGTGTAAAGATGATAATGCTCCTCTCAAAGACTGTTACAGTGTTGTTGGTAACCTTTTATGTTAAATGTATTTGCAGGAGATGTAGCAGTAAAGATATTAAAGGTGGTAAATCCAACCCCAGAACAGTTTCAGGCCTTCAGAAATGAAGTGGCTGTATTAAGGTGAGCTGATAACATGGATTTGCCTAATTTTACATTTACTAATTTTAACACATTTTTGACTCTTCCAAAAGTGAATGTCACAGGTTGAATTAATTTTCTGTATAGTAAGTGGTATAGTGTTTCCTGCTATGGACTGTAAATTTACTGTCTTTTGAGTGCCACCTTATCACATGGTGCAGGATAATAGAGGTACTGATCAGTTTTGAGACCTTTATAATTTTTAATACCTCATTCATTATCCGTTGAACTCTTCTTTCTAAGCTAAATAGTATTAACATTTGTAATCCCTTGTCATATATGAACCTTGCCATAATTTTGTTGCCATTCTCTGGAACTCTTGAATCTCATCACCTTTTAGGTAAGGTGATGGATACTGGACAGAATATTTGAGATTAAGGTGTGCTTTTTATTATAACGTCATAGTATATTTTGTACTTTTAAAATCCATTCCCTAGTCAACTCAGGAAACCTCTTTGCCTTAATTACTGCCTCTGCAGTGTCCAATAATTAAGAGCCATTTTATGTATATGGGAATAGCTTTTTTTGCCTCCATTTAATTATTTTACACTACACAAGTTAAATTAGTCTGCCATCATGCTGCATAATGCTCCACTGTATTTAAATCTGTCATTTTTTCATGTCTCCATAGTCTTTTCTGTGAACCAGAACAATTTAATGTCATCTGCAAACTGCAGCTTGACCTTTTGATACCATTTCAATTAACCTTTCCAAAGTACTTTAACATAAAAGAGAGGGATAATTTACCTTTATGGAAGCTATAGTAGTTTGATTCTGTCATGTTATACTTAAGTATTGTATTAATCTGTCTTTACTTGAACTCTGAAATAACTTTCTTGAAACTAAGAAGAAACATTTTAAAGTTAATAATTGGTTGTTGTTTTTTTATTTTTTAACTTTCCTGTTTAAGAGGTAATTGTGATATGTTGTTTTCTAAAAATAACATCTTGCACACATGCATCCACATGCGCCTCAAGTAATTTTGTTAAACTCTAGATCTAAATACTTTGATGTCTCCCTAGCCAAGAGTACATTTCAGGGAACTTTACAAATGTCTAAAAGAAGATGTTTGTTTTTTTCCTTTCCACTTCTTCCATTAGGAAGACCCGGCATGTTAATATTTTGCTGTTCATGGGCTACATGACTAAAGACAATCTGGCTATTGTTACGCAGTGGTGCGAAGGGAGCAGTCTGTATAAGCACCTGCATGTACAAGAGACCAAGTTCCAAATGTTCCAGCTCATTGATATTGCCCGACAGACAGCACAAGGAATGGAGTGAGTAGGATTAGAAATTGTCTATTCTGATCTGCCGATCTTCTTCAGGAGCAACTAATACATACAAGAAACATTGTCTTAATGTATAATATATATTAACATGATACCAAACCCTCAAAGAGTTACAGTAGAACCTCAGAGTTTCGAACAGTTCAGGAATGGAGGTTGTTCATAACTCTGAACAAAACATTATGGTGGTTCTTTCAAAAGTTTTCAACTGAACATTGACTTAATACAAATTTGAAACTTTACTATGTAGAAGAAAAATGCTGCTTTCCCTTTATTTTATTTTTTTTAGTAATTTACGTTTAACACAATACTGTACTCTAGTTGCTCTTTTTTTGGGTCACTGCTGCTTGATTGTGTACTTCCGGTTCCAAATGAGGGGTGTGTGGTTGACTGCTCAGTTCGTAACTCTGAGGCTCTACGGTATACAGATTATTAGGGAAGATAATGTTGACTGGGGACTGAAAGACTGAATAACATTTCTGAAATTTTAATGTTTAAGAGCTTCTTAAAAATACAGTTAAAAATCCTTCTGGTCATATAATTTTAAAATGTAAATTTGTATTATACACAAAAAATGAGAGAAAAATAGTATGTAATCAAAGACAGTATTTTAATGTATATGCACAAGATGATTGAATTAAGGTTGCATTGGAAATCTTAATTCTGGCATTTCCTAATGTTTGAGTGCCCGATTCTGCAAATTTAATATTTTTCTAATGTAGGTTGTCTTTTTTTTTTTTTTTTTTGTAATATCCAAGGCTCCAAGGCTTTTAAAAAAGCGAACTGAAAAAACAAAGTCCACCATGTGGCATTATATTGATACATGTGTGTGTTCTCAGCAGCAGTGGAACTTTTAGATCTACCACTCAGATCTCTGCCACTTGAGCTAATAGAGTAACTAGTAGCAGTAATAGGTTCTCGTCTATGTACACTAGCACTGGAGGAGGTGGAGCACAGGCTTTGCCATGAGGTTTCACAGATATTTGCTGACACCAAAGGAAATTGTTTCTAATAGTCAGAGACTCTTCTACCCCATCCCCTCCAGCCTGTGCCTGTCCTGTCTCTGTCCCGCCTCAGTCCATTCTGTTTGCCTAACCAGTCCACACTTCTCACGCTTCTCGTCCCAGTATGGTTACCCAGCCAGTCCTAGTCTCCCTGTGTGGGTTCTATTGAAAATCAAATACTTTTCTATATATAAAAATGGATCTTAAACTAGTAACCCTTTATGTAATAAAAATTAACAAGTTAAATTGATTTTAAAAACAAAGTGAAATATATTTACAGTTTTTGCTAGGCATATAGTTGTAAATTTTGGCTCAGAATAAATTTTAAAACTAAATTGTAAGCAACTAAAATAATTAATATCGAAAACCCCTGCAGTTTCTTATATATTTACAGTGGTGCCAGTATGCCTTTATAATTATCTGTCATCATGGATTGCAGGAAGATTACAGTAAGTCTAAAAATTCTTGACAATGCTGTGTGAGTTTTAGATAATCTTTTCTTTCTTGCTCTTAAATCTGAGACACCAGATAACACTATCATACAGCTTTTCAGAGACGGGGGCAGTTCAAATATTACACACATCGCTAATTACAAACTTATTGAAAATGTTTGTTTTGCTTTGCAGAGAAGAAGCTGGAAGATATAGTTTAACCTTTAGTTTATCGGCAGACAATTTTAAGCTGATTTCAACCTCACTAGTGTAATTTTGGGTTGATGTAGGTTAATGGAATGCAATATTAGTAAAGATAATTTGACATTAGTGGTGAGTTGCATCCCTTTCTATGGCGGTTCTAAAAGAAAAGATACTGACCAATTCATGTGGAAAGGAATGAGACAGTTCTTTAGTATTTTCTCATTATTGAAGGCAAATGTTGATACATAAACAGCAAATGGAGCATAAGCATAAAAATAGCTTTATGAAGAACCTACAGAAATGATGGTTATTTTCTCTTTTTAGTCTTGTGGACTGGTAAAATTAAATGCACGCTATCAAGCCAAAGGGCATTTAGCACCAAGTTTTAAGTTTAGAACAAGTTGAACTATGGCCCTAAAACACTTAGTGGTAAAATTTTATAATTTATTCAGGTAGCTTTTGTAAAAAAATGTTTGCCAAATTAGTATGTGTAAATAAATACATAACAATGGATATATTTTTTAAAACTTTTTTTCTTTTCACAGCTATTTACATGCAAAGAATATCATCCACAGAGACATGAAATCAAATAGTATCCTTTCTCTACTTAGTCAAATTTCCTTTAACTGTTTAAATTGGTATCAGACTGATGACTGAATATAAATACTGTGAAGGTCTTTCTGTGAAATTGAAACATCCTAGTTAAAATTACAACAATTTAAAAACAAACCAAACTAAAACCAGGTAAAGATGTATGGAATATATATTTATACACTTACTCTTTCTTACCTGTGTTCATATGCAATCTTGGGATGCAAACCTGATCTATTTTAATCTAATTGACTGACTTCCAATATATGCCCAGCATCGAAAGATTATTTAGGACAGAAATTAGGCTCTTCTTTTGATTACTTTCATATGGGATTAGAGGACCAAAACCACAAAAAAAGATGGAAACTTTTGGTGGAAACTGAGCCAAAAATTTTCTTGATTCTAAAATTGGGAAAGGAAAATATATAATGAACTTGACTAATATGTTCCTAGCAGCATGCCTATTGAATAATTCATACTGAATAAAGATTCTACAGTTTCCTTTTGCATGTCACTTTTATTTTCTTGATATGTGAGGCTTATGTGTAGGTAATTTTAAAAAAATGTCTATTCTAGGAACTCAGTTTATGAACTGAATATATGGCAAGTCTCTGGCTTTGAAACTACCAAGCAAAATGCTGACTGAAATTGGCAAAATAACAAACTAAAACTTGCCTCAGAAGAATGTGGGGGAGGGGAGAAACCCTTTTCTTAAAGGGCAGAATTTCTACAAAACTAACTTCAGTTGTTCAGTAAACAAATGAGTGTTCATGTTTTCAATGAGGATGAAAGGCTAATCATTTTAAGTGTAAAATTGCTGTTGATACAGTTATAATCACAACTATCTTTTATTTCATTAACTTATTTCAGTCTGCTTTTCCCCTCAAGTTCACTAGATATCATAAGAAGAGTAAGGGATATCTCTTTCTGACACATCTATAGAATCTTTCAGAATATTACTTTTTTTAGTCAATATTTGAATTAGATTTTGAAGTGTTTTTTCCTTCTGGAACAATACCACTACTAAAGGACATGTTGGAGTTGTTAATGATGGGTATATTGTATAAGGCTTATATCCCATGCTACAAACTGTAGAGCTCCCAAATGAGTGAAATTCCTAAATTAAGCCTCTTGGCACACACCCCCAACAATGAGCACCAGATAGATAAGTTTAATTTGGTTTCTGTTTCTAGTGATAAATGCTTCCACTTATTTTGAATTCTGTAATAAACTGTGTGCTTTATTCATCTACTTAGGTATATACGCAGATACAGACATAAACTATTGTGAGAGTTATGATCTAAACTTAGCTATGGTAGAGGTGAACAGCTAATTACTCCAGGGGGAATTCTGCACCACTGCATGTGCATAATTAATGAGCCACGCATATTTTTAATTTTTTTGCACAGAAAAAAGCTTCCACTGGAAAGTTGCTGCAATTCCACCTTTTGCACACCAGAGGGTACTGTGGCACTAGAACAGAGCAGCCGCTCCTGGCCAGCTGGGGAAGAGAGAGAGCCTGCCTTCTTCACAGTGCCTATCGGGCTAGTTCAGGAGATGGGCTATGGAGAGACAGTCCGCATGGGGCTGCTGGGGGGTCAGACGAGCTCATAAGGACTACTGGGGGAGGACAGACTAAGGCAGGGGCTGAATGGGAGTGGAGGTGCAGGGCCATGGGGGGAAGGAGGTGCAGGGTCACATGGTGATGGGGTAGGGGGTACAGGGCATAGGGACGACGGTGGCTGAGTGGGAGCACAGAGACACATGGGGATGAGGGAGGGAGTGTCTGAGTGGGGGTGGAGGAACACATATGGACGGGGCAGATGTCTGACTGAATGGGAGAGACTAGGGGTCAATCCCGGTCTGCATGGGGGAAGCTCCCTAACAATCCCTCCCTGCCTCCCAAAATAAACTTGTTCCATACTTTTCCCACCCAAACCCAACAACCCTCCAAGTTCACACTCAGGCTCCTTCCCAACAATTACTTCCCTCTCCCATAGCTCCTTTGTTACCCCTGACTCCCCCAATCCTTTGCACTGCTTCTGAGGGGTGTGGGAAATATGATTCTGTACTGTAGTTTAAATGAATTATTACTCCGAGTTCTGTATGAATATGAGTAGTAAGGAATATATTTTTCAAAAAACATTTCCTGAATCTTTTTTGTTGTCTGTATTGTTACAGACATACTTGCTGACAGATATTTTGAAATAAATGACCAAAAATAATTGAAACTAGTGTGTTATTTTGACAAATAAAATATGCAGAATTTTTCAGAATTTGAAAATATTGTCCGCAGAAACTTTAATTTTTTGTTTCAGAATTCTTAATTTTTTGGCGCAGAATTCCCCCAGGAGTAGCTAGTACACTAAACAATAATACTGAGATGTCTCATAGTTATTCCAGCCCCTCTGCTAAAATATTTGCATTTTCCCTGAGTGTTAGCTATGGTAGTGTAGGCATAATAAATATGAACAAAATGAAAGGGGAATGATTTGGGATTATATTTATCTCAAAACTAGGAAAATGTTTTTTAACTACCACCTATTGAGGTCATGCATGAAGTGAATCATATCAAATACAGAAACTGGGCAAAACGGTTTGCACACTGACTGGTATATGAGAAACACTAAACCATTTTGTAAAGGTGATAGAAAATCCAGTCTGATTTACACAAATTTTCTTCAGAAGTTCCTAAACAACCTTTTAGATATATTTCTTCATGAAGGCCTCACAGTGAAAATAGGAGATTTTGGTCTGGCAACAGTAAAATCCAGATGGAGTGGATCTCAGCAGGTGGAGCAGCCTTCTGGTTCAATCCTCTGGATGGTAAGAAAAATACTTGATGACTTTTTTAAATTCTGCCTCGTTTGTGTGCAAATTCAAATTGTTTTGTCAATGGGAGAATAATGTGATTCAAACTGTTTTGACAAAGTAATATTAAAGTTCTTTTGACAATAATATGCAAAATTATACCTTAAATAAAACAAAGGGAAATTGCAAAAAATATATATATATAATATTGCTTTGGTTAATTAGTTAATTGCCTAGTTAAAGGTACTTGGTTGTTCCAAAGCATGTAAGTTTCTTTGGGTACTTGATCTCCTTATCCATGGAGATCTGGGTGTCACATGTTTCCTTGTTTTTGGTGCTCACTTGTGAGAGTGGTTTACCAGCATAGAGCAATGCTGCTGTCAGTCCTGCAAGTGTCATTTTTTTTAAAGATGGTTTTGATAGGACAGCAAAATATTTGCTTTACCTAAAGGTTTGAAAGTGTCAGAGTTCTTGTAATGTATATCCTTGCTGCATACTTTCAATATAGTAGACTTGGCAAGGCATGAGAATTTTTTGTCTCCCGACTCAGCATCTGTGGAGTATATTTTTTACTTTTTATTAAATTGGAAATATTTTTTCCTGAACCACTTGGACGGAGTAACACATGTATAACTTACTGTACCTTTGAAAGAGGGTCACGCCGTGGGGGAAATTTTCACATGTCCTCCTTTGATGCTCTATTTACTACTTAAATGCATTTTGCTAATACATCTGTTTAGTTTCCCCCATTTGATTTTGCAAAGAAGTTGTAAGGCGCTGTGTGAAGGATAAGATATTGCCACCATCACGTGGTGTGATTTCATTACTGGATCAAACAGAGTGAAGTGAGAGAGGACGCGTGCTTATTAATGTACACATCTTGAATAATAGCAAGAGAGAAATAGAAGTAATAGTAAAGTGAATTGCTTTTTATCTAAATATTCGGTCTCAAATATGAAATTACCTATTTACACAGTTCCTATGTTCGGTTGTATTGATCAGTTCACTTAATTCTGATTCATGGCTCTAGCCATTTTCTTACCTTTTCCAATGTTTGCTACTTGTATATACTGCTTTCTAACAAACTGAAACCAAGAAATGATTTTTTTTTTTTTTAAAGGAATTGCAATTCCTATTAGCACTATGGACCAAAACTACCCTGGTGTCAATAGCTGATATATATGAGGACTCTTGTAGCATATATTGACAGAAGAGGGTATAATTAACACTATTTAGGAATCTCATGCTTCTATTAAGTTTCCTGTCTGTAAAACTAGGATATAGAATAGTAAGTGTTGTCTTTTTTTCTTTTATACAAGCAAGAGTAACTTATAAAGTGTTTCTCTACCATTAAATGCCAGTTCTAAGGAAATATAGACAAAGAAGTATTAAGTTTGAAACTTTCAAGTAAGGAACAGAAATTAAGGCTTCCTCTCTATCCTTTTCACACCCTGTTGTTCTTAGAAATTTCACCACGCACACTGAAGGTCCCCTTCTTTACCTAGGCATAATGCAACAAGTCATTATATCCCCACCCTTGCTTTTGTGGCTTGCATCAGCTGCTAAATGTTACTTGAGCATAGGATTTTGTTACCACTTTAGCCTAATGCTTGCAGTATGTTCACTGCTTGCAATGGACTGGAAAAATTGGACTCCTATTGAAGATGGATGTAAGTTTACTTAAATGTTACAAAACTTTGATCTTGGCTAATGGCAGAACATGCAATATCAGGACAGCTGGACATAGACTACTTTAAAACTGCGTACTATATAATCATGTAATCCATTTTGTTTGTTACATATGGATGTGAATTCAAATAACTGCAGTTTAGCCATGAAAAGCGTCAACTGCCTTTGGGCCCTGATCTTGCAATCCCTCATCTCATTCAAGCAGTCCTTACGCATGAAAAAATACTCTCTACATTAATTCAGTGGCGGTACTTGTTTAAAGACTGATCATCTGAGTAACGCTTTGCAGAGTTGGGCCCTTTACAGTCTAATGATTGCATAGTTGCACACTTCCTTAAAGTTAGAAAACGTGCTCTGGATTTTGTATTCAACCGTACAGTTTAGGTTTTTGTATGTTCTTGGTATATCTTGTGTATTTCAGTCAACCAGAACTGTAAGATTGTGAAGATAGAGAGTTCTTCCCTCCTTTAAGTAGTTATTAATATGTGGAGTGCTGTATTGGTATCAAATTTACAAATAAAATATAAATAATTTGTACTAGACAGTTATTGCTCTGACATTGGAAAGCGCATGTACTATGATTGATCATTTTGAATGAGGATTTTCAGCTACATCACGACTTCAAGATTGCACTGTTTTGCCTTCTCTGAGATTATAGTCCAATACTTTAGGGGTTGCTGTATTTCAACGTTCCTTGCAAAGCTGAACTCTTACTAGGGTATACTGTTTTGACAGTTAATTAACGCCTTTTCTGTCTTTTTTTTTTTTAATTCATGTCCAGGATTATCATGCCCTATATTAATTTTAATGCTAAATACATATGTTAGTAGCATCAAGAACTTAACTAAAGAGCCCTAAAGAATTGGGTACACTACTACAGTGATGGGCACTATAGAAAACCAATAGAATATGGCTGAACACTAAGGATTGACAATTTTTGGCACTTAGAGTTTTAACTTTAATGATTGAAGAGCAAGAGATTATGAAGTTTTCTTTAGCATCTGGCGTTCAACTGATATCTGTTTTCTCATAAACATTTCAATTTTTTGAATCGATAGGTTTAAATTAGTTTTAGGAAATAAAAATATTACACAAAAGAAAGGGGGAGTAAAGCTTTTATGAAGCATTGAATTTTTGGTACAATTTCCTGTTTGCTGTTATGTTTTAGGTTATTTGTATACTTATCTTCCATAAACAAATCTTAGCTAAGCAGCCTTGTATTCTTAACAAACATTTCCTGGTTTTTCTCAGAACACAAATATAGAGTAACAATGAAGACTGCCAGCCCATATTAACACCAAGAGCTTACATTTAAAGTAACACTTGCAGGTAGTCTAATACTAAAATTCAGGACTGTTAAAATGTGTTAATTAAAATATTTAAAATTCAATACATAATCTTTGATTGAGTTAAATTATTCCCATGCAGTGTGAATCTTGCAGCATTGTTTTAGAACATAATCTGGAAAATATTGACCAATCTTTTTTCATTGTTAAAACTGAGTGAAGGTTTTAAAAAAAAAAAAAAGATGAAAATGAAATACTCCTTTTTAAATGTTTCAAATTAATACTCTAAGGTGTTAGGTAAGAAACTTTTTTGTGTATTTTTCAAATTCCTTTTTACCTGATAATGGACATTTATTATTAAAGAACCACTACAATTTTTATATTTAGTGCTCTTAGGAACTCTGTTTGATTTGACATATTTGACATGTTGTTCCAATGTGATTTATTGTGCTAGATTTCATTTTATGAAGGAAAGACGCAAGACTGAATTTCTAACACTGGCAAAAGTGAAACTTTAAGGCTGTTGTCTGAAAATTTCCTTTTGATTTGGCTTAGAGTGATTAAATTCAAATATCTGTTCTGATGATTTTATGTCAGAATCGGTAAGTTATAGTCTAGCAAATTCTCAGCCAGGAATCATTACTTGCAACTTGCAGGACCTGGAAAGGTTTCTGTTATGCATAAAGGGCCCGATTTAGGGTTCGATCCTGCTCCTGTTGATAGCAATGCAAGTGGGAACAAGGTCTTTACTGAGATTTTATTGTTGCTGTCATAACTACAATTGTCTGTTTAATTAGCACACTTTGTTCATTTACTCTGAAAGGAAAGAAAATACTTGACTTTGATATGAGTGGCAAAAGACTAAATGCTTTGGTTTCTGCCTATATATTCCAAATAACCCATGCTTAGAAACTGAAATAATATAGAAGGAACACTTGATTGGGGAAAAAAAATTCTCTGTCACTGTAGAGGAATTCACAAGGATGAGTCTGGTTTCTCAGACTTTGTGAACTGGGGACAAGATATGGGCAGTTCCTAGTTCTTATTTTAGACTGTCTACAGATTCAGGAAGACAGCACTATATTGATGGATTTGGTTCACACTTGGAACATTATCTTTGTAACCGTAAGGGGTAGAAACATGAAAGCTTACTTTATTCAGTAACTTCTGGTAAGCCCTTATTAGCAACTAGCTCAGGGATGGGCAGACTTTCTGGCCCGAGGGCCACATCTGGGAATAGAAATTGTATGGCGGGCTATGAATGCTCACAAAATTGGGGTTGGGGTGTGTAAGGGGATGAGGGCTCTGGTTGAGGGTGCGGGCTCTGGGGTGGGGCCAGAAATGAGGAATTCGGGATGCAGGAGGGGGCTCCGGGCTGGGGTTGGGGAAAGGGGTGCTGGGATGGGGGGCGTGAGGGCTCGGTCCGGAGGTGCGGGCTCTGGGGTGGGGCTGGGTATGAGGGGTTTGGGGTGCAGGAGGGTGCTCTGAGCTGGGATCAAGGGGTTCAGAGAGCAGGAGGGGGATCGGGGGTTGGGGTGCAGGGAGAGGCGCAGGGCTGCAGGCTCTGGGCAGCACTTACCTCAAGTGGCTCCCGGAAGCAGTGGCATGTCCCTTCTCCGGCTCCAATGCGAGGTGCGTTCTGGCAGTTCTACATGCTGCCCTGTCTGCATGCACCGCCGCTGCAGCTCCCATTGACTGTGGTTTCAATGGGAACTCCAGGGGCGGTGCTTGGGGTGGGGCAGTGTGCAGAGCAGTGGCCCCTGGCTGCCCCTATGCATATGAGCCAGAGGGAGGGGCCATGCAGCTGCTTCTGGGAGCCGTTTGATCCCGCTCCCCAGTGGGCACTCGAGGGTTGGATTAAAATGGCTGGCGGGCTGGATCCGGACCATGGGCTGTAGTTTGCCAATCCCTGAACTAACTGTTGGCAAGTGGATTTGTCAGGCTCTGTTGAGAAAGCAAGTTATAGAGATAAAGATAGTGCTACTTTTAGAGCATACAGCGTTTAATACTAAAATATATTAGCCTTTAAATACTCTTTTAAGAATTTTTAGAATTAAACATAGGTATATGTAGATTTGTATGACTTTCTGGATTTATTGATGAATAAATACTAATGAATAACTTCATAATATTGTTAGTAAACCCGATGATGGAATGTTTTCCACAGAGTAGAGGGCTGCTTTCATCAAGATGGAGCATTGTATTCTGGGTTTGGTAGTCTCCACTAGTCACACCTTAAAATAAAGCTTGAGGGCAGTTATGGCTTGCACTTTGACTGTCTCTGTTGTCAAGACTCATGAAATATCAGTATTCCTGTGTGGGTTTTTTTTTTTTTTGGTTATACTAACATTTTTAGGGGGCCAAATTCATCTTTGGTGTAGATTAGGTGAGACCTGCCCCTACTTTGAGGAATATCGTTGTTTATATTTGTTCCTACAGTATTGGCCCTTTGTATTAGTTGATATCCTCATGCATGTCAGTGACGTGACAATTTTTTCTGAACAGTAATACCTATTTTGCTACTTTTACACACCGCTGTGGAACTTTGGAATTGGTCCCTGTTATGCAGCGGTTCTCAAACTGGGGGTCAGGACCCCTCAGGGGGTCACGAGCTGTCAGCCTCCACCCCAAAACCTGCTTTGCCTTTATAATGATGTTAAATATATAAAAAGTGTTTTTAATTTATAAGGAGGGGTTGCACTCAGAGGCTTGCTGTGTGAAAGGAGTCATCAGTACCAAAGTTTGAGAACCACTGCGTGTGTCTAATGTTATCATTAGGGGTCTGCTTATTCTGCAACTGCAGAATTCACATTTGCTAAAAAATTCTGCCACAGAATCCAAGATTTTTTTTTTTTATTATTTTTATTTTTAAAACAAAAACATCCACGTTTCTAGTCCTCATGATTGTGAAGAAAATCAGGAAAACTTGAATGGAGTATAAACCAACGCTGTTGTATTCAAATCTTCAGCCCACCTGAAACAATAGCACTGAGAATTTAAGTGTCCCATTCATTTCAACAGGTAACTTGGAAATGTAAAAAAATGACAGTGAGGTGGAAACATATCATTGTGTCAATACTTCAATTCCAAATAGCTTCCCCCTCCTCTTCAAGTGTGAAAAGCTCCAACTTTCTTAATTCTGCTGATGAATTCTGTAATGCGTTTAATGCAAAAAATAGCTGTGTGGGTATTGTGGATCGGGTGACTGCTTGGGTTCTCTCAAGCCCACATGACCCCGTGGCTCTGAGTTTGGGTGGCTAGCCTCAGTCTCTGCTTCAGCCGCAATATCCACATTGGTATTTTTAGCATGCTTGTCTACTTTGGCTGGCAGGCTCAATCCCAGCTGCAACCTTAGACATACCCTCTTTGGCTCCTCACACCGCCCACCCCTCCCCCGGACCAAAAAAAAAGAAAAGTTGTTTGGTAGAAGGTTTCTGAGGAAATTGATCAAGGAAAGCTTTTTAGTGGCTTATGTTTGGGTTTATGAGAGCAGAATCATTCAACCATGTTTCTTTTCATTAGTTTCTGACTGCATTGGTCAGAGCACAAGTTTATTTTATTTCTGTGTTTTGCAGTGGCTCTAGCATACCATCTGTTTTTTTTTTTTTTTTTTTTTTTTCAACCCTAACTTTACATTTGTTTACATACATTTCTGCATTGTTAAATATTTGCAGTATAAATTCTATTAGGGAATAAAAATCTGCTGATGATATCAACTGCTAACTTGTGACTAGGAATGCATGTAGTTATGGAGAAGCCACATATTGATGGTATTTGCAATCATGAAAAAAGAATTGGAGCTTTCATTAGTCAGTCAACTTGAAAATCACATTTCTGAAACTTGTATGCCTACATTTATTACAAATAACACATTAAATGATTATACCTGAAAGAGATTGGTGGTGCTGGGAGAGGAAGAGTTCTTTAGTTTGTTAACTTGGCACATTTTTGTGTGTTAGGAAAGCAGAAAACCTTGGAAGTCTTTTGAAACAGAATTTAAAAACTTCCCCTACACACTCTTCTGTATATCTTATTTAGGGGGTAGGTGCTGTCAAACTTAAAATGAGTCAATTTTAAAAAATTCAAATGATAATGTTCCTTTTAAATACAGTGTCCTGTGATCTCTGGCATCAGGGTGTTAAAACAAAAAGACAGTTTCTATCATGGGAATACCACTCCTCCATCAGGCTTGGAACTATTGGATTTTCTGCCTTTTTTCCCCAAGTCTTGGAGGTTGGTACATGGTTCTTCTTTCCTCCAACCCCTTTTAAGAACAAGTACAAAGGCCAAAGAATGGTACCTATGAATCACAGCACAAGCTCTAATTCTGTTAGTTTTTAAATGAGTGATTAAGACACAAAAAACTTCCTTAAAATATAACATTTGGTGTTCATATGAAAAAAACTAAAAGAAAAGCAAGGAAATAGGTAAAGTACAAAGATGTGTTTGGCTTCCACAGGGAATGTAGGTGTATTACTTTAGTTCATGTCCACTGTTGGGGAAAAACTCCCATTTTTCACTCCGCTTTCACAGTATAACTAGGGGTTAAAGTGGACCACAAGCTAAATATGAGTCAACAGTGTGATGCTGTTGCAAAAAAAGCAAACATGATTCTGGGATGCATTAACAGGTGTGTTGTGAGCAAGACACAAGAAGTCATTCTTCCGCTCTACTCTGCTCTGGTTAGGCCTCAGCTGGAGTATTGTGTCCAGTTCTGGGCGCCACATTTTAAAAAAGATGTGGAGAAATTGGAAAGGGTCCAAAGAAGAGCAACAAGAATGATTAAAGGTCTTGAGAACATGACCTATGAAGGAAGGCTGAAAGAACTGGGTTTGTTTAGTTTGGAAAAGAGAAGACTGAGAGGGGACATGATAGTAGTTTTCAGGTATCTAAAAGGATGTCATAAGGAGGAGGGAGAGAACTTGTTCACCTTAGCCTCTAAGGATAGAACCAGAAACAATGGGTTTAAACTGCAGCAAGGGAGGTCTAGGTTGGACATTAGGAAAAAGTTCCTAACTGTCAGGGTGGTTAAACACTGGAACAAATTGCCTAGGGAGGTTGTGGAATCTCCGTCTCTGGAGATATTTAAGAGTAGGTTAGATAAATGTCTATCAGGGATGGTCTAGACAGTATTTGGTCCTGCCATGCGGGCAGGGGACTGGACTCGATGACCTCTCGAGGTCCCTTCCAGTCCTATAATCTATGAATCTATGAGTAGCTTTAAAGGGTTAGTAAAATGTGCTCACATCTGCATTATGTTCTTCTCTGATCCCAAATCTGATTAATATATGTCAATGATCTGTGAAAATACATATGTTTGTGGCAAAGTGAGAAATTCTGCAAAATTTTTTTTTTTGGTTTTGGTTTGCCTGTCTGGACATCAGGACCTGAGTGGATTTACTGAAACCATGTACAGGCTGCTCCTGTTTTCAGCAGAGCAGATTGCTCCTTCTGTCTTATTGGTTATTTTAGTTTATAAATTGACAGTGATGGAACCGAGCCAGTAGTTAGGCTTAATTTTGCCACTTTCCACATACAACAGAATACTAGAGTAAGAATAGTAAGTATTTTACCTAATGATAAATTGATAAATGTGAATGTGGCTTCTCTATTAGTTATCGTCCAGTGTAGTGGGTTTGATCCACTGTGGAGTAAATTACGTAGTTACCAAAATCTGTCATAGCCATAGCTATTTTTAAAATTCCTTTACTAGAGTAGAAAGTTAACAACTTATCCTGTGTCTTATGCTAATGTTGTTTTTTTCCAGTTAATGTAGCTGTTAATTTGTTTTTTTTAAAGGCACCAGAGGTGATCCGGATGCAGGATAATAACCCATTTAGTTTTCAATCAGATGTCTACTCCTATGGAATAGTATTATATGAACTGATGACAGGAGAACTGCCATACTCCCATATTAACAACAGAGATCAGGTGAGAAACATTCAACTCTGGTATAATGCATTGTATTTCTGGGGAATATGCAATCTGTTTATTGAATGTGTGCAACAAGTGTTTACATTTTATGTTTATAACTTGTATTAGGGTTTTCCCTGGGATATAGTTTATGTAGACTATAATAATGTGGTAAATCATCTTAAATTAATACCAGCAGTGTCAATGCACAGCTAGCCACATCCGAGAGTCGTGCTGGCCGCCGCTTCCCGCAGCCCCCATTGGCCTGGAACGGCGAACTGCGGCCAGTGGGAGCTGCGATCGGCCGAACCTGCAGACGCTGCAGGTAAACAAACCGTCCCGGCCCACCAGCGGATTTCCCTGATGGGCTGCGTGTGAAAGGTTGCCGATCCCTGATCTACACCCTGGACAGTGTACTTCCTGGCATACTAGAACTTTATAAAGTGCTCCGTGGATTTATTTGAGTGATTAGTATTATATTTTATTAGAGTAGTAAAGTTACAGCAGAGCGCTGTAGTGAATTATCATACTGCTGTTGAATCTTTGCAGAGAAGAGAGAACTCCTCTAATTTCAATTATGGGCCTTTTGGCCTAATGAAGTTCAAGTTTGAGCCTATTCATAAAGAAAATAATTTCATTAATTGCAGTTGTCTAGATTTTCTACCAGGAAGGTAGCACATTAATATCTAGAAATCTTGACACTTTGGAATTATCCTGAAATTTACTGAATTGAAAACAAAGGGGTAAACAAAACAAATATTCTCTCTTCCTGAATGTTTTGCCAATTTCAAGTATCGTATTAATTTATTAATGAATGTTTCCCCTGTAATCTGCACTGGCAAGGTCTGGACTTGAACTCATAGGCCGACTTTATGTCTAGTGTCTTTTGATCTGAGTTGTCTTTTTGAAGTTTTAGTAATGAGTAGTGGAAGAAAACTACACCTCTACCTCGATATAACGCTGTCCTCGGGAGCCAAAAAATCTTACCGCATTATAGGTGAAACCGTGTTATATTGAACTTGCTTTGATCCCCCGGAGTGTGCAGCCCCGCCCCCCCAGCGCACTGCTTTACCGCGTTATATCTGAATTTGTGTTATATCGCGTGGCGTTATATCAAGGTAGCGGTGTAGTTAAACTGTTGACTAAAAAGATCTAGAATATCTTATAGTCCATACTCCAGACCACAGGAAGGCCACATTTGTTATCCTTAAACTGTAACTACTTTGAACATCAAATTAGAAAACAAACTTGGATTTTTTTTTAAACAATCCCATTAAATTCTTAGTATGCCATTATACTTGAATTATGTGGAAGCTTTGAACATCCATCCCTGTTGTAAAACATTGGCCTATCAGTAGTAGTAACATGGTTGTCTTGTTACCATTCAAATAAATACAATATTTATTTCTGAAATAGATGGAATGTTTCCCCATGTACTGTAGGAGGACTCTTATTTCAGCAACTTTATTTAATGTTAGGCAGTTAGTTTCCTCTTTGGGAACTTTAGCAGTTTTGAATTATATTTAAGTGTGATACAGTTGTTGCAATATTTTTATTCAGCTATATGTACAGACCGAATCTTGAGTTATAATATTAGCTTAATCTGGGCCAAGATATCACTAGATGTCTGTTAGCCACCTTGATCACATTAGTAAGGTTCATTAAAGCCTGAGTAACAGTATTGCTAAATCTCAGTTGATATTCTGCTAATCAGGAAGAAACAAAATCTGCAGACACTGTTTTGCATCTTAGCTCGCAGTCTAAGAAAACTGAAGCTTATCTTCAGAAAAAAAAATTTCCTTCACAGTTAAATATTTTAAGAGGCCTTCTTCCGCTTTATAGCGCCCTCTAAATGGATATGTGATCTGACAAGGAGTTTTTAGTTAAACTTAAAAATACTGTTTTGTGTTGATCAATCAAAATGTATTGGTAGATTAATGAGTAATCACATAAATTGGACACTTTCTGGCTGGATTTAGGGTTCTTTGTCACTTGAAGTCTTCAACTCCAGCAAGTTACGTCAGGAAACGCTCTAGACTCTGGTCTTGTTGCTATTATTATATAAAAATTAATACATGAAGAAATTATGAACTAACTATGCAGTGTCACTTAGATGTTAGACTGGCAATGTCATCCATTGGAAAAGCAGGACCACAATTCCAGTTTATTAATTTTGACAAACATTTGACTACAGTAGGACCTCCTGCCTGCCTTCAGTACTTCCACATTAAAAACTGTATTAAAGGGCAGTGAAATAATTCACACTAGTGGTGTTCAGATTACCTGTGTTTGTGCCTCCTTGTTTAGATCATTTTTATGGTTGGTCGAGGTTATGCATCTCCAGACCTCAGTAAACTGTACAAGAACTGTCCCAAAGCTATGAAGAGGCTTGTAGCAGATTGTGTGAAGAAAGTTAAGGAGGAAAGACCTCTATTTCCACAGGTAGGAGTCTGTTTTTTATTCAGTTTGATTTTTAAACAAGTCCTAGAAATAACCATTGCATATTCTGTTTCACAAAAAGACACTGTAGAAATAATATTAAGAATATGAAGTTCAGTAGTGAAAATGGAAGACAAATCCACTGAAAACTGAGGGATAGCACAGAAGTGCTACTTGTATCCTATTCTTGGTATATATTTTTGAGACCCATGCCCTGCACGAGCCTGCTTCCCTATGCACTTGACAATTAATAACCTAAACTGCACTTAAATTTTGCAAATGTCATTAAAAAACCTCACTTTACATATACTGATATAGATACTGTTAGTTGGGCAGCATTAAAACTGTTTACTTCCAGGTGACTGGCTTATTCATATTTGAATTTATTTGTTTGCATTAACTTTGCCAGTTTGCCTTATCCGTATTTAAATCTACATGTTTTTTTCTTCAGTATCACTCCAAAATAAACCTGCTTTGGGTAGTTTCATGAGGCCATTTTTGAGTATTTTGACAAAGATGTCTTCCCTCAGCTTCCCAACAGAAGGGTTCATAAGTTACATGCTTTCCCTTAGCCATTGGATTTTTTGTTTTGGCCTGGGTGGGATTTTATAAAAATATCCATTATTCTGATAAAACTTTTTTTTTGTTGAGGATATTAAATTTTAATTCTGATTCTTAAATTCTAAGACTATGGGCAGAGCATACAATTCTCCCCACCATCTCCTTTTTCAGAGACAAAATTTAGAGACACTATAAATGGCTGCTGATTGAGTAGCTAGTCTTGGAACCCACAAGGGGAGAGGCAATTCTTGATATTCTTGGAACACAGAATCTGGTCCAAGAGGTGACTATGGGTGACTATGGATGAACTGTTTGGTAATAGTGACTATAATGTAATTAAATTTAGCATCCTTTTAGGTGGGAAATTCTTCCCCCCCCCCCCCAAAAAAGGAGGGAACACCACCACAGTAACATTTAACTTTTAAAAACTAGTTAGATGGAAATTAAAAAGAGCAGTCACAAAGGTAAAATGCTTGCAAGTAGCATAGAGACTACTTAAAAACAACATAATAGATGCTTGGACTAAATCTATACCCCTAGTTTAAAAAAAAAAAAAAAAAATAGGACCACCAAAGAACAGAGTAATGGAGGCTGTTAAAGGCAAAAAGAAATCCTTTAAAATTTGGAAGTCAAAAAGTAATAAAGAAAATAGAAAGGACCACACACTCTAGCAAGTAAAATGTACAAGTACAGTAACTCCTCGCTTAATGTTGTAGTTATATTCCTGAAAAATGCAACTTTAAGCGAAACCATGTTAAGCAAATCCAATTTCCCCATAAGAATTAATGTAGATGGGGGGGGGGGTTAGGTTCCAGGGAATTTTTTTTCACCAAACAAAAAACTATATATTATATAGATATACACACAGTATATGTTTTAAACAAACAATTGAATACTGTTCACAGCTATGATGATTGTGAAGCTTGGTTGAGGTGGTGAAGTGAGAGGGTGGAAGAGGGAGGGATATTTCCCAGGAAATGCCTTGCTGCTAAATGATGAACTAGCACTCGGCTGAGCCCTCAAGGGTTAACACATTGTTGTTAATGTAGCCTCTCACACAAGGGAGCACGAACAGGAGGGAGGGGGAGACAGCATAGCAGACAGAGACAGACACACACCTTGTGTGTGGGAGAGAGAGAGACATGCACACTACCCCTTTAAGTAAACTGACCCATTCTTAAGTGCATTGTCTTTTTAAGTGGATCAGGAAGTTGAGACAGCAGCTGCTGCCCCAAGCACTCTGTGTCCCTTTGTCCGTCCCTTCCCTGCTCTATATGGAGAAGGAGTAAATGGGGTGCAGGGGGGAGGGGGACATTAGCTGGAAGGTAGCTGGTGTAGTGCTTATTTTTAAAAAGGGCTTAGAAGAGATTCTGGCATTTACAGGCTGGTGAGCCTAACTTTACCTGGAAAATTAGAAGAAATGAATAAAAAACAGAATTATCAGACACATAGATAAACATGGTTTGTTGGGGAAGAGTCAGCACAGCTTTTGTAAAGAGAAGTCATGCCTCACCAATCTACTAGAATTCAAGGGAGTCAACAAGCATGTGGAAAGGGTGACCCAGTTGATACAGTATACTTTAAACTTTCTGAAATTCATTGACAAGGTCCCTCACCAACGGCTCTTAAGGAAGCTAATAGCCAGGGGATAAGAGGGAAGGTCCTCTCATGGATCAGTAACTGTTGAAAAATAGGAAACAAAGGGTAGGAATAAATGGTCAGTTTTCACAGTGGAAATGTGTCCCCCAAGAATCTGTATTGGGACCTGTGCTATCCAGCATATTCATTAATGATCTGAGAAGTGGCAAAGTTTGCAGATGATATAAAATTATTCGAGATATTTAAGTCCAAAGCTGACTGCGAAGAATTACAAAGGGATCTCACAAAATTGCAACAAAATAGCAGATGAAATTCAATGTAGATAAGTGGAAATAATGCACATTGGAAAAAATAAACCAAACTATACAAATGCAATGATGGGTTCTAAATTAGCTGTTACAACTCAGGAAAGAGATCTTGGAGTTACTGTGGATTGTTCTCTGAAAACTTCTGCTCCATGTGTAGCAGTTGTCAAAATGGCTAACAGTATGCTAGGAAAAGGACAGAAAACAAGACAGAAAATATGCCATTATATAAATCCATGGTGCACCCAAACCTTGAATACTATGTCCAATTCTGATTGCTGCATTTCAAAAAGGATATAGTGGAATTGGAAAAGGTTCAGAGAAGGGGGACAAAGATGATCAGGGGTATGGAACGGCTTCCATATGAGAGATGGAAAAAAAAATTAGGGCTCTTCATCTTAGAAAAGAGACCTCTAAGGGGGTATGATAGAGGTCTAGTAAAATCACGAAAGGTGTGGGAGAAGTGTTATTAATCCTTTCACGCAATAAAAAAAACCAGGGGTCGCCGGATGAAATTAATAGGCAGCAGGTTTAATACAAACAAGAGGAAGTACTCTTTTCACACAACTAACCTGTAGAGCTGCTTGCAATGGGATGTTGTAATAGCTAAAAGTATAATTGGTTTAAAAAAAGATCTAGATACATTCATGGACGATAGGTCCATCAATAGCTATTAGCCAAAATTGTTGGATGCTGCAACACCATGCTCATGGTGACCCTAAACCTCTGACTGCCAGAAGCCTGGAGTGGAAGACAGATGAATGACTCCATATTTGCACTGTTCTGTACATGCCCCCTGAAGCTCTGGTATGTGCCACTGTCGGAGACAGGATATTGGGCAAGATGGACCAAGGTCTGACCCAATGTGGCAGGTTTTATATTCTGAATCTCTCATATAGGAAACTTGCAGATCATCGCATGGAAAAACTAAAGGAAGGAATCCCACCACTCTGCAGTTATTCACTTAGGTTTTCATTGCTATTATAAACCTTTATGTAGCATAGTCCTTTCAGCCTGATATGCTATGCTTTGACTACTCAAATGGCAGGTTACTATAACTAGACAATTCTGACTAGTGTTCCAATGAAAGCAAATTACTGATCTTGAAAGACACTCTCATCCCATAATAAACTGAGGTTTGGGATTAAAAATAGATTTTCAGGCAGGTTGTTTCTAACAAACCTTCTTGAAATAAGTTTCCTTTTGGTGTTCATTTTTTTTTTTCCAGATACTGTCTTCCATTGAATTGCTGCAGCATTCTTTACCCAAAATCAACCGTAGCGCTTCTGAACCTTCTCTGCATCGTGCAGCCCACACAGAGGACATAAATTCATGCACATTAACATCCACAAGACTACCTGTTTTTTAGGATTGCACGCTCTCTTGCTCTAACCAATAATGAGAAAGAAAAACAGTCATAACAGTTGTGCTTTTAATGCCTCAATCTACAGGATTGCAATGCCAGCAGGATTATCTGTCTCCCAGTTTTAAGAACAAGCTGCTAAGGATTTCTACAGTTTTAATCCTACAGGGACATTTCTCCTCGTTGCCTTTTTCTACCATTTCTTTTATTGGGATAGAGTTAACTGAGACTGTAATCAAGAAAATCTATTACTATTTTTTTAATAGATGCACTTGAGCCTTATTTTCCCATAAGCAGAAAAGATGGACATTTCTTTGGCAGTTTTTTTTTTTTTGGATTCTGTTTAATAAATTGGTATTTTTATAGCAAGGATGGCTCAGCATTTGAGGAAAGAAATATTGCAGATTGGTACTGTTCTTTGGATGTCCCATGCCATGTGCCACTGTAAAGTTGAGGGATTTTGATTAAAATGGCCATTTACAAACAGGACTGATGAAAGGAAGAAACGAATTCTGGCGATCAGCTTCTGCAAAGAGTACTCATGAAGCAGATGAAATCTGTTATAACGAATTGCTAAGTCAACACAAAAATAGTTTTGCACATAGAAGAAAAACTTCTGCAGAGGAGTGGAATATATTCTGAATAGTACTGCTCAGAGAAGGAAGCTAGCACAATCTTGCTATGGTCCTCTCCAGTAACTTAAGAAGCTTTTTTGGTACTATTGACTTGTTTCTTACAGCCCAATGAGGTATCAAGTGCGGAATGACAGGCTTTTTTTGGATGAGGAAAGGCTAAGTAACATTATCAGTATATTTCTGCAAAACACGCAGCAACTTCAACCCATTTGAAGCTGTCTTCCGAGAGATGCACTATAAAAGAGGAAACTGAGTGTATACAGTTTTTCTTTCTGATTTGGGTTTTAATTTTGTTTGTATTGCTCCCAAGAAAATGCCTTTATTGTAAACCAAGGTTCCTCTGATTATCTTATTTTAATAAAATAAATTAAATTTAGGTTTAATCTTCAGTGTCATTCTTCAGTGCAATATCTTACAATTCTAAGATGTCTAGCATATAGTTCTGCGATCGTGTGCCCATTTAGACATCGGTGTCTTAAATTATCTCTAGAAATTCTAAATTATCACAAATACTCTTCGCTATATGACCACAATAGGTGGTACGCACAAGTTTTCAAACACTTTGCATGTACTTTAATATGTATATGAATGATTTATAATTAGAAGTTAGCAATTCTGAGCTTGTTGTCCAGCGTCACTTTACAGAACAGTGTGGTAATCCAGAGGTTCCCAAACATTTAATATGTTGACCATTTCTCCTATATGCATAATATCCCTAGGCAACTATAGCGGTGCTTACACATGCACATATTAGGAATGGATATAATGTATTTTTGGCTGTATTTATTGCCATCTTTCAAGAAATGTGAATTATGCTATTTCTGCTCATCGTTTGGCTTCCATCAGTCTGTCTTTCTCAGCTATCACCACTGGTGCATCATGTGACCAGCCATCTTACTACACACTACAATTTAAGAACAGTAAGGTAGCCTAATTTCAGACTGTGGGACAGTCTCTAAATCTCTTTCCTGTTGAATAGTAACACTTAATATTTTTAATATTCTGTTAAGTGTTTTGATTAGCGAAGAATGAACACTAGTTGTAGGGACCATGTGTACTATTTAGGCCTTGGCTGCTATAGTAATACATTATGCTTCTGTTTTGTCCCTAACTTACATTTCAGTTACCCTGAAATGTACTGTCTCTTCCAGTTAAGAGGGATAGGCAGTTATGCAATTCCCTGTATGCTAATGATTGCATAAATCTGAAACCAACAACTACTTTATCTTTGGCATAAGCAGAACCTCAGAGTTATGAACAGCCTGGGAATGGAGATTGTTCTTAACTGTGAACGAAGCATTATGGTGGTTCTTTCAAAAGTTTACAACTGAACATTAACTTAATACAGAATGCTGCTTTCCTCTTTTTTTTTTTTTTTTTTTTAAGTTTAACACGGTACTGTATTTGTTTTTGTGTCTCTCTGCTTCTGCCTGATTGTGTACTTCCCGGTTCCAAACTAGGTGTGTGGTTGACTGGTCAGTTCATAACTCTGGTGTTCGTAACTCTGAGGTTCTACTGTACCATCTAGAATTCCCTAGCCTGACACTTTGTTAGCTGAAGTGGGAATAATTTGCTAAATGGTAATTATTCTGCTGTGAATTATGCAAACCTCTCTACTCAGTTTTTCAAATTGTTTGCCAGCACCAGACTACTGCCCTCACCTTCTTATTCCATCAGCTGATTTACTCCAAAGCCTTCATGAAAGGGGGAGAGAAGAATTACTGAAACACAAAGCAAAGGAGCTGTCAAAATTCTGAGGTACCTTTTAATTTTTACTCCCTGCAGATCAGCAAGGTTCTTGTTACCAGAATAAATGTTCCCACACAAAAAAACTTTAGCTTAACATTAAGGTTGAAGTAGTTTTGTATAACCATTACAAAATTTCAGCATTACAAAGACTAAACGAGCAGTGAAGTGAAATTACCCTTAATGTTCAAATATTTGGTTAAATTCAGCTCAATCATTCTGATGTCATCTAAGAATCACCCTAATCCACAACACGTTGTTGGTAACAAAGTATGAACTATTTTGTTCTGTTCTACAGCTACCAGTCCTTAAATATGTTTTACAAGAAAAAAATTCTAAGAGGATTGGAAAAATACAACATGCTCTGGGTTTCAAAAAGGAATAATTTAAGTTCTAAGCCACTGAACAGATTCACTCGTAACTTAATACAATTTTAAATCTTTACTCTAAGATTAAGGGGTGTGTAACTTTGATTGTAATAAACATTTTACTCCAGGAGTAAAAGGCTAGTACACCAAGCCATGGTTCCAGCTAGCCCCTACAAAATATATATGTTCTAAAGGGGATTTGGGTGCTAATTTTAATGGAAAAATGGAAAAATGGAAATTCCCTAGATGACACTGAAAATTTAGCCATAGTTGTCTGTTTAATAAATACTACAGCATATGGCATCTCTTGCTACCTTGCTGACAAAGATAAATAAGGAATTGTCTTGCTTAAAGGATTTCAAAATTAAAGCAAACAAAAGCAGGACAGTGCTGCAGTTTGGTTACCTATGATGTTTTTTATGGGAGGAGCTAATCTTCAGTACTGGAAATAATGCAGATATCCTTTCCAAAACTAACGACATGCAGCAGAATGCTGAAGATAAGTCACAGAAAGGTAGTGGCACAGTTGTTCTTATAGAAAAAGTGAATGGTCGCAGGTCTATAGATGATTGGCATGGGACTCTTGGTTACAGTGTTAATCTTACAGTACAAGCCTGACCATCTTGCTGAATGTAGCTTGTCTATGCTGCCATACATTCTTGTTGCTGTTTCCTTCATTCTCTCTCCCATTGTTTGTTACTCCTGCTATTTTTCTCAGTTTAGATTGTAATTTCTGGAGGGACAGGGACTGCCATTTTACTCTCTAGTTGTATAGATCTGATCCTAATGGAGGCCTCTAGGCATTAAAATAAGTAGAAACGTGTGTCAAAAATACTTGGAGGAGCCGGGCACAGGAAAAGTTTCATAGTAATCGTGATCTTACTATCCAGACATAGTTAAATTACAACCTTCTCCAGTGAGATTAAGTTTAGTATCCCGAGCTACAAATAAGGGACAGCACTGCACATTTTCTAGTTGTGGAACAGATAGTTGAAACTTCCATATTCTTGTATATAAAAATGATGCCTAATGAAGGCCATGTAAATCTTCAGGCTTGTTCTAAGTATGCAATCCCAATATCCTAAATTGGGTGTGGGGTGCTGCCTCTGAGGGGAGTAAGTGTGAGCTTTCTCTTCAAATCGTTTAACTATGTCTCCACCTGTTCCTTGTGCCACTTTACTTGCTCCTTCTTTGTAACGAAGTTGTTTGAAAAACTACTTATACTGAAGATGTTGGCTAAAGCAGTGGTTCTCAACGAGGAGTATGCGTACCCCTGAGGGTATGCAGAGGTAGGGTGACCACACATCCTGTTTTGGTCTGGATAGTCCCCTTTTTCAGCTGTCCTGGCCATCCTTACTTTTTCACCAAAACCGGGCATTTGTCCCAGAGAAATTTGATGCTGGTGGGTAGCATTGCCTGCAGAGCTGACCCCCTCAGCGGGGCTCAGGAGGTCATCCCCAGCCTCGCTGCAGGTCCCACCGAGCTCTGTGGATCAGCCCCAGCCTGTCCTCTTTTACTTTAAGAAAAATGGTCACCCTACACAGGTCTTTCAAGGAGTACATCAACTTATCTAGATATTGGCCAAGTGTTACAACAGGCTACATAAAATGCACTAGTGACGTCAGCACAGCTAACTGAAATTTCATGAGACTTAAGTATACTGCTCTATATACTATACACTGAAATGGAAATACAATATTTATATTCCCATTGATTTATTTTATAATTATATAGTAAAAATGAGAAAGTAAGCAATTTTTCAGTAATAGTGTTTTGTGACACTTTTGTATTTTATGTCTGATTTTGTAAGCAAATAGTTTAATGAGGGGATATGTGGGGTATGTAAGACAGACTTCTTGAAGGGGTAAAATAGTCTGGAAAGGTTGAGAGCCTCTGGGCTGTGGTGCTGGCATTTCATTGTTTACTCTGTCCATTAATCTAAACTTTCAGCCAGACATGTTCACTTTTGTGAAGTTCACCTAATCAATTTTGTAAGTTAGTACACTTAAATTATCTGCAGGAATAACCTAGCACAACCTGCACAAAGTCAGCTAAAGTAACTTCTACCACACACTACTGGAAAATAATTACCTTTCTCCGTCAATCAGCAATAGGTGCATACGTGTACACGTGCCCAGAAGCACTGACCGATTCTCTAAATGGCTTCTCCCTTTTCACTTGGAGCAGAGGCCAGAAAGGAAGAAGCATGCAAGTGCCTTCTGGATAGAACATGTATAACTTTAAAGTGAAAGCTACATATGAAAGTAGCCAGCTGCCAACCTTAGAATGAGAGTAGAACCTTGGAGTTACGAACACCTTGGGAGTGGAGGTTGTTCCTAATGCTAAAAAAAAGCCATTATAGGGGTTCTTTCAAAAGTTTACCAGCAAACATTGACAACTTTGAAATTTTACTATGCAGAAGAAAAATGCTGCTCTTAACCATCTTAATTTAAATGAAACAAGCACAGAAAGTTTCCTTACCATGTCAAATCTTTTGTTTAAACTTTGTCATTTTTGGTAGTAGTTTACATGTAACAATACTGTACTGTAGTTCTCTCCCCCCCCCCCCCTTTTTTTTTTTTTTTTTTTTTTTTTTGGTCGCTGCTGCTGCTGCCTGATTGTGTACTAACAGATCCAAATGAGGTGTGTTGTTGACTTCGGTTCGTAAGTCTGAGCAAGACCCTAGTCTGAGAACCCTGGGGAGGGCAAAGGGTTCCACCGCAACCATGCAGAGGTTATTCGGACCATTATAGTGACTGATCTCTTTAGCTTCTAGTTTCTTGGAGACATTGTAAGATGTGTAACTTTCATCTCGGGGATGCATGTAAATTGCTGCATTTAATTTTAAGAGAAATTTAGTTTGCTTCTGTAATTGAAATCCACTACATACAGTTAAACTGCCACTGATCATGGCAATTCTAGTGGATTATAGAGCAGTCTAGTCACATTTTACTGACTCTAGAATGAATTAATCAGAATGTTGATCATTCTTGCATATATCTTCAGTTTGAATATATGTAGCAGTATTGCAGTTTTCAAACACTCTCTCCACTATATTGCATTGAATCAATGTCCAGACAAAGATTACCCCAGTTTCTCTTTACCCTCTTTATACTTCCCATTATACTATTTTGCCTAATTTATTGCTATGGTTCTTTTTTTAATTAGTACAGTTTGCACAATATCCACTTTAGACATCAGATGCAGGATTTCTACTACAAAGCAGGTCTAGCCACACCTGCAACCCTGTACTGCAATTCTGTCAGCTCAACTTGTTTGTGTGGATCAGTCCATGGATGTACTTGCTGCAGTAAATGCTGTTTAAAGGGCATTCCCTAAGTTGTGTATAGAAATAATGCCCAAGAAAGGAACACAGCTGGTTGAAGTGCTGTCCCTTGGATTAGCTGTCTGTCCAACCACCTTGAGTTAATTTTTTAGAACTAGGGTGTTTGCACCAATGTCTTGGGCAAATTAGTCTGGAAAATTCAACAAGGTACAAGTCTTCCTTCCTACTGTGATGCACTTTAGGATGGGATTATACATTCACTTGCACTAGTATAGCTAGAACAGAGAAAACCTAGTTACATTTCACCATGCAGCCTTTTACTTTCAGAGAGACAGTGGTGAGAGTATAGTTTACTGGACCCACTTCTGTTAAGGGGGCAGGGGGGAGAGGTAATATCTTCTAATTGTTTGCAGTGTTAGGCATTGAAAAAGGTTTGGCAACTTACCCTTGCTGTTTATGCACAAAATCACCCCCAAAGCTCCCTTTCCCCATACATGTGTTAATTTCTTTTATTTAATAGCCTTCTGTATTATTGTTTGTATACAGATTATACAAAAGTTCTACAAGGACTTCCCCAGTAAGCTATATTTTTCCTGTAAAAACCACAACCTTCTGTAAGTAAGCAGTACCAACAGCTGGACTGGTACAGAAGAAAACAGAACTTTTGTTCCTTAGTTCCCTTTATTGAGGAGCGGCAGACTCTTGATCTGCCCCTGAGAGGTGCATGAAAAGCTCTCCAAGCTCAGTCACTTCATCTTCAGCATTGGGTATAGTCCTACTTTCTCTGTCTTCAATAAAATCCCAGAGCCGAACAGAATTGAAGAACTGTGAAAACAGAATAATAATTGCCTTTGATGTCTGCACTTATACCAGTGTACAGCCTTTCCCAAAGCATTCAGGCCAAAAATATCTACTTTAGTGTATAAATTTTTCATCTCACCTATATTGTTTTACTTCCCCTTTTTTTCTGAAGTTAATCAAAACTTGACAGGGGAAGACATGCTCAAGCTCTGCCTAAATTTTAAAAAAGGGGTGGGGAATTGTTTTACTATTAACTGGTGCTCATGGTGTTTTTGCTCACATACAGCGCAGGCGTCACCAACAGCTTAGGAAGGGGAGGTGTAACACCAGCAATATTTTCCCCCACACAATTTCTACCACTGTCAAGTTATTAGCTGAAATTTTAGAGATCATCTAGAAGGGCTAGATGCAGGCACAGCTGAAGTTAGTGGGCCTGTCTAACAACCATAAAGCACAAGCTTAGAAAGTAAGCCTAGACTGTCCCCTCAGAACATTTTCTACAATTCTTGGGAGATACAGCCATGCAATGATAATAGCGCTGAGTCATGGTCCATTGAGCTGGTCTTAACTTCGCCTTACAAATAGCTCTTATGTGCTGGAGGAGTTAAAACAGATGAATTTAAGAATATTTTTGCAGCATAAATGAGGGAGCTGATCCTACAATACTTCCCCATGTGTAACTCTCATTAAAGACAATGGGATGTGTAGGCAATAGCTACACAATCAGGAATTTGCTAAAAGATGAGGTTTTGAGTATTATGGGAGAGAGAGTGTTCCCTCACAGAGCTCTTGAAAAAATGTTAAATGTAAAAAACTGATTCTGGTTTTCGAGCAAATTCACGATCAGTGTCAAGTTGAGCACCCAAAATTCAAGTCAGCTAATTTTGAAAATCTTGGCCTAAACGGTGTTTTTAGCCTAGAGAGAAATTATGCCCTTCTATGAAAGGGCAGCTTATATTCAAGTAAATGAATGGCTAAATGTCTGCTTACCCGCACAGTCCCCTCTGAGCTGAGCTGTTTTCGTGGTTTTTCGGGTTCAGCTCGTGTCCCATCAGGGTAAGCATGAAGGTAAAGGCATTTTCCTCCAAATGGGCAGGTTCCTTTTCCTTGTTCAAAGTATTTGCAGGCCTTTTTCCTGAAAGAGAGTAACTAGTTCCTTTGGATGATGGTAAAAATGAAAGCTGTTTCTTGGGGACAGGAGAATGAACTGAGCAGCTTTTCCAGGGTTATCTGCCTTTTTTTTTTTTTTTTATCACCTCCTAAATTATCCCCTCCTCAGAAAGGCCCTGTATCAGCTGACTCTTCTCCCAGTCAAGCAGGATCAGCTCAATAGTTCCAGAACCAGACAATACAGTTAATGCACTGTCTGAAAGGATTTTTTAAAAGATACTCTGTACTGATATCAGTCCCTGCTGACCTACATTTAAACACTCTAATCTTTATCATAAAGCAACAAAAAACTCTTGTTCTAGTAGGTGAAGCCAAGTCATGACACTGCAATGATCACAGCAACAGCTGAAGTTGAAAGCTATGGGGAAGTCAAATTTACTCCTTCAAAACTACAATGATAGAAACCTTAGTAGTTCTCACATTCAGTGAGTACCTTTGAGGGAGAAAGGAATCCAAAGCACTATTTAACCTTCAGTATTAAAATGATTTGCCTGCTGAAAACAATAGTTGAGTGTTCTAATTTATACATATGGGAGGGGGGACAGAAGAGGTTGAGTTGGTGAGATAGTTTATGAACTGAATCAAACAGATAAAACATGCACTTTAACACTGCAGCCAGAATAATCCTTCATCTGTGTTTGTCACTTAACAAGATACCTGCTTTGCTGTATAAAAGATTACGTTTCCCAATAACAGATTAAGACAAAGTGGCTCTCATCATCTTATTATCTAATAACATCCTTTATAATTTGGCTAAACTACATCTGAAGAACATCCTGTCCTTTTATGTACTTCAAGTCTAATGATTTTAACTGAAGTTATGTCATCTATAAATCAGTAACAAACATTTCCTTACAGACCTATATTAAGTAAAAATGTATGAAAGCAAGTGCAAAGTTTACTTTAATTGCTGCATAGAGGAGAAATACATGTTTGGCCATTTGTGTTTTTTCAAACACCAATGGCTATATACAATCAGAGGTCAAACAGATTAGTGCCAAATTGTCTTTCCCCCTTGTACTTGTACAACCCAAGAATGTTTTGGGGAAATGTCACCCTTCACTTTTCCACACAAATAAGCAATAATACACCCTACAGTAAAACTACCCAGAGCAAGCCCAAAAGTACTGAGCTGGTTGTTACTAGTCAGCAGCTGCACGTTCCAGCTCCTGTACTATTAATAGCCCAGACCCTGATGGAGTGTACATGTAACACCGGCAGGCCCTGGTTGTCAGCAGCAGGATTGAACCAGGGACCTCTGGAGCTTAGTGCATGAGCCAAAAGCCAACTGGCTCTTAGTTAAGGCTGTGGAGCAGACTCATTTTTTCTCTCTCTTTAAGAGGTCTTGGTGCCACTAGATGGGACAGAACACCACATCCAGGCAGGGTGTGGGTTACATACCTAGAGAGAAAATACACACAATGTAAACAACAAACTTGGCATTCTCTGGAGCAAACAAAGTTCTACAGTGAAGGTCACAGAACCTTACAACTGATACCTTGTTAGAGAGTGATTTTTGACAAACCATCGATTCACTGTTAGTTCATAGACAAATCTATTAGCCTTCATGAGCTAGTATTAGAGTGTGACTGTATTTGTCTCACCTTTACTTGCATTCACACATGTAGGTGGCCTTATAAAGGAGAGGGGCTTTTCTCCACAAAGACTATTTCAGATTTCCAGTTAAACAGATTAAAATATTGAAGAAAAAAAAAAGAGAAAAGCCAAGGGAATAGCTCTCCCCAATCTTAATTTGCTGCTTCCTCTCAGATTTGAATGAAGATCACCATTCCACATTTTTTGATACCAACACCACAAGCATTGCAGGCTGTGTTCTTCAGAGCGTGAAAGTACTTAACCTGCAGTTAAGGGAACATTCCCTCAAACCTTCAGGGCACAGATGGAAAAAATATTCTAAATTAGTAGGAATGCAAATTTAGAAACATCTCACTGCACAGTTCTTTTCTTAATTTAGTTTTGGTCTCTGACTATAAACATCAGTGGAAATGACAGACAATGCAAGTTACTGAACAGACATCTAACTACCGTTTTCAATACCATGCTTCAGGGCTTGCTTTTCTATAAGGATGGTGAGCAAAGAAAGTACATCACCTGCCTACTACACAAACTTAACATATTAATGTATCAATTAAGGTTACTCTATCTACTGTATAATAAATCTAAAACCCAAGGAGACAAAAGTTATGATAACCAACAATACATGCCCTCTATCCACCACCCAGAGACAGAAACTTCACCACTAGCAAAACCACAACATTAATTCTGCCCCACCACTGATGTCAATCTTCCAGCATCCCCGTTACCACTTTCAACTCACTCACTACCACAAATAGACCCATCCTTCTTATTGTCCCTTCTGGACAGTTCTGTGAAACTGCCTAAAAGGTTGGGGGTGGTATAATGAGTACATATTGTTAGCCTTAACTATTCATTTCTCTGCCTTTTAGGTTTTGTTAAGGTTACTTTATACATGTAACATACAGTGCACTATTCATGTACTAATTTCCACGCTTGTGTGTGTTTTTCAAAGATGGATCTTCATAAAAGGAGTTTGTGCTTTGTTTAAAGAGCAGGGATTGTATTAAAGAGTTCAGCACACTGAGGAGCTCTACACCTGAATCAGTTGAACTGGTTGAAAAGCCACGATCATTAAGTATCCTCCCTCTACCGCACATTTTTTAAAGCAAAAAATAGCTTAAATTAAGAAATATCAAAAATAAATAAAACTTGTCAGTAGAAAAATTTCCATCAGCTCTATTGCTCAACTGATTTAGATGGAGCCAGCTGAACAATTTAATGAGCAGGCTCTTTTGACATATAATCTGCAATGGTTTTAAATTGGTGACAATTGAGTACTTTGTTAAAGATCCTGCTCTTCACAAACAAGCATTCTGTTGGAGAAATCAGAAAAGGAAAACCGTAAGAAAATAATTTAGCAGTTTTACAAAACAAATATTCTGTTATGGTGTAACTCAATTCTTTATGACCTAACTGTAATATAATGGATGAGGACCAGCTGAACAAGCAAACTCAATGATACTACATTTAAACAAGCGGTTGTCAAGATTACAAATCAAAAACAAGCCGAGGTAAACAAACATACCTAGTGTTTTCTACTGTGAAGCCAAATACAACTGGCCTTTACTTCCTGCTTTTCATTTTCCAGGACTTGCTGCTTTCTTTTGTTCTACATCTGTTTGGTTTTTTTTTTTTTTGTTAGTTTTTTTTAACTAGACAACTTTTAATGAAGAATGAATCTTTTGGAGATTATCTATTGCCAGCTGAGTTTCTTTGCTAAGAAATGGATATATTCAGTATAAATAACTTATATTTTACATTACTAAAATGTATCAGTAAAGTTTATCTGTGTAAACTGATATCTTTAACTTTTTTTTTTTTTTTGCTTAAACGTTATGTTTGATTATCTCTATCTGTAAGAGTTAATTCTTTGAAAAAGAGGACATGGTCAAATTCCAAACCTCGTTGCTAATCTAGAGAAAAATGATATTGAAGTGATTTACAGCGTGAACTTCCAATTGTCTAAGAAGTACCCATCTAACAGTGTGTTAAAATGCCTTAATCTCATTATATATATTTATTTTACCAGGCACTATACTTCATCAACCTTGGATTAAGTCTTCCAATATCTGTCCTTATTTTCTTTTTTGGGGTACCGTCTTGATGCAATTTCTACCAAACACTGAAGTATTCACCAATTGAAAGCCCGGAAATTCTAAGAATTACCTAGAATTGGGATAAAATTTGCAAAGTTGCTTAAGTCCTATTTATTTTTAATGAGACAAACTCCTAAGCTGCTTTTGAAAATTTTACAATGGGTCTTCTAATAGAAAGCTAGTTAGTTAAAACCTTAAGGCCCAATTCTGCAAACACTTACAAGGCATAGTGCTTACTAACTGAAAAATTCATTGTTTAAGCTGAAATTTCCCCACTAGTCTTAGCCTAAAGGTGATTTTTTGTACAGAAAGTGTGGTTAAAAACTATTATAGCACTTAAATCACCATGCCATACTTTGGATTATGATCAAGTGTGGAAATGCCACTAATATTTATGCAGTTATTAATGTTGAAATGAAAAACTCATCTCTGTCATATGGGCAATGTACTGTGTTCTTAGGAAGAAGAAGATGGAGAAAAAAATTAAAAATAGGCTACTTTTTACATGGTGAGCTTTGCAAAAGACCATGACAGACTAACATCTAAATCAAATATAATCTACCAATCTTCCATTTACACTTGTATTGCATCATCATTAAATTGTATGCTCAACTTTCTACAGAGACCCCTGCTGGAAGTAATGAATAGAAACAGCTATGAAGATTACTTAAGTAATAAATACATGCCATGTCACTGTCTTGCCTGTCACTCAATATTTGTACCTTTAAAATGAAATAGCTTTTAAAAGTTTACACTTACACAACTAAGTCCAAAATTTAGATTCTGCAAAACCAAAAGTCAGATCTGTTTAACACTTGCAACCCAAAGATTACAGATTATACTAGTGAAAGTGAGGAAATGATATCCCGTAGTTTCATGTTTGTCCAGGCTCAATAAAAGACAAATGGCAAATGAATGACAAAAGAGCTAAAATAGAAAAAAAAAAATATTAAAGCATTTCAAAGAAGTAATAGTCCAGTATTTGTTTATGGAGAGACACTTTTCTCATTCCATGCTTAATATTGAAGCTACTGTCATTAAATTGCACATGTTATTTTATATCATGATAGAGTTTTATGAAGGCAAATCAAAAATGTGTTTTGAAGCTGTGTAGTTTTTTTAAATGAGGTGTTGGTACTTCTTGAAGTTTCCCTTTTAAAAAAAGCTCCTGGTATCTAAAAATCAAATCAGAAACTAAATTTGTTTTCACCACTTGGCTATGGCAAGCACTAGTTAGCCTTTGATTCTTTCGGGCTCCATGACAGCTGGATTTTTTGAATTAGATGAATTTCAAGACATTCTTGTGGTCTCTTTACTGGCACAAGAACCTCATGGATTCAGGCAGAACTTCTGATCCTGAAGAATTATGGACCAGTGACCATGGCATTCCCAGGTCGGTATCACAACTGCTGCATCAGACATATCTTAGAAAGTTGGTCCTATTATGATCCAGATTTATGGCATTATAGAGGTCCTGATGAAAACCCATGCATTTACCAAATGCAGAGTAGATAGGGTATCACAGGAATCTGGCAAAACCTACTGAAATTCCCAGACAAAATTAAGTTAGGGTTGATCTTAAAGTTAAGCCTCCAGAACTGCAGGGAAAAATAAATAAATAGCATATTTTAAACAAATTGAGAGGGCAGGAAATTCTAAATTAAACGCTTTAAGAAGTGTTTAAATTAAATGAATAAAAAGACACTGTTAGTGTCACCCTAATAGCTTAACTCTGCCTACATCTACAGTGAAACACCATCCAAAAATCAGGAGACCACCCTATGAGCGAAGACACATCTGCTATAAAAACAAGACTCACGAGATCAACCCAACATTACCACTTCTAACCTGGACATCTACCCTTTTGTTATAGCAAAGCTAGAAGAAGGGATCTCCTGGGCTACTACTAACAGAAATAGTTAATATTTTCCTGAAAGAATGCAAGCAACCCTTAAACAAGTGCCATCACTACTCCTTCTCTAAGCTCCTTTTCTTGTGAAAGGGGATGCTCCCCCATGCTAGGCAAATTGAACAAGGAGCATCCAGGTACTAAATGATGGGTGCTTTGGAAATGTATGTCACACACTTGTTGAACGTGCCAAGTAAACACCCAGGTTTTTTATGGAACCATTCCAGAACAAGCACTGCAAATAGTGTCTCCGGGAGATGAATGCACTTCAGGTAGTGGATCATCACTCAGGTTTTAGCATTCCAAATGGGTCGAAAATTTACTAGCCCAATGCAAAGATGCATTTACCCACCCTTTATAGAATGGCGATCAATGATAATGATAGTAGTAATGATACTTTACCCTCCCATCAAAAAGAGAAACTCATTTATCCCAGGCAAGTGAGCAAGCAGAGTTTTGCTAGGTTGATATAGCACCATCCTTTACTGCATATCTCCAATGTTCTGACCACCAGTCAAGTCTAATTGTTCAATAAAACTCACCATGCATGTCATTTTTACATTTGCAGATGGCATTACAACAACAAATCCCTCAACTAGCCTGTGAAGTTTTACTGATAGGAAAATGGAGAAAAAGAAACAAGGATCATAAAAGTCAGTTCAGTGACAACTTTGTTTTTTTCCCCTCACCGATACAAGAGTATGATAATCCAGGTAGTTATAGCTGAGTACTAATGTCTGCTGACTTTTATCTAACTGTAGTTTTGGGAAGTGAACCAAAATATCCTCAGCCAATTTTGGAAAGTAGAATTACTAACATTCCGCCTGGAGCTTGGGGAATTTCTAATGTAATGATGAGGGATATTTTCAGAGACCATTAGCCTAGCTGAAATGAAAATTAAATTCATGTTATTCAGGGGAAGACCAGAGTTAGATACAAGTTCCTTCAACCACCACTAGGCTGACCAGATGTCCCGATTTTATAGGGACAGTCCCGATTTTTGTGTCTTTTTCTTATATAGGCTCCTATTACCCCCCACCCCCTGTCCTGATTTTTCACACTTGCTGTCTGGTCACCCTAACCACCACTGAAGTCAGTGGATATGAAGTGAGAGAGAGAGAGAGAGAATGAATGTGTGTGTGCGGGCGCACATGTACACATTTACATTCCACCAGGTATGTTTTAAAAAGAGGCTACTGAATACCTTGATCTACAACCTTTTCAGTTTATTTAAGAAAAACAAAAAATAATTATGGCTAGTGAACTTACCCCATTCCCTGCTTAAATGCCTCAATCAGCTTATTTTTCTTGTTCTGGTCTTCTACCCAGTATACACTAGGAATTACAAACTCTGATGTCACTCGGCACTGCGGGCAGGATCTTAAATAGGTAATGACAAGAAAATAAATGTACATACACCTTGTTGAGAAGATATTTCTCAACAACTAGCCATAAGCAGCAAGTGGAGAAAGGGGAATTGGATCTTTCATATTGAAGCATCAAAGTGTATCATAGCTGATTACAGTGTATACTAGGGGTCGGCAAACTTTTTTGCCTGAGGGCCACATCTGGGTATGGAAATTGTATGGCGGGCCATGAATGCTCACAAAATTGGGGGTTGGGGTGCAGGAGGGGGGTGAGGACTCCAACTGGGGGTGCAGGCTCTGGGGTGGGGACAGAAATGGAGTTCAGGTTGTAGGAGGGGGCTCCAGGCTGGGGCAGGAGGTTGGGATGTGGGAAGGGGTGAGGCCAGAGATGAGGTGTTGGAGGTGCAGAAGGTTTTGGAGTATGGGAGGGGGTATGGGCTCTGGGCTGGGGATGCAGGTTACAGGGTGGGTCCAGAAATGAGGGGTTTTGCATGCGTTGGGGATGAGGATGAGGGGTTTGCTCCAGGCTGGGACCTAGTGGTTCAGAGGGCAGGAGGGGGATTAGAGTGACTCTGTGGGTTAGGGCACGGGGGTGGCGGGTGGGTGGGTCAGAGGTGCAGGATCTGGGCGGCGCTTACCTCAAGCAGCCAGGCAGTTCTGCATGCTGCCCCATCTGCAGGCACCCGCTCTGCAGCTCCCATTGACCCCAGTTCCCAGCCAATGGGAGCTGCAGAGCTGGTGCTTGGGGCAGGGGCAGTATGTGGAGCTCCCTGGCTGCCCCTACGTGTAGGAGCCGGAGGGGGAACATGTTGCTGCTTCCAGGAGCTGCGCAGAGCCATGGCATGCGTGCAGCAGGATTAAAAGGTCTGATGGGCTGTAGTTTGCCCACCCCTGGTGTATACTCTACTTACAAGTTCTATAATTAAAGTTTCAACTGAAGTAAACCAATTCAACTCAATCAGGTTTGGTCCAAACTACAGTTAAATCAATGTTTGAATAGTTAGCATGCTTTTCCTGATCAGTGTAGACAATTATTTTTTTCCTTGAGACTTAAGCTCACCTTAGACACTATTCAGGTACCTCAATCCTTGCTCTGTAGAAGAACTACAGCAGCCAAATAGGGCAAAAGAGAAGATTTATACTTGACCTGTCTACTAAGATTGCAATAAGCAGGTCAGTTTAACTAGGGTCTTGTGAGATGGACACTTTCATTAGAACCAAATCAAGAACCCAAGTCATTTCACAGGGAACACCTAACAGCCATCAGATAATTTCTAGTGTCTACCAACAAGCTGGCAAAAGGCTTTTATGTCCCATTACCAGCCCAATGAACCATCCAGTCTTTCAACCAGAACTTCTTTTAAGATTCCATTCCCTTTTCCTAATATCTTTTCAGAAGGTTGATGAGGTCACAAGTGGTTTAAGAGTTTCAGATCTACTGTGTATACTTATTCATAAGCCACATTTTTTTAGTAAAAAAAGGAAGCACCAGAGAAGGGTGTCAGCTTATGAATGAGTATAGAGAGGGAGAGGGGGGACACAGCCCTTCCCCCTAACAAAGGGAGTAAGGAGAGGCAGCACAGCCAGCAGATGCAGGAGGGAAGAGGCAGGGCCCAGAGTCTCTGCGCTTCTAGCCACGCTGCTCTCCCCCCCAGCCTCCAAAGCAGCTGCAGCTCTGGGGCTGCCAGGCTGCGGCCGTGCCACCCAGAGCAGCTCCGGCCAGGTCAAAGACATCCTCCCCTGGCCCTCCCCAGATAAGGTGGAAAGGGATGGGATGGGGAGAGTGTGGGAGTCCCGGGGTAGGGGTAGGTCACAGGGGTTACTCCCCTGACTCCCAGCTTCTCCCCCTCAAAAAATTTCCCCACTAGTTGCTGTCCCGGCCTGTCAGGGTAAGCAGCTGGCTCGCCGAGACACTTGGTTTACCTCCTTGCCTGCGGATGCTTGAGGTAAACAAACCATCTCTGCCCACCAGCGGCTTATCCTGATGGCCCGGGAGCCAAAGTTTGCTGTCCCCTGAATTATGGGGTTGGCTTATGAACGGGTTATAAAAATTTTCCATTTTTACTTATCCATCTTTTGGGGGCGTGGAGGGGGGGAGGAGGTTGGCTTATAAATGAACCGGCTTATGATTGAGTATATATGGTACTTTCTGAAAATGTTGAAACATTTGTCAATGTTGGTTCAGGGGGACTACTGCGAAAACCATTTGGCAGCAACAGCCTCATTTCTTGTCACAGACCAAGCTTCTCACAGTGAATGCCCATTGGGAGCATTACTACAAGCAGCTTCCAATATGCTATATTTCACTGTAGCAAACTCATTGTGAAGGATATGGGGAATATACTATAAGAATGGAAAATATTTTTCAAAAAGTTTTCCCTGAAACATCTGTAGCTTTTTAAGGAGTTCTGGAGGAAAAGGCAAATTTCCTCTTTTCTGATATCAGTTGGATTCTTAACATTTCCTGTATTTCTGTTCTAAAGAGAATCAAGCTTTAAATGCATTTATATAGGAGCTAAAACAGCAGATACAACAAAGGCATTGGCCAGATAAAAAAATAAATGCATGATCAATGGAGTATCTAAATGAGCATTCAAAGTGAGCATGACAATAGCTAGAATTTATGTGCAATCCAGTAATTGAATGTGTACAAACAAGGCGACAGCAGTTTTCAGTTCCTAACTAAGGTCATATCTACATTTAGTGGAGATCAAGGCTGCTGTGATTGATGCTGCGGGGGTTGATGTAGCGGTTCTGGTGAAGACCTGCTAAATGGACAGCAGAGCGCTGTCCAGTTGACTCCAGTATTCCACCAGTATGAGAAGTCGATGGGAGATCATCTCCCGTTGACACAGCAAGGTGTAGACACCACAGTAAGTCGACCTAAGCTACATCCACTCCAGTTATGTTGTTATTCACGAAGCTGGAGTAGCGTAATTTAGGTCCACTTACTACGGTTGTGTATACAAGGCCTAAGATACTGTACCTCCTTAGCACATGGAGTCAGGATTTTCATGACAACAATCTCAGTATTGGGGACACTAACATTTTAGGCCCATAGAATTTCTCTTTATGAACATACTTAGTTTGATATGAAAGAGATACTTTTTGACTAGACAGTGCTATAGAATAGAACACCTGAATGACAAGCTATAATAGACACTGTGATCTGGGTGGATACAAGTCCCTGGGTGAATACAAGTCTGGCACAAAGTTAACATAACTTACTTTATGATTAGATTCTCGAACTGTTTGGCACACCTCCACTGCCGGATGCAGGACAAACAGTAGATGTGATTGCAATTGGAAAGGATTCCGAACCTTCTCTCCGAGGCCGATGGTTTCTCATACACCACTTCCATGCAGATACTGCATACTTTGTCCTGACTTGCCTGAAAGGCAAAGGCCTTCTCCATCTCATGTTCAAATGCTGCCATGCACATCTAGGTCATAAAACAGAAAGGACAGAAGCAAAGAGTTACTTTGAGTCTCTGCCATATTTGCACAATGCTTCTATCTTGTAAAACACAAACAAATCTATGAAAGGCATGTATAAAGAAAAAAAACATAGTACTAGTATATCTAACTCTGTTAAGAATGTAGTTCATGCCTTTTGTTTTATAAAACATCCCCAAAAAGATGTTAAAAGAGCACTAAGGTTGCAAATTCCAGCCCAAAAAAGTTAGAAAACGCCAGAATTTAGATTGCTGTGCAACCTTAATACATACCCCTTGAGTATGCATTAGGAGACAGCCTTTAATTACATGATCACAATCTGTTTTTTTTCCCCACAGGACACAGGCCTTACTCAGTGCACAGAATTATGGTTCTTACTAAATGAGCAGCTTTCAATATTATTTTATGCTTGTTTACTGTGTGGCCCCAGGCCTTATTTACTGTACACTATTTAAACCCTGTTCTGAATACAGAATTATTAAATTTCTTCACGGGGTTTTCTATAGTGTCCATCACTAGGATATCTGAGTGCTTCACGAACATTGATTTAGTCTCACAATATTCCTGTGAAGCAAGATGCTATTACTTTTCCCAGGCATTTTGTAACTTTTGAGTGCTTGTCTTTACAACCGTAACATTCTGTTTATTTTGATTTAAAAAAAAAAAATCACCTAGGAAATTGCATCAAAAAAGTTTAGAAATTCCAACATATGGCATCATATTGACCCCCCCCAATAGATCAGCAGCCAGGTTGGAACCATTGCACAGACCTCAGCCACTTGAGTAACAGAATAAATGATAAAAACAACAGAGTCCTGTGGCACCTTTAAGACTAACAGATGTATTGGAGCATAAGCTTTCGTGGGTGAATACCCACTTCGTCAGACGCTTGCGTATTCACCCACGAAAGCTTATGCTCCAATACATCTGTTAGTCTTAAAGGTGCCACAGGACTCTCTGTTGCTTTTTACAGATCCAGACTAACACGGCTACTCCTCTGAGAATGAATGATAATAGCAGTAGGGCTGTCATCCTTTACGTGAGCCAGCACTAAAGGGACATGAGGGATGCTTTGCCAGTGGGTTTCACAGGTATTTGTTGACAACAGAGGAATATTGAGACTCAGGAATCTCAGGTTCCATTCCAGATTCTGAAGGGAACTGTATTCTGGTGGTTACAAACCCTTCTGCCCCTCCATCCCCCCTGAAACCTGAACTCTCCTGTCCACCCACGGGCTTCTTTTTTCAGGCTCCCCACTCTGGCTCCTCATTCCATTCCCCGTCCCCTTACCCAGCCAATTCTGGTCTCCCACCAGCTGCCAGTACTAATCTACTCCCTCCATCTGCCTGGCCCAGATACAGCTCTTGTCAACTCTGCATTCTAATCACGCTGTTCCCGCACTATGCTGCCTCGATGCCAGTAGCGGGAACACTGAGGAGATAAGTGTTTGTCTCTGGCTCTCATTTCCAGTGCCCCATGCCACAGAAGCACACAGTAATTGCTGGTCAAAAGAATTGCTCTCCTCGCCCCTCCTTTCCCCTCCGCCCCCCCCAGACTGGA
>NC_048304.1:37425544-37491112 GCF_013100865.1 Trachemys scripta elegans
AACCCCCCCCCCCCCCCCCCCCCCCCCCGGAACAACAAAACCACATCCTTAAGAAAGGCAATCTCCCTGCCAAATTCCAAGCCCTTGCTCAAAGCACAGAGGCCCTAGAGAGTCTCAGCAAAAAACAGTTGAAATCAGGGGAAAATATATTAAAAATTCTTACATTCTCTGAAACAGCTGAATCATTTTGGCTGAAGTTTTCCTAAAAAAAAACTAAGCTTGAGGGAGATACCCAATATGGAAAATTTCAGCCAAACAGTTACAGTTTGGCAAAGTTATAATCTGCTGAAAACGGGCTTATAATGAAAAGTGTTAGGCATTCTTAGCTATATGCAGTGCTACCAACTCTACCTATAATACAACTGTATTAAACTTGGCACAGCAAAAATTCCCGCTGCTAGTTGGAGAACATAATTATAAAACCAAAAGGCCATCTAGCACAGTGGCAGTGATAGATCTTAAAAAAAACAAACAACAACAACAAAAAAACAGCTTTTACTAACAAAGCTACTGTATATGCAAGAGAACCAACTGTACTATGAGCAGCTGACTTGCCTCTAATTAATAGATTTGGACAAGGGTTACACAGAACTCAATGTAATTGAAGTGAACTGAGCCTAAAATCCTATCCAAATTGGCACTGGATGGCTCAGGAGAGCAGCAGTGGGATGCAGCAACTTTCCTGACCTCAAATTGCAGCGAATATCAGCAGTAACTGGAAGTTACCATTGGATTGCACCACGGTGGACTATGTGAAATGAGTTGGTTGTCTCAGGTCAGTGTGGTCTGGAAGAAGGAGTACAAGTAGAGTTTAGAGAACCTGGTGACCTTTTAGGCATGCTGTAAAAGCCATCTGTTTGAGAGGGTTTTTGGAGAGAGCCAAGAGGATTCTTCCCAGAATGATGAAAAAGGTGAAAAGGAGTTTCTATAGATGGCTGGCTGAATTCCTGTTGGATGATTATTTTAATGCAGCTGGTATTTTGTATCAACAACATGTTCAGGTGCCTAGAGCCTTCAATAGGTCTCTTATTAATTATTTTAAATCTAAATTAAAGTATATACACAAATGCTCTATAAAGCACTAAAGTTAGCCAGTAACACACAAGTGTCTGGGCTTTAGAACAAGCATATTTATATCATGTTTTAGACCCAAGTTCAATTTATGTTAATCTTTACCTTCTCATGAGCCTTCCTCTGCTCTGGGTCAAAGGGATGAAGTACTTGCAATTCACAGATTTCACACACATCTCCATGGAGGTAAAGACACCGGTCACCAAACTGGCATTCCCCAGCTGCTGCATAGGGACATAGCTGCTGTCCATCAGCATAGGAACTTCCAGCCACTGAATCTTCTTGGAGCCCACTGCGAATAGCTTCTAAATATGTATGGGGCTTCACTTCCAGATTATCATTTTTGTCACTGCAACACACTGAGTCACTCATGGCACTGTGTCTCACCTGTTCTTCACTCAAACCACATAAATCTTAAAGAAAAAGCATAGTATGTAGCATGAAAGACCACAGGAGCATAAAAACAGCTGCTACCTGTTGAATTATAGTTTCCTTGTTAATAGTTAAACCCTTTCACCTGCTGATCTCATGCATTTAGCAGCTTCCATCTCCAAAATTATCCAGCTTTACAGCCTTAAACTATCCACCGTAAAGCTTGAAGATACCAGGTACAGCATATCATGCATTTTCATTTTAAGTATTATAGAAGCCAAGCTAAAACTGCACAGATTTGCACTTAAAATGTGAAATAGGACTTTAAACATGTTCTAAGTGATTGAATTCACTCACCACAATTAACACATGGTCCCTTCACTGGCCAACTGCATATTCTATTTTTTGGGAGGGGGAGTTTGGCGGGGCGATATCAGGGGTTTTAACTCTGATACTGTCACCTGTTTCCCCTGCCAATTAGCCTTTTGGGAAATTTCAGGTTCCCCTAGATATGAGATCAGCAATCAGAAACCCCAAACTTCCCACATACATTCATTCCCACATCATCTCCGACACCGTCCAAGTCTTCAATTTAAACACAAAGCTATACCCCTCATACAGAAATAAAACAGCTTATGGTGAAAAGAAAAGCAGAGATTATGGTCTATTTATTATTTCTGTTCTCTGACATTACTATCCAGCTTTCCTGAGCATCCAGGGGGCCTTAGCACAGAGACCCTGGGTAGGAAGACTGGGCAGCAGAGGAGATCTGGGGTTCTGCAGGGCTGTGACGAGGAGGATTCAGCATTGCAATCTCAGAGGATTGTGAATGGGGATGCACAGAGGGAGAGGTCAGTGGGGCGGGGGAGTTGGTGAGACCAGGCTGGGTATGTGTGTAGTAAAGGAGGTCTGGGGCAAGTGGGAGCTCAGTCCCTCTGTGCTAGGGCATCAGCAATGGAAGGGCTCCCTTAATGCTGGTGCCTGAGGGGCATAGGAAGGTCATCAGGGGGATGTGAGAGGCAAAAGTTGACTATTCACATGAGTAAAGTTACCAACGTGCATTAATGATCTGGAGGATGGCGTGGATTGCACCCTCAGCAAGTTTGCAGATGACACTAAACTGGGAGGAGTGGTAAATACACTGGAGGGTAGGGAGAGGATACAGAGGAACCTAGACAAATCAGAGGACTGGGTCAAAAGAAACCTGATGAGGTTCAACAAGGACAAGTGCAGAGTCCTGCACTTAGGACAGAAGAATCCCATGCACTGCTACAAACTAGGGACCTAATGGCTAGGCAGCAGTTCTGCAGAAAAGGACCTAGGGGTTACAGTGGATGAGAAGCTGGATATGAGTCGACAGTGTGCCCTTGTTGCCAAGAAGGCAAACAGCATTTTGAGCAGTAGAAGTAGGGACACTGCCAGCAGATCGAGGGACGTGATAATTCCCCTCTATTCAACATTGGTGAGGCCTCATCTGGAGTACTGTGTCCAGTTTTGGGCCCCAGACTACAAGAAGGATGTGGAAAAATTGGAAAGAATCCAGCGGAGGGCAACAAAAATGATTAGGGGTCTGGAGCACATGACTTACGAGGAGCGGCTGAGGGAAGTGGGATTGATTAGTCTGCAGAAGAGAAGAATGAGGGGGGATTTGATAGCTGCTTTCAACTACATGAAAGGGGGTTCCAAAGAGGATGGATCTAGACTGTTCTCAGTGGTAGCAGATGACAGAACAAGGAGTAATGGTCTCAAATTGCAGTGGGGGAGGTTTAGGTTGGATACTAGGAAAAACTTTTTCACTAGGAGGGTAGTGAGGCACTGGAATGGGTTACCTAGGGAGATGGTGGAATCTCCTTCCTTGGAGGTTTTTAAGGTCAGGCTTGACAAAGCCCTGGCTGGGATAATTTAGTTCGGAATTGGTCCTGCTTGGAGCCTGGGGTTGGACTAGATGACCTCCTGAGGTCCCTTCCAACCCTGATATTCTATGAAATGTTTGTGGGATTATGCCCTATGCATGTTACAAATGCAAACACACCCTTTATAGCCATCACTGAAATGAAAGTGATGAAAAGCAAAGAATGGAAAGCAACAGAACTACTGCTAAAAATCATCAAGCCAGGAACAGTGAAGAGACTGACATTAACTGTTCGTACTCACCTCTATCCCTAAGCACTAATGTTCTCTTTTTGCGTTTTCCAGGCTCATGTGTTTTGCTCTTGATTACAGGCATGTTATGCTCTGGCAGAGGGTTAGGGCTGTTGAATGATGGTGCAGAAAGGCTGGGTGGCACAGTACCCACTGCACCACCAGACCCAGATGGTCTGGTGTGATCATATCTAAAAAGAGAAAACAATGTAATAAAGTGCCACAAAAACTAAGATCTCGTTCAAAGCACAATCACTATTATTCCAGGAAGCTAACAGATAATGTGGCAAACTCTTGATTTCCATTAATGAGCCTGTTTATTCAATATATTAGCTTATGGCTCATGATGTGTTCAGATACAACATGGATGATGATACTACTACTAAGGATTTCTATGGAACATTTTAAGGATCTCAAAGCACTTTACAAACATTAAGCCTTACAACAGCCTTGTGAGATGGGATCTCCATTTTACACAGAGATTAAGGCCTACATTTTGGACAACCTGCTGGATTTTAGCTACTCAGCAGCTTTGAAAATCAAGTCATACATCTTTCATATTGGGCACGGAAAAACTGAGGAACCCCATGTCAGACACTTTTGAAAATGTAGATTTAAATGATTTCTCCAAAGTTGCAAGACAATGCTGAAAGGACAATATTCTTAAAGCCAGGTTTCAGAGTAGCAGCCGTGTTAGTCTATATCCGCAAAAAGAAGAACAGGAGTACTTGTGGCACCTTAGAGACTAACAAATTTATTAGAGCATAAGCTTTCGTGGACTACAGCCCACTTCTTCGGATGCATATAGAATGGAACATATATTGAGGAGATATATATACACACATACAGAGAGCATAAACAGGTGGGAGTTGTCTTACCAACTCTGAGAGGCCAATTAAGAGAAAAAAAACTTTTGAAGTGATAATCAAGCTAACCCAGTACAGACAGTTAAGAAGTGTGAGAATACTTACAAGGGGAGATAGATTCAATGTTTGTAATGGCTCAGCCATTCCTAGTCCTTATTCAAACCGGAGTTGATTGTGTCTAGTTTGCATATCAATTCTAGCTCAGCAGTCTCTCGTTGGAGTCTCGTGTTTTTGAAGTTTTTCTGTTGTAATATAGCCACCCGCAGGTCTGTCACTGAATGACCAGACAGGTTAAAGTGGTCTCCCACTGGTTTTTGAGTATTTTGATTCCTGATGTCAGATCTGTGTCCATTAATTCTTTTGCGTAGAGACTGTCCGGTTTGGCCAATGTACATGGCAGAGGGGCATTGCTGGCACATGATGGCATATATCACATTGGTAGATGTGCAGGTGAACGAGCCCCTGATGGTATGGCTGATGTGATTAGGTCCAATGATGATGTCACTTGAATAGATATGTGGACAGAGTTGGCATCGGGCTTTGTTACAAGGATAGGTTCCTGGGTTAGTGGTTTTGTTCAGTGATGTGTGGTTGCTGGTGAGTATTTGCTTTAGGTTGGGGGGTTGTCTGTAAGCGAGGACAGGTCTGTCTCCCAAGATCTGTGAGAGTAAAGGATCATCTTTCAGGATAGGTTGTAGATCTCTGATGATGCGCTGGAGAGGTTTTAGTTGGGGGCTGAAGGTGACAGCTAGTGGTGTTGTTATTTTCTTTGTTGGGCCTGTCTTGTAGGAGGTGACTTCTGGGTACTCGTCTGGCTCTGTCAATCTGTTTTTTCACTTCAGCAGGTGGGTATTGTAGTTTTAAGAATGCTTGATAGAGATCTTGTAGGTGCTTGTCTCTATCCGAGGGATTGGAGCAAATGCGGTTATATCTTGATCCATTGTCTACAGCCAAGCTCTGTGTGGTGTGTCCTGGATGGAAGCTGGAGGCATGTAGGTAAGTGTAAGAATATTTCCAATATACCTCTGAACAGCATACTAACCCACAGAATCCTCCCTCCCAGCACTACAAAAAAAAGGATTCTGCGTGGACTCCTCCGGACAGTCGAAACAACAGACTGGATTTCTACATAGATACCGGAAACCTACTGACCGCTACACCTCTTAATTAATGTATGCGTGTGTATACATAGAGAAATGCGCGCGCACACACACACACACAGATGGATTTTTCAAAAGCACTCAACATTGGCCTAATTCTGCTCCCACTGAAATCAATGGGAATTTTAGTCTTTAGGTAACAGCATGTTCATATCAGCTCTGTGTTCTTGGGGAACCAGGGCACAGTACCCAGTCTGACTCACAAAAGACACCCCCACGCCAGCCTCTTCTTGAACCAAAGCCGATCAGAAGACTTACAAAAAGCAATGAAAAGGCAGTGGGAGACGCACCTAAACCCCTCTGGACAAGGGTGACAGGATTAAGGCAACTCCCCTAGCCTCATCTGCATCAAAGATGGGTCAGGGAGGCATCTCCATTAGCATACAGAATGGAGAACAGAGATTCCAAGGCAAGAACTGCACTGAACTGAGAGACCAGAAATGCAGGAAAGCACTGCATGATGGGGAATCTCTGCTCCAGCTGTTAATGAACCCACGCCTGCACACACCCAGCTCAGTAGTTATCAGACCAATTCTAGTAATGAATCCTTTATTGGTATGCAAAATACTGAAGCTGCCTGATTGTATTGTGAGCTCCCTGGAAGTAACACCACCCATAGCTAGCAATAATCTGTTCCTATTGTCTAGCCTGAACAAAACAACTTTGGTATACTCCCTTGAGCCATCAGTTTACCCACAAACAAATCTAGTGTTCTCCCTTGAACCATTGTTCTTTCCCTACAAAAACACCTACCCATGCTCAAGTAAGTGCTCTGATGCCTGGATCCAAAATCTGCATCAGTTCCATTGGGATTTCATCTTCTCCTGACTGATCGTGCTGGAGCTCTGCCAGTCTCCAGCACTCCGGACCCTCAGCTACCACCACTACCTGGGAACCCTGATAGATTCAAGCTTCACGGACTGGTGAGAAGTCATCTCTCTTTCGCTTTCTGACCCTGACTTGTGTGATTAGTTATAGTTTTCTAAACCTAACTTTTGTAATCAAATTTAAGATCCCTGCAGCGCCCAAAAATCCTGTGGAGTTTGCTCATCAAATGGGTTACTACCAGAACAATTGTAACGTAAAAGTGTGGATAGGGATGTGCTGAACCTGAGGCTTTCTAAGTGCTGCCAGCTTGATGAGTCTAAGGGCATATAAGGGTCAGCTTGAGAGTGCTGATTAATCCGGTCCTCTCAGATGCACTCTGTTAACCTGTGTGTGTTCATCTGATTCTGGCACTAGAAGAACACAGCCCTGGGGAACCTAGGTCCTGTAAGATAGCTCCAATTGGGAGGGAACTTGCAGAACGGAGACGTAGAGCTCCGTATGAGAGAAGACAGTTACCTTTTCCGTAACTGGTGTTCTTTGAGACGTGTTGCTCATGTCTATTCCACAACAGATGTGTGTGCTCGCCAAGTGCACTGGTGCCGGAAGTTTTTCCTCTAGCAGTACCCGTAGGGGAGCACTCTAGCAACCCCTGGAGTGGCGCCTCCATGGTGCGATATAAGGGATACTGCGTGCTCCGCCCACCCTCCGTACCTTCTTGCCAGACAACTCCGACAGAGGGGAAGGAGGGCAGGATGTGGAATAGACATGAGCAACATCTCGAAGAACACCAGTTACGGAAAAGGTAACGGTCTTTTCTTCTTCGAGTGATTGCTCATGTGTATTCCACAATAGGGGATTCCAAACTGTATCTGTTGGAGGTGGGAAGGAGTTCACAAACTCTCGGGACGGAGAATGGCCCTGCCGAACCCTGTATTCTCCCTGGTCTGAGATGAAATTGCATAATGCGAGGTGAACGTGTGAACTGAAGAACACGTGGCAGCCCTACAAATGTCCTGAATGGGGACATGGGCCAAAAAGGCAGCCGACAAGGCCTGCACCCTAGTCGAGTGCACCTTCACAATTGGTGGCAGAGGGATTCCCGCCAGGTCATAACAGGTTTGGATGCATGAGGTGAGCCAGCTGGAGAGTTGCTGAGTGGAGATCGACCGACCTTCCATGGGCTCAACCAAGGCGATCAACAGTTGCGAGGACTTTCTGAACGGCTTAGTCCGCTCCAGGTAAAAAGCCAGAGCCAGTCTCATATCCAGCATGTGAAGGTGGCGCTCCTCACTGGACGCATGTGGCTAGGGGCAGAGGACCGGCAGAAAAATGTCCTGACCCATGTGATAGGCGGAGACCACCTTCAGGAGGAACAAAGGGTGTGATCAGAGCTGGACCATATCTTTATGAAACACTGTGTACGGGGGCTCGGAGGTCAGGCCCTGAGTTCCAAGACCCGCCTAGCCGACGTGATCGCAACCAGAAAGGCCACCTTCCACGAAGGGGGTGACCAGGAGCATGTGGCTAGCAGTTTGAACGGGGGCCCCATGAGACGGGCCAACACCCAGGTGTAGGTCCCACTGCAGGACTGGGGCCCATACAGGAAGAGACAATCCAACCCCTTAAGGAATTGGCCAGTCATAGCATGGGAGAATACCGTGGGGCCCTGCACCGGCAGATGGAAGGCCGATATGGCTGCCAGGTGCACCTTGACTGACAAGGGCGCCAGGCCCTGGGCTCTAAGGTGGTGGAGGTAGTCCAGAATAAGCTTAATCGGGGCAGTCACCAGGGAAACGCCCTGCTTGTCCGCCCATCTGGAAAACCGAGACCACTTTGCCAAGTAGGCTCGGCACATGGAGGGCCACCTGCTTTCTAGGAGGATGTGCTGAACCCCTTCAGAGCATGTCCTTTCCTCCCTACCTAACCATTCACAGCCACTCCGTGAGATGGAGTGCCGCTGGGTTGGGGTGGAGGAGGCGGTCCTTGTCCTGGGACAGCAACGGCCATGGCGGGACAGCAACGGCCATGGCGGGACAGCAACGGCCATGGCGGGACAGCAACGGCCATGGCGGGGCGACCGCCAGGCCTGTGAGGGTCCCATACCAATGCTGCCTGGGCCATGCCGGGGCAATCAGAAGGACCCGGGTCTTGTTCATCTTTATCTTTTCCAGGACCTTGCAGTTCAGCAGGAAAGGGGGAAACGCATAGAGAAACTTGCTTGACCAGGACAGGAGAAAGGCATCAGAGATGGTGCCCCCTCACCCCCGAGCAGAACCGGGGACAGCAACGGTTCTGACGAGTCGCAAACAGATCCACCTGGGGAGTTCCCAACACTTGGAAAAGTCTGTGCATCACCTCTGGGTGGAGAGACCACTCGTGTTGAGAGGAGAAGTCCCTGCTCAAACGATCTGCCTTCTCATTCCGGGCGCCCGGCAGATGGAAGGCCTGTAGGCAGATGTCATAGGCTATACAAAAGTCCCACAGCCTAAGAGCTTCGCAGCAGAGGATCGGGCCTCGCTTTGCCTATTGATGTAGAACATCGAAGCCTATTGATGGACCCTGACAATCCGGCACTCCAGGTGTGAGCGGAAGGCCATACACACCGTCTGTACCGACCTGAGTTCCTTGACGTTTATGTGGAGGGTCAGATCCCAAGCTGACCACAGACCTTGGGTCTGAACGTTCCCCACGAGCCCCCCATCCCAGGTCCGACGCGTCAGACACCAGTTCCAGCAACGGGGCCCTGCCCCTGAACGGGACCCCTGGGAGCATGTTTCTCGGGGAGGACCACCACCATAGGGAGGTGATTACTGGCTTGGGAACCGAGAGGACTTTGTCCATCCAGTCTCTGGCCTGGGAGAACTCCGAGGCCAACCAGAGCTGGAGGGGCCTCATCCTGAGTCTGACATGATGGACCACATATGTGCACGTCAACATGTGACTCAAGAGCTGGACACACACTCTGGCTGTTGTCACCGGAAACCTTGTGACCGTGTCTATGAGCCCCTACAGGGTCTCGAACTTATCTGGTGGGAGGGAGGCTTTGGCCGACGAAGTGTCCAGAACTGCCCCGATAAACTCTATGCGTTGTACCGGGACTAACTGGTTTACCAACAGGCCCAAAGTGGTGCATGTGGACAGAAGGAGTGCCATGTGATCCCACACCTGCGATCGTGAGCTTGACCAACCAGTCGTCCAGATAGGGGAAGATCTGGACCCCCCGGCGCCTGAGGTAGGCCGCCACCACCGACATACGCTTTGTGAATACCCTGGGGACTTTGTATCCGTTTGTTCCTTGCTAACAGGAGCCATATTTAGCACCATACTCTTTTGCGGATGCAAAAGTGTGCTCCCACCAGGACTGACTCTGGTAACAAAGGACAACACCCATAGGGTTTCATTGTGTCTAGAACTAGGATTTGATGGCTTAGGATCCTTCAGTATCAAAGTTTTTGCCTTTACTTCAGGAGCAAAGGACAGTACTTTCAGCAGGATACACTTTTTATTCCCTGAGAGTTGAGAGTTGACACAGGCTTCTCAGTACTCACAGAACCAGTGGCTATGGAACTGGATGGTTTATCTGCTAGTGCATCCTGAAGCAGTAAGGCTTGGAGCTGATGCTCTTCACAAGCTATTGGGGTGAAGGTACTGCAGAATGAGAACTGTGAAGGTTGTCGACCTCCCCCCACAATCACATATGGGCATCCAAAGTGAGGAATACAGCAGGACAAGATGCACACTTCTTAAATCCTACCCACTTCCACTTTGGATCCACCATAGTATCTGCACACCCACACCAACATGAATGAACAAAAACTAATAAAAATACTTTATAAAGAAAACACACTAAAACGTCTAACATTAATACTAGCTGAGAAATCTAAGCTAACTTCAAAGTGGTCAGATGCAGGATGGAGCAACTTGGAAAGGGTCCTACTGATTAATGGTGCATGAACTGTACTGATATCTGACAAGATAATATTTTAATTTCTATAGCACCACTTATTTAAGGAACTCAAAGCAATCAGCCTGGTGAGGTCAGATTATCCCTATTTCACAGAGGTTAAGGACTAAACCTTGTATTAGAAATTTTAATGTTATCACACAAATCAAGAAATTCAGCATAAAAGTTCCACAGCAACCTTAACTCGGTCCCCTTTTTCCCCACAGCATCCGAACAAACAGGCATAACTCTACAATTTATTATTATTTGTATTACAGTAGCAGTCAGAGACCCCAGTTAAGACCAAGCCACCATAGTATTCAACACTACAAACATGAGATGACATGGTTTCCTAACTAAAAGCAACTTGCTGTCTTTAAAAAAAACCCACCACAAAACTCAAGGACAAAAAGCCATAGGATCATTCAGATTAATGCAGAGCACAAACATACAAAACCAGGAAACTGCTGAGTACCCAATTTATCCATCAGGAGTGCAATGTTTGCCTTTCATGTTGGTTTTATAAGCCTTTCATTATCTTACTCTTTTTTTATAAACGCATCCAATGTATCTTTGTTGCTGTTGTTCCTTTATTTCCTAGAGTGCACAAACCTATTATCTGCATCTTTTCTAGTTGTGGGGAACACACACTATACTAGAAGAGTGGCAATTTTTACCTGCAGCGAGCTCCATAGGCACATTGTCCTTTCTGGTAGTATCTGCAGACAGTAGAGGGTTTGCTTGTAGTTAAGTCATGTGAAAACAAACACCTGCTTCCTTCTCGACACACCCCTTGCATATAATACCTGAAGGGATAAATGGTTACAGCCACAGAGATCAGTTACAGATGGTAAACTAGGACAAACACTTATTTTCTAGAGAAAGGTTTTGAAGAGCCTCTCTCTCTCTCTCAATCCTGCCCTTTGTTCTCCATTGCAAGAAAAATCCCAGATAAAGGATTACACATGGGGAAACACAGTTCTCTATACTCCTAACTCCAGCTGGAAACTTAAATTAGCCACTTTAATCACATTATGCAACACTTCTGGTTAACACCTTCCTAAAAGGTCCTGTTGGTAAATCACTAAATACTTTTAAATAGGTGCAGCTGAAATACACAGATTCTTGATCACTGAAAACAAATATTTCCTTTTTGCATTCTTTATTTAAAAAAGGTAGCAGTAATGAGCACTAAATAACTCATAATTAAACAGAGCAGAAATACAAGATAAACTATTGCATAGTGTTACTTTCAACTCTCCATCCCCATGTAAATTTTTTAAACCAGGGAGCAGTATTATAGTAAATTGACAATAACGACACAAGGCAAACACTGGTCCCTCTAACAATTTGTTTTAATTAACTCAGTTCTTCTGCAAGTTGCTCAGGAGATGGCCAGATGCAAAAGGCACAATACGCTGGGAACTGAAACCCAAACAACAAAAAAGCACCGCTCTGTAATTCCAGAGGAAGAGACAGATCGTTGACATTAGGGAGAAACAAACCCCGACCCCATAAGCATGACCCCCATACAAAATAACTCGTAATCTGCAGCTTAGAGAGCCCGGCAACCTGACAGGACCCGACTACAAGCGTCGGGTCGGGACTGCAAACAACGCGACCCCCTGGGCTCCAGTCTCCTCCTTCGGCCGCTCTGGGCCGGGGCGCTGAAGTGAGCTCCGCTCCAATCCGCCAGCAGCAGCCCGGCCAGCTCGCTCCGAGCCCCGGGCCCGCTTGGCAACGCGCTCGTTTGTCCGGCCAGCTCGGCTAAGGCTGAGGGGCCCGGGCCGACAAACGCCCTGTACAGAGCCGCGTTCGCCGGCCGTTTCCAGGCAGCCCCGTACGGCCCCGCGCGCCGGGCAGCGCGACTCGCCAGGGACTGGCCTTGGGCTGGGAGGCGCCATTTCCAGACGCTGCGGCACCAGACCGGCCGCCCCGGAGCCGGCTCCAGCTGCCGTCCCGCCGGACTCCTGGCACAAAGGCCCAGTGGGCGCCGCGCCCAGAGCCGCGGGGCAGAGCGCGAGTCCCGGCGGCCTGGTGCGACAGCGGGGCGGGGGTCGAGGGCACTGCCGGGACTCGCCGCCAGCAGCTGCGTCGCCCCCACTCTCACCTGCAGGTCACCTCCTTGGTGCTCATGTCTCCGCTCCCAAGCCGCCCCCGCAGGCAACCGACGCGCTCCCCCCGCGCCGCTCGCTCTTGGTTGGTTCCGCTGAGCCCCGGACTCCTTCTGAGGGAACTAACGCCCCCCGGGAAACTCTTCACAGCGCACGGAGCCATAGAGACAGAGGGAGGGGCCAGAGCGTCGCTTCCGTGAGCCATAGAGATGCAGGGAGTCAGAGCGTTTCCCTCCTCAGCTATAGACACGGTGTGGGGCGCCCTCTGCTCAGACCATAGCCGTCAGGATGAGGAAACCGCCCACAAGCCCTTGAATCCAGAGTACGCGAGACAGGCAGACGGAGAGGAGAGCAGAGCGCTCCCCTCCCCCTGACATGGATGGATGCAGACAAGGGGGCACGGTTCAGTGCCTAGGCAGGATTAGTAGAGTCAAAAGTACCTGGTTCAGGTGGTGCCCTCGGGTCTCCGTGGCAGGCACAGTGAGGCCAGGGGGAAGGTTTCCTGTTCGAGGTATCAGCAATGTCTAGCCCGAGCCCCCTCCCCCCCCCCAGGTTGCTAGGGGATTAATTCCTGGACACCTTAATGATGTTCTGTGAGCACCACACACCTTGGGGTTGCCAGTTTTGGTTGGATGTATTCCTGAAAGTTTCATCAGGTCAATCTTTAATTAAAGATTAATCTAATTCTGGAAGATTCCTGGACAATCCTGAAAATTTGGCAACCCTAGGTGAAGTAGGGAGGTCTTTACATTCACTAATCATTGGAGTTAATGGGGAAATAGCACAAACCAGGAGTTTAAAACTTACTGACAAAAAATCCTATCCTTTCCAAGTAGCTCAACTTTAGTTTATCAAAACGTTGTGATGTTGCCATTTCACCAGTTCTCTATCATGCTGGAGATTTTCAGGCTAAACAGGACCTGATTAATATAAAAAGGACGTAGGGTTAAAGAAAAACCATAACAAAACCCTCCTATTTCAGGCTCTTTTTACTCCATTATGGAAAAAGTAAAAAAGTCATAAACTCAGTATCCTTTTCTTTTGCAGGTTATCCTCAGGGACACAACTGTGTAAGTTCTGTCCTCACTACCTATGCCCCAGATTTCATTCTGCCTATTTTGTTTAGTGACTGTAATTTAAAGGAGGTGTATGGGTGTCACTCAGGACAGAATTCAGGCCAGGCTTCATATCCTGCAATTTTTACAGTAGTGAAGAAATATCCAGTTCAAGGAATAATAATAATAAAAAAACCCCTAAAGCAGTTGTGAATGGTCTGGAATTTAGAAGTAAAGAATTCTGTCTAGAGGTGGCTTAGCTCAGTGTCAGGCTTTGGATATTGGATATTGGTTACAGCAAGCTCATGTAGGAGCAACAAAGTGATCAAAGAGCTTGTTTATTAAGTTCTTATGTAGAAAACAAAGCAGTCACTGGAATTAGTTCTGTTACATATTGTGAGGAAACAGCTATTACTGGTATTTATTCATAAAGCAACAACATAGAAATTAGCTGTACACAAGGCATAGAATGAATACAGTACCTGCCTAGAAGAGCTCACAACCTGGAAGTCAAAAGGAATAAGATAATGACTGCATTGAGAAACCCAGAGCAAGGGTTAACTACTAGAGAGAGTGGAGTCACACCAGTTAAGTTTGACCCTGTAATTTATGAACCGTATGATAGTGAAGATTACTACATATACATACACAGAATTCAGAGCTAAAATAGAGATAACAGGTTTAGCTTATTACTAGAAAAGCAGCACAGATAGAGCTAAGAATGGTATTAGAAAGAAAAAGAAAAAACATTTTTTTAGAAGCTACACCGAGGAAATGATGCAAACACAATTCAGCTTTAATACCTGTAAGCAACACATGAGCTTGTTTAGCCTGTATTTTCTTCGCTGTTGAAGAACATTGTGTTGTATATGTACTTTGTATTCTAAACTGCTAATTGTAAAACCTACAGATACACGGCCCTAGAGGGGACGATCAAGAACTGAACCAAAGCAAAACTGTGTATATCATCTCACTGAAAAACCTCTCAACCCAATTCTTAATGTAGTATAATATTAAAATGAACACTAGCTCTTTAAGAGGTTGTCCAAACATTATGTCTCCAGTTACTAGTTATCTTAATACTGAGTGGTTAAGTGGGCTGTCATTCTGAATGACATCACTGAATAACATCCATTCCTAATCCAGTGATCCTCCTGGGCTCTGGGTGAGACGGTGGTAGGCAGCAAAATAAGGTAGTTTCAGAAAGCTTCCCTCTATTTGCACAAGTAGTTGGCTGAAACAATGCAGTCCTTGGACTCAGAGAAAGGCTTAATCAAATTCAGCCATTGTAAGAAGGACATATTTTGTTCCTACGTGCCCAAGCTGTGCCCTGTTTGTGGGCAGAGTCTAAACTACAGGAGACTGGAAGATGCACCTGTCAGCATTCCTAGCCCATTTGTCAACGGGCATAGGCAGAAATGTTCATTTTTACTTAAACCTACTACAGGAACATTTCTTAGGTATGGATATTTTGTTTTGTTACCATTGCTAAATTAAGTGTTTCCAAATGTTTGCTTATAGCATTTGCTTATGTTAATGTATTTACTGCTTCCAGTGACCTGATCCTACAAGTAAAGAGTTCCACCAAAGCCAGTGGAACTACTCAGGTGTGCAAAACCTACTTGATTAAGGCCTTGCAGGATCAGGGAAACTCCCAGTTAATTCAATGAGAGTTTTGCCTGAGTAGAAACTGAGTAAAATCCTCAGGATTTGTCTCTTTCATGGTAATTTTTCTAATATGTATCAAACTGAACACACTGTGTATGTATATACACAGGAACATGGCTGTTCTATTTTTTTAAGATTGCTTGGACCATATTGTATTATTGATTACATAGGGGAGTTCTGATTTAAAATCTTATGCAAATTACATGACATTTTGTTCAGACACTAGAATTAAAGATGATGTTGAAAGATTCTATATATGTAAAACAATGAGTTATACATGTATACCAGTTTTCTCCCTTAGAGGAAAGATGCCAGTGTTTACTACTTTTAAAGAATGAGTTTTCAATTAAGTCAAATTGAATGAAGTTCCTCTCCCAGAACCTCCTTCCGTCAGTTTTAGTGTCAGAAAGAGGCAATCTGGGCCTTGATTTTTCATCTATGAGTGCGCCAAGGCTCTGCAGTGTGATGTACACTACAATTCTGGAGTTATTGTTCTGCTCATCCCTCCCTTGTTGCTGGATTTTTCATTTAAATACATTTTTCTTTTAAAGATAAACTTCCTTGAAATTATGACAACCTTTTTTAAGGCCTAAACATGCTACAATCTATTAAAATAATTCAAATTAAGTTAAAAACAACACACCAGGCATTACATGTTTTCTGCCAAAGCTTTAAAGAAAGCCAAAGCACAGAACTGGTGGAAGTCACTGGTTAAGTACCTGGGACCAGTTTGCTGAAGTGCAATACCAGCTTTTTGACAGCGGTTGCCTCTTCTGCAGATAAAGTTCTGAAGAACTGGAAGTGCTAATAAATAAATACAACTATGACATTGTTGGCATCACTGAAACTTGGTGGGATAATACACATGATTGGAATGTTGGTGTGGATGGGTACAGCTTGCTCAGGAAGGATAGACAGGGGAAAAAGGGAGGAGGTGTTGCCTTATATATTAAAAATGTACACACTTGGACTGAGGTAGAGATGGACATAGGAGACGGAAGTGTTGAGAGTCTCTGGGTTAGGCTTAAAGGGGCAAAAAACAAGGGAGATGTCCTGCTAGGAGTCTACTACAGGCCACCTAACCAGGTGGAAGAAGTGGATGAGGCTTTTTTCAAGCAACTAACAAAATCATCCAAAGCCCAAGATTTGGTGGTGATGGGGGACTTCAACTATCCGGATATATGTTGGGAGAATAACACAGCGGGGCACAGACTATCCAACAAATTCTTGGACTGCATTGGGGACAACTTTTTATTTCAGAAGGTTGAAAAAGCTACTAGGGGGGAAGCTGTTCTAGACTTGATTTTAACAAATAGGGAGGAACTCGTTGAGAATGTGAAAGTAGAAGGCAGCCTGGGTGAAAGTGATCATGAAATCATAGAGTTTGCAATTCTAAGGAAGGGTAGAAGGGAGAACAGCAAAATAGAGACAATGGATTTCAGGAAGGCAGATTTTGGGAAGCTCAGAGAGCTGATGGGTAAAGTCCCATGGGAATCAAGACTGAGGGGAAAAACAACTGAGGAGAGTTGGCAGTTTTTCAAAGGGACACTATTAAGGGCCCAAAAGCAAGCTATTCCGCTGGTTAGGAAAGATAGAAAATGTGGCAAAAGACCACCTTGGCTTAACCACGAGATCTTGCACGATCTAAAAAATAAAAAGGAGTCATATAAAAAATGGAAACTAGGACAGATTACAAAGGATGAATATAGGCAAACAACACAGGAATGCAGGGGCAAGATTAGAAAGGCAAAGGCACAAAATGAGCTCAAACTAGCTACGGGAATAAAAGGAAACAAGAAGACTTTTTATCAATACATTAGAAGCAAGAGGAAGACCAAAGACAGGGTAGGTCCACTGCTTAGTGAAGAGGGAGAAACAGTAACAGGAAACTTGGAAATGGCAGAGATGCTTAATGACTTCTTTGTTTCGGTCTTCACCGAGAAGTCTGAAGGAATGCCTAACATAGTGAATGCTAATGGGAAGGGGGTAGGTTTAGCGGATAAAATAAAAAAAGAACAAGTTAAAAATCACTTAGAAAAGTTAGATGCCTGCAAGTCACCCGGGCCTGATGAAATGCATCCTAGAATACTCAAGGAGCTAATAGAGGAGGTATCTGAGCCTCTAGCTATTATCTTTGGAAAGTCATGGGAGACGGGAGAGATTCCAGAAGACTGGAAAAGGGCAAATATAGTGCCCATCTATAAAAAGGGAAATAAAAACAACCCAGGTAACTACAGACCAGTTAGTTTAACTTCTGTGCCAGGGAAGATAATGGAGCAAGTAATTAAGGAAATCATCTGCAAACACTTGGAAGGTGGTAAGGTGATAGGGAACAGCCAGCATGGATTTGTGAAGAACAAATCATGTCAAACTAATCTGATAGCTTTCTTTGATAGGATAACGAGCCTTGTGGATAAGGGTGAAGCGGTGGATGTGGTATACCTAGACTTTAGTAAGGCATTTGATACGGTCTCGCATGATATTCTTATCGATAAACTAGGCAAATACAAATTAGATGGGGCTACTATAAGGTGGGTGCATAACTGGCTGGATAACCGTACTCAGAGAGTTGTTATTAATGGTTCCCAATCCTGCTGGAAAGGCGTAACGAGTGGGGTTCCGCAGGGGTCTGTTTTGGGACCGGCTCTGTTCAATATCTTCATCAACGACTTAGATATTGGCATAGAAAGTACGCTTATTAAGTTTGCGGATGATACCAAACTGGGAGGGATTGCAACTACTTTGGAGGACAGGGTCATAATTCAAAATGATCTGGACAAATTGGAGAAATGGTCTGTGTTAAACAGGATGAAGTTTAATAAAGACAAATGCAAAGTGCTCCACTTAGGAAGGAAAAATCAATTTCACACATACAGAATGGGAAAAGACTGTCTAGGAAGGAGTACGGCAGAAAGGGATCTAGGGGTTATAGTGGACCACAAGCTAAATATGAGTCAACAGTGTGATGCTGTTGCAAAAAAAGCAAACATGATTCTGGGATGCATTAACAGGTGTGTTGTGAGCAAGACACGAGAAGTCATTCTTCCGCTCTACTCTGCTCTGGTTAGGCCTCAGCTGGAGTATTGTGTCCAGTTCTGGGCACCGCATTTTAAAAAAGATGTCGAGAAATTGGAAAGGGTCCAAAGAAGAGCAACAAGAATGATTAAAGGTCTTGAGAACATGACCTATGAAGGAAGGCTGAAAGAACTGGGTTTGTTTAGTTTGGAAAAGAGAAGACTGAGAGGGGACATGATAGCAGTTTTCAGGTATCTAAAAGGGTGTCATGAGGAGGAGGGAGAGAACTTGTTCACCTTAGCCTCTAAGGATAGAACCAGGAACAATGGGTTTAAACTGCAGCAAGGGAGGTCTAGGTTGGACATTAGGAAAAAGTTCCTAACTGTCAGGGTGGTTAAACACTGGAACAAATTGCCTAGGGAGGTTGTGGAATCTCCGTCTCTGGAGATATTTAAGAGTAGGTTAGATAAATGTCTATCAGGGATGGTCTAGACAGTATTTGGTCCTGCCATGCGGGCAGGGGACTGGACTCGATGACCTCTCGAGGTCCCTTCCAGTCCTATAATCTATGAATCTATGAAAATGTTTTCTTCATTCTAGTTTATTCAACTAGTTCCTTGCACTGGCTAGAGCTCTGGTGGGCAACCCGCAGGCCACTTGCGGCCCATCAGGGTAATCTGATTGTGGGCCACGAGATGCTTTATGTTGACCATCTGCAGGCATGGCCCCGGCCAATGGCAGCTGCGGGGGGTCATGCCTGCGGATGGTCAATGTCAGCAAAACGTCTCGCAAACCGCAATCAGATTATCCTGATGGGCTGCATGTGGACCGCAGGTTTCCACTACTGGACTAGATCATTCGAAGTTGAAAAACCAACTGGGAGTTGAAAAAATAAGAAAGTTTGTTTTCCTCTCCACTCTATGAATAAAAACAAGGTCAGAGAGGATGAGATCTACTATAGGCATGCAAAAACAACAAGGAGTCTGGTGGCACCTTAAAGACTAACAGATTGATTTGGGCATAAGCTTTCGTGGGTATCCAGCAATTCTCCAAAAAGAGCCATATCTCGGGAGTTTAGTATATCTACCCTACACACACCCACATCATATTTAATTTGAAAGCTTATGTTTGTTTAGATGAGGTATGATTTGAAGCTGTCAAGGGGTGCCATACATCCGTAGGCGAGATGAAACAATAGTATAAAAAATGATAGCATAATTTTTGTACTGTTCCAGGAACACTGCAATATGACTGACTGTAGTTTTTACTGTTTAAGTTAATTTCAACACCTTAATGTTATTGGTCAACGCTACCAAACAAAAATGGATTACAAGATTTTTATTGGTTTTGCATGGGCAAGATTTTTTTTTTAGAAATGATGAAGCTGTTTAGCATGTGGCAAAAATGGTGAATATCAACATTTTCAGTATACTCATATGAAATGTTTTCACATTGCATGTTCTTGTCAAAGTAGCTTACAAATTATTACAATAGTTTTCTATATTTTCAGTTGAAATTTGCTGACCAGATTAGTCTCACAATGAAGGTTGTGCACAGTTGGAGTAGATTGTATGCCCATAGTTTATACTGCATAGTGGGTAGATATAAATATATAGGAGTTCCTACTATAATGCTTCTTCATTTGTTAGCTTTTGTACTTACAATGTAGCTGCTAGTCTGCCTGATAGACTGTTTTAATATGTAACTGCCTATGCATGCAGTACTAACCTTTGAAATATTCTAGAAACTAGCTTTTTAATTCAGTGACATTTAAGTATTAGATGACAATATGCAGCTTCCTACTGAGATTCAATCAAAATGTTCAGTAAACAAAAATGGCAATTTTGATACTAACATATAGATCTACTTTAACATAAGTTTGTATACTTGTACAAAATTAAAAATGGTGGTGGTGGTAATGCTGGCAATATACTTTGGGAATTTTACCTCTACTAGGAAGTTATAATACATGAAGACACAAAGAATACAAACCCCTTAAAACATCCATCAAAGAGAAAAAGACTCTTCACAAACTTTGTAAAATGTGTTATTTGTTAAGAAAAATCAAAAGAATGCAAAACTGTCAAAAGCCACCACTGTTGGACAGTATTCTGTGATGCTGGCAGCAGAAGCCAAGAGAGATGAACTGTACTGGAAACTACTGGATAAGTTTTCTAGTTTAGATGATAGGCCACCCATACTCTATCGCAGGGCTTGCTTTCAGAAATACATAAGCAAGTGGAATTTGGCACATGTCAGAGTTGTATTGAATCTAGAAAAGAAAACTCTGAATCTGATCGGAGAACATCATGTTCAACCTGCTTCTATAGCCACCAGAGAAAACACATCCTCCAGTGATTAGTCCTGTTGTATTGTTCACTTGAGAAAAACACACAGAAAAGACAAGCAACTTCATAAAATAGAAATATTTGAGGAAGCAACCACTCTAAGGAATTCAGCACTTCAAAGAGTAATTGATGACATGTTTGCACAGATTATCTGTGGAAGACTATTTCTAAGATGCGGTTTATCACTACCTGCCTTTTTTCCTATGTGAGTAAAATGAATCTTAAAGCAAAACCATCTAGTTTCTCTGCAACAATACAGTCCCCTTATGATTTTTCATTTTATCAGCTGATTGAAGAGAGAAGATCATTGTCTATGTACAACAAGAAGGCTCTTCTCCTGTCCTAGCTATCAAGCTCTACTTCCCTCAGATGTAGAAACTGCAAGCTATTCCAGTAGCAAATTACATGACAGATTCAAAAAAACACTCTGGTTCTGCAATTTCATTCCATGCAAAGCACGGACAAAGCAAATCAACCATTGTTCTAGACAATGGAATAATATTAGCTGACACTATTCAAGTTGCTAGTAATCTGAAGCAGGAACTTAAATCATCCAACTGTTTTATGGTTCTTGTTCTTCCGAGTGGGCTTGATGAACAGCTTTCAAATTAACAAGTGGTTTTGAATAATGCCACTTCAATCCTTTGGGCTGAAATAGCCAAAATGAAAGCCTCAGAATATTACTTAAAGCCAGGTAATTATAGTTTACAGTGATCAGGTAATTGTAGTTTACAGGTAATTGTTACTACAGGTAATTGTAGTTTACAGCTTTTGTGCCCATTGGTGCAGGAGTTTGTCCTTTGGTTGATAGATACTCATTCTATCTTCCTTCAGAAGACATTCAAAGAAGGTGCCTCTCAATTGCAGAGTGCATGGTATTTCACTGTTCCAAAATTCTCACACCACTGCTCATAAGTAAGACTGCGAGTCTGTCACGGAAGTCTTGGATTCTCTGATTTTTCCGGGATCTCTGTGACTTCTGCAGCAGCCGATGTGGTTGGCCGGGGGCCACCTGAGCAGCTTGGGCAGCCCATGGACCAGCCGCATCGGCCACTGCTGGGGCAGTCTCAGGCCACCAGTGCTGGGGCAAGGGCTTGGGGCACGGGTGAGGGCTCTGGGTGGCACTTACCTTTGGGGGTTCCCAGGAAGCAGCAACATGTCCCTTGGCTCTGTTCTAGGCTGAGGTGTGGCCAGCCAGCTCTGTGCACTGCCTCCGCCCGCAAGCGCCGCCCCTACAGCTCCTATTGGCCATGGTTCCCAGCCAATGAGAACTACAGAGCCAGCACTCAGGGTGGGGGCAGTGCGCAGAGATCCCCTGGCCCTGCCTCTGCCTAGGAGCTGAGGGACATGTTGCTGCTTCCGGGGAGCCGCGCAGAGCCAGGTAGGGAACCTGCCAATCCTGCCAACCCCTCACCTCCTAGCAACTGAGGGGGTCCTTGGCTATGCGCCGCTGCCCGCCGTCCCCCCCAGAGCACCTGCGACACCCCTGGGCCACCCTCTGCCCCACAGCACCCAAGATTTAGTCAGGGGCATATAGTACAAGTCATGGACAGGTCACGGGCCGTGAATTTTTGTTTACTGCTCTGACCTGTCCATGACTTTTACTAAAAATACCTGTGACTAAACCGCAGCCTTACTCAAGTCTCACAATTTAATTCGCATACTACACCTTAATGGATTCTGCATCAATTACTATTTCTGCAAAAACAGACTACAGGCAGGTGTGTTCATTCTAAATTGAATTATATCACTTCATGCTGGTGGAAATCTCATTCGCGAAGGAGATGATAATATAGACATCAACATAGAGATAACTGATGGGAAGAATACCTTCCATTCAATGGCTAGAGTGGTATTTCAACAACAGTCTGCAGATAGTGAAGCATCACAAAAAATATCACTGAAGCATGGGGAAAAAAAAGTCACTTACTCTCCATGGACAATCAATCAGAGTCTCTTATGCAGTGTGCAGTATTAGAAAAACCTAGAACACACTCTGAACCAACGAGCCATGGAAAAATATTTGAGAAAAATCAACTGTCTGTAGTCAGAACAATCTTCCCTGCACAGAACTTTGTACATGCCCAGGCAATAGTCTGTGGTAACCCATGCGCATTTAACAGAGATCATAATGATGAACAAGATGATGATAATGATGTTGATTAGAAATGTCACCAGCACTATTACATTTCAATGATACCTGTGCAAATGTATTATTATATTTTGTTTTACCCTTTAAATTGCGATGCTTTGAGGTCACAAAAAAAAATCCAATTTTATGACTTGAAATAATACAGAGAGTTATGAAACTAACACAAATGAATGTCATTTAAATATGTTGATGCCACTGTTTATCCCAAATCTATGATAATAGCATCACTTGACCGCTCCACAACATACCTCATCTTAAAGTAGACATATTAAGCTTTCAAATGGCGTGCATGTGTGTAGGGAGGGTACATTAAGTCAACCAAATTGGTAGTATCTGCCACTCACCTACTAGTTCTAAAAATCTTAAAAGACATGGTGGCCAGAAGCGATCAGTTCAGTTCACTAACTACAAATATATTTCTTTTGTTTAATAAATCACTTTATTTCTTAAATAAAACTACCTTAAATATGCTAGATACTTAACTATTTAAACAACTATTAAAAACAAATTTAAAATGCTGTTTTTGTTCATTTTTAATTTGAATTTCTATCCAAATGCAGCCTGACACAAATCACAAGTAAAATATTATCTAGTAAATAAGAAATGCATTATTCACAATTTTATAACATAATAAACATGTAAAAATTAAGAAGCTGAATAAATGTATGGCAAGCTATATAATTGCTTAAATAGATGTATATAGATACAATGTACTTTCTGGTTAGCAAAAAGTAGTACAGTAGAACCTCAGAGTTACGAACACCTCGGGAATGGAGGTTGTTCATAACTGAAATGTTTGTAACTGAACAAAATATTATGGTTGTTCTTTCAAAAGTTTACAACTGAACATTGACTTAATACAGCTTTGAAATGTTACTATTCAAAAGAAAAATGCTGTTTTAACCATCTTAATTTAAATGAAACAAGCACAGAATCAGTTTCCTTACCTTTGTCAAATCTTTTTTAAACTTTCCCCTTTTTAAAAAGTAGTTTAACACAATACTTGCTTTTTTGTTTAGTCTTTGTTGCCTGATTGCATACTTCCAGGTGTGTGGTTGACCAGTCATTTTGTAACTCTGAGGTTCTGCTCTATTGAATTACACCAACCAACGAGAATCAACCTTTCGTTAGGAAAATAGCTAAAAAGAATAGATGCAAATCAAGATTAAAATTGATTACATAAAAGCTTCCTGCTTGTTGATTTAAATCATGATTAAAATTGGCGATTTAAATGACTATTATTTAAATCAGTCCATCCTGTTTTGTCCCAATCAGAGATGAGTGAATTTGTTTGGATAAAATAAACCCTTTGTACAAAACCTGAACCTTTTCTGGGAATGAAAACATTTGTCTAAGATTTTCATGGTGGTGTTTGTTCATTTCCATGTGTTTGTCCACATCCTGGTTTTAGTTGGGAATCCAAAATACCAAAAGAGAAAAGAACCTTTTCAGGTTATTTTTAATAGGCCAGAAGGGGAAAGTGGTAGAAATGTTTGCATACCAGATCTAAAGCCAAGCGATACTTACAAGAAATAACATATTTTCAGTCATGAAACCATTCCCATTTTTCTTTCAGAGAGTATGATGGAAGCTCTGATCTCCATGTCGGAATATCCAATACTAATGGTAATACGGGCGTTGCAATTAATTTATTTTCTTTTAAAAAATGTTGTGTATCTCTAATGTATCTCCAGTACCTTACTAGGATGTGCACTGTATATTTAATATTTGGCTTTACTCCTCTCTATCCGCCCGGACCCAACATTTGGGGCTAAAGTAGTCTTACTGGCTGAGGGCTGAATGGCACTCATTTCCGAGCCAGTAAATTCTGAATTGCTGTAGTGACACATGAGGCTTGCTGTTAAAAATCATCATCCCCTTTACTACAAGAGACCTGCAATGAAATCCTGGCCCTACTGAAGTTAATGGAAGTTTTACCATTGACTTTAATGGCGTTAGGATTTCACCAAGACTGAGAATTTGAATCCAGGATTCTGTCTTGACATTGCAGTGCAGAGCAGAGACTACCCCAAACCAGAACCATTTATCATTATCCTCCCCAGACCCCACACATTTTGGAAGTATGGACAAAAATGGAACCCACATTCAAAACCAAGCACAGCCCCAGTTTGTCCATCTCTAGCACAAAGAACTAACAACTAGGCAGCCCACTGTACTATGGCCTTTTAATGAGATTAAGTATGCGGAACTGTTTTTGCTGATTTTTAAGCACATACTAATTTTAAGGGGACAACTGTCAGATTAAAAATATTTTTAAAAGAAATCCTTGCCTACATGCTATAATAATCCCTCTGATTATTAAAATTATAGAATTTTAAAAATCTAATTTATCAGTGTCAGTGCTGTTTACTTTTTGCATTTTTTCTCATCTTGGACAATGAAAATAGATGTCAGTTTTATTTTAATTTATAGTCTCTTTCTGGATTATTTCGTTTTCAGGTTCTAATGTACTAGCACCATGCTGCCATATTAGGGTTGCAAACATGGCAGAGGAACAATTATTTATTTTAAAAGAAAATCTGTTTCATCTGGAGTTTAAAAAAAACTTTGTCCTTTAGGTTTTGCAAAAGGTTATTTTTCAAAATCTAAGTTTTGGATCAAATTTATTTTTCCACTGACTTTTTAACCAATGCAAAGTGAAATTACAGTACAAATATGAACTATTTCATGATCAAGATTAGACATGTCATAAAAACAGTTACTCACCTTTTTGTAACTGTTGTTCTTCGAGATGTGTTGTTCATGTCCATTCCAAGAAGGTATGTGCGCGCCGCGTGCATGCCAGCCGGAAGATTTTCCCCTAGCAGCGTCCGTAGGGTCGGCCTTGGCAACCCCTGGAGTGGCGCCTCCACGGCGCCCTATATAGGGTGCCTGCTGACCCTCCACTCCCTCAGTTCCTTCTTGCTGGCACTCCGACAGAGGGGCAGGAGGGTGGGTATTGGAATGGACATGAACAACACATCTCGAAGAACAACAGTTACAAAAAGGTGAGTAACCGTTTTTTCTTCTTCGAGTGATTGTTCATGTCCATTCCAAGCAGGTGACTCACAAGCCTGAGTTTAGCCGGTGGGATCGGAGTTTACTGCGGATTGGAGCACTGCACGGCCGAAGGCTACATAGTCTCTGGCCTGGTGCGTGATGGCATAGTGCAATGTGAATGTGTGGATTGAGGACCATGTGGCAGCTCTGCATATTTCCTGTGTTGGGACCTGAGCCAGGAACGCCGTGGAAGAGGCCTGTGCCCTTGTGGAGTAGGCCGTAATTGGTGGGGCAGGCACCGTGGCCTGATTGTAGCATTCGCGGATGCAAGCTGTGATCCATGCGGAGATACACTGTGAAGAGACAGGGAGCCCCTTCATCCTGTCTGCCACAGCTACAAAGAGTTGGGTTGACTTCCTGAACGACTTGGTTTGTTCAATATAAAATGCCAGTGCCCTGCGAACGTCCAGGGAATTAAGCCTACACTCCGCATTGGATGAGTGTGGCTTAGGATAGAACACGGGGAGAAAAATGTCCTGACCCATGTGGAATTGGGAGACCACCTTAGGAAGGAATGCCAGGTGCGGCCTGAGTTGGACTTTGTCTTTGGAAAATGGTGTATGGAGGCTCGGACGTCAGTGCTCTGAGTTCCGACACCCTCCTGGCCGAGGTGATAGCCACTAGGAATGTGACCTTATATGAGAGAGAGAGAGCACGTAGCCAGGGGCTCGAAGGGGGGCTCTGTGAGAGCGGAGAGGACCAAATTGAGGTCCCAAGCCGGGGCTGGTTGTCGAGTATGCGGGCCCTTGCCGTGAGGCTGGGGAATGCTCTCTCTGTGCCGGTGCCACTGGAGTGGCACGGGGTGGGGACTGGGGCAACATCATAGCCGGCTTGCCCCTTGATTGGATCGGGGGTCGGGCAGTGTTCGGCGGCTCTTTCCACCGGTGCAGGGAGGCCGGCACCGGGAGGCTTAATAAGTAAGAGGCCGCCTCCAACGTCGATGGAAGACACATCCTCGCTGAGGTCCAGAGATCTCGACCGGTCCGGACTCGACCGCACCCCCACCGGGCCAGATTTGACGGAACCGTGGGAGGATGCAGTTGTGGCACGGCTTGTCCCACCGCACTCGTGGACGCTGCTGGCCTTTTAAGGTCCTGGTGGGATGATCAGCCCCTCACCGGCCACCTTTTCTTCGCGGGCACTGGATATGGTGATCAGTGCCTTACGGAGGCCGACTTTCTATGTCCCGATTCTCTCCGGTGCCGGGACTTAGAGGTCTTAGACTGGGCCTCCTGTCTTGTTAGCGGTGCCGGGGCACTGCGCACCGAGGATGAGGCACTGGGCGCCGGATCGGCAGGCTCAGGGTCCGAGTGTGGCCGTAAGGCTGCCTCCATCAGGAGCACTTTGAGTCTCTGCTCTCTGACCTTAAGAGTCCTGGGACGGAATCCCCTGCAGATACTGCACTGGTCTCTTTGGTGGCTCTCCCCGAGGCACCTTAAGCAGGAAGAGTGCGGGTCACTCTTCGTCATAAACTTCTCGCAGTCCTTGCAGAGTTTAAACCCTGGGGACCCAGGCATGCCCCAGCGGGGCGACGAGTACGTTGGGGGAAGCCCCCCAACAACTATTAACTATCTGTAACTAACACTAACTCTAAACTAAACTATATACACTTAAACAGGACACTGCTATGCTTGCTGCAAGAGCGAGCAAAGTTCCAGCTAGCTGTCACCAGCGGTAAGAAGGAACTGAGGGGGTGGAGGGTCGGCGGGCCCCTATATAGGGTGCCGTGGAGGCACCACTCCAGGGGTTGCCAAGGCTGACCCTAAAGACACTGCTAGGGGAAAATCTTCCGGCTGGCGTGCACGCGGCACACACACACCTGCTTGGAATGGACATGAACAATCACTCGAAGAAGAATATGATGTTTTAAGGGGAAAAACAGTGATCTGCAGGCTGTAGTAATTTCTGTATTGTCATGAATAATGCCATTAGGGAAAGCAATATTGTTGTAACTAGCTGTCTCATCTTATAACAGTGGACTTTTATTTCTGATTCTCCTCCCTTGCTGACAATCTGCTGCTTATGTTTTCAGGATTGGTGTATAATTACAATGAAACAGGCATTCATAGAGTTGAACTTGGGTGGGAGCAATGCATTAGTATCCCACTAGTGCAGCCAGACATGTATGGACTGCTTAAACAATGGGATAAGTACCTAGAAGAATTCTCTACTGGAGAGGCCTGGTTTTTTCACAGGTATGTAGTTCAGCAGATAGATGTACTAGAATAGTAATTATTAAAGGATGATGAACTGGGATATTTAGCTTTGGATTCTGCTAAACTTGTGGTTCACAGCTGAGATTGATTTACCCAGTCATACAGGAGCCAGTCTGAATAACCCCTTCCTACAAAACCACCACTTGAAAATTGACACCTTTGTTAACAGAAAAGGATATTTTGAGGTAATTATTGAAGTAACAGACAACCCTGATGGAATGCAGAACCTCTAAAGCATTTTAAGGTCAATTCTTTAGCAATGTGAGTTTGTGCACTACTGATAACATTCTCATCACCAAGTCATGGCTCCTGAAGAATGTATGGCTGGTTGTGGAAAAAGAATCACCGACTTTTCCCAGTTCTGTAGTCAAAGAATCACTGGTTATGGGATTCAACCCTCTACCTACCTTTTGATCTACAGGATGAAATCCTGACCTTACTGAAGTCTATGGGAGTTTTGCTATTGACTTCAGTGGGGTCAGGCTTTCATCCACAGTGTACTTCCAGATGATGTACTTCATGTCAATAGTCAGAAATGGAAAAAATATACTATCAGGCTTATCTCCAGCAGTTCCAGCTAGTTTGCAATGTTGTTCTTTTGCTAATTAACTAGCGAAAGATGTCAGCAGACTTTGAACAAAACCATCATGTTCAGCATAGAATGCTTCAATCTCTTTTTAACTTCCATTGAGGCTGATGGCTGACAACAGCATTATCAGTGACGTGGTCAGGCTGGAACATGCATGTCACCTCCCCAGGCATATGGGCAAACTTACGGCTTCAAAGGAGAAGGCTAATACTCTAAATGTTCATTTTAAAAAGTAGAACAGGAGTACTTGTGGCACCTTAGAGACTAACAAATTTATTGGAGCATAAGCTCGTAGTCCACGAAAGCTTATGCTCTAATAAATTTGTTAGTCTCTAAGGTGCCACAAGTACTCCTGTTCTTCTTTTTGCGGATACAGACTAACATGGCTGTTACTCTGAAACCTGTCATTTTAAAAAGTGAATTTACTAAATATCCTATTTGGGCCCAATTGTGTGAAATGCTGAAGTCAATGGGAGGGCACTTGGTACTTTGTCGACCAAGCCCAATTTTAACCACTGTATGTTTGGCTGATGTAGTGATGTATTTCAACATTTGTTTTTGAGTCTTCCTTGTCTTTTTAGCTGAAATCAAAAGGATTCGATTTCAAGTTAAATTTTCAAAAGCAACTAAGGCCTGGTCTACACTGGGGGGTCGGGGGGGAAGGAGGGGGAGAAATTCGATCTAAGTACATTAGTTAGTGAATAACGTAGCTGAAGTCTACGTACTTAGATCTACTTACCATGGTGTCTTCACTATGGTGAGTCGACTGCTGCCACTCCCCCGTCGACTCTGCCTGCGCCTCTCGCCGAGCTGGGGTACAGGTGTTGATGGGAGAGCGCTCAGGGATTAATTTATCACATCTAGACTAGACGCAATAAATCGATCCCCGCTGGATCGATCGCTGCCCGCCGATCCGGCCAGTAGTGAAGACATACCCTAAGTGACTTCAAAAAATGAGTCCCATTGACTTCCAATTACTCTGACACTTTTTAAATTCCCACCCATAAGTGTTTCTTCTTAAAAGTAATTTGATGTCAAACAAAATGATGGTGGAGAGAGGGTTAGGTATTTACACTTTTTTCTACAAGCCTTTTTGATAGCAAGAATATTTAATTCAGACAGCTTACTCACAAAAGTAAGTGACCTACTACTCTTAAGTATGCCTACAGTCACACTCTGTCCATGTACACCCACTCTAAACAGTGGCATATTGAGCTTTCTAGATATTCTAAAAGAATAGAAATTTTATACAGATTTTTCAGATCACTAACCAAAACTATGCAGATTCAAATTTTTAAAAAATTGGTCATGAAGTTAAGTTTTGTAGTGAATTCGTTTTATGACTGCATTTTGAACTTCAGCAAGCATTGGGCCAACTAGATCTAATTCCAGTTCTTTAATTTGCTTCCAAAATGACTGACAGGCACATCAGCTCCATTTCAAGACTTTGCTTAAGCAAATTAATTCACTTGCTGACAAAAATGTTGTTTTTCTTGAACTAACTATAACTTAAAGTAAAGACCTTCATTTTAAATCATTCTAAAATCTGCATAACCTTTGAAAGTAGCTATAGAACAGGGGTCGGCAACCTTTCAGAAGTGGTGTGCCGAGTCTTCACTTATTCACTCTAATTTAAGGTTTCACGTGCCAATAATACATTTTAATGTTTTTAAAAGGTCTCTTTCTATAAGTCTATAATATATAACTAAACTATTGTTGTATGTAAAGTAAAAAGGTTTTTAAAATGTTTAAGAAGCTTCATTTAAAATTAAATTAAAATGCAGAGCCCCCCCCCAACCGGTGGCCAGGACTCAGGCAGTGTGAGTGCCACTGAAAAATCAGCTCGCGTGCTGCCTTCGGCATGCGTGCCATAGGTTGCCTACCCCTGGTATAGAAGTCACATTCTACCTTTTTGTTATACAGACCAGTCCTGTGATGACTAAGTGTATTTTCTGCTGATCCAGATTTTGTGTTCCCCCTACTGCAGTAACTGTAAACCACTGGTTTTGTCTGAGACAGATAATATACATTTACAGTTTTGGTTTCTCTCTCGTTACTTTCTGCATGATTCTAAAGACAGTGTGTGATTTTTAGCCATTATAATTTTATATCCTGAGAATTTAGTTCATTCTCAAACAGGAAAGCTTAGATGACTATAATGTGTTAAGACACAAACTATGTGAATGATCTTGTGCTTCAGCATGAAAAAAAATATGTCCTTTCCCAAGACCTGAAAGGAAATCAGTCATGCTTCCAAATTACAAATCAGATACAGAGATCCCAGGAGTGGTCTCTACTGGGATCATTACTTGATCTCTGGAAAGTAAGTAGAGGCAGCAAATGAAGAGTAAAAATGTATTCCAAGGAATATTTGTGATTTCACTGGGAGCAGCTCCTTAGGAAAAGAATAAATCACTGTCTGAACTCAGTTTTTAAAGTAAGCCATGTTGTCTCAGCTTTGCTTCTAAATTAAAGGTTATAAAACATTTGGGGGAAAAGACTCACGTGTTGTGTTTTAAGAGAGCCCACACACTTTGTTTATTGCCTAGGAATGTAGCGGAGGCTATAAAATACCTAATTCTCTCTTTTAATTTAAATTCAGTTATCTGAGTGTGGACACTAAACTATACCTTGATTTTTATTGAAAGAGTCCACCCTTCCGCCTCTTCCTATCCATGTTCTGACCCTTCCTGCAGGCTCCCACTGCAGCTGGCTGCTGCAGCCTTGTGAGTCTTCCTCCAGAGGGGATCTAGTACTTAAAAGTGAAAAAGCCTTCCAGCCTGCCAGACCTATTAACACAACATTGAAACTGTTAAAGAGCCATTCAAGTGGTAATGAAGCCCTTTAACAGGTATTTGCCAACCTCCAGGTATATACTGTCAGTTTCTAAATTTACTGACAAAAACAGTTGTGCATTACTGTAATATTTACTCAGAACATGTTAGTCTACAGGACCTTAGTTTAAAATTTGCTTTAAAAACATTTCATTAGTGTGTTGCTGAAGATTATAAAATCACATCTCTAAAAAATCCTTGCATAGATTTTTAGATGCACAATCTGAGTATTCATCTTTAGCCTTAAATGCTTGGATCTTCAGACATATAGTTTTAAATAAATCCTTCAAAAGACCACCCTTATCTAAAATACACATGCGAGCTGGGCTGCTGTTGGGCATAGGGGCACCAGTTTAATAATACTGCATAGGGCCCCATAAATCTTAAGGATGGCCCTGAACACGTTTGATAGTGAGGAATGTGTTAAAGGGTCATTTGTTATAAATACAATGGCAAACTAAAATCCCCCAAGTTGTCTTCAATAAACAGCAAGGAAACCTATTTTTTGTTACAATGTTATGCCCCATTATGACCTTGTTTCAGCAAAAACACTTAAGTATGTGCTTTGCTGGGTTGGGCACAAGCAGACTAACTTTAGGCATCCAAACATTTTAGATTTGGACTAGGACTAGTGAGAAAATTGCACTGGGATTTCCCAGCTGTTGTGCAGTGCAGCATATTTGCTTATAATTACTTAACTAAAACAATAAGCTATGGTGAAGCAAGTATATTCAGGCAATAACATGCTTAGCAAACCAGAAGTCAGAGGTCACTATAAATACATCATGCACCAAAGCAAAAGAGCTTTGAAGAGAAATAGGAGGATACTTTGAACTAGACTCAGTCCTCCATGCTACAAGTCTGCAGAAGACTGGATGTTGCAAAAGCATCTTGTAAATACCCAGGGGTAACAAGCAAGTCTTGTGCATTCATAGGTCCCCTTGCCAGGAGATATATACTGTGTAATATATGGAACAGAAGTGACAGCTATACAGGAGGCAAGAGCGGGAGGGTCAAAGGACTAAGAGAAGCAAGATTTCTGTAGGAATGGGAGGTGGTTATGGAAAGGGCATAGAATCAGGTAGGGGACAGAGCAGTAGGTCTGTGCAGGGGTTTACAGAAGGGCAGTGCAGTAGTAAGCGTGGGAGAGAGGGAGGAAGGGGCAGTAAGAAGACTAGGGCTGTGCAGGAGGAGGAGGAAGAGAGAAGATATATTCAAGTTGACTAGTATTGCTGTAAAAATTCTTAGGATACATACTATTAACTTATAGGAGAGGTTGAGAAACATTACCAAGATGAAAAGACAGAGATAATTGCAGCCTACTTTTGGCTTAGGTGGTTCCATAGGACAGTCCAACTTGAAGAACAATATTCTGGTTAAAAATGGGGAAAAAAACATATAAAAAATGTTAATCTGTCTTTAAAATGTTCTTAACGCCATTTCAATTAGTTACTTAAAGGCATTTCTGCCCTTGAGATACATGCGCAATTTATTATTGCCAACAGGAGTTTGCCAGGCAGAGTATATGCCCCTAGATCAACATAGTAATAATAGCATTTAATTGGTTTAAACTATGCTTCCAAAAAAATACCACAGTGAAAGATGTGTGTCGTGGCATAATTCACATCGCTGCTGCAGGTGACAGCTTTCTGAACAGGATAATAGTACAGCAATTAACAAGGGGACAGCTAACTTGGTAAAAGCTAACCATCTTTTTATTTTAAACATTGGAATTTGTTATTGCATACGCTAAAGCAGGGGTTCTCACAAGAAAATTTTTGATGGCCTCTGAGTGCGGCCACCTACTATTGCTGGTGGCAGCTCTGATAATTTTTCCTAAAATACTTAATTAACTTTAGGAAAAACAAATATATGCACATATACATGTCCAAAATCATTGTAATTTATTTATGTAGGTTTTTTTTTGCAGACTCAATAAAAATAATGTACAGTTTTTTTTGTTCTTTACTAGACCTAAATAGAATAGAAACAAATAATGTGCTTTGAGCGTTCTTGTCCCTTTTTGTTGTTGTTTCTTTTGCTTTTTTGGTTACTTGTTTTTTTAAGACTTGCTAGCTAGTAAGTCTGTTTCTGTGAAAAGTGCTATTTGTATTTTATCACTTTTCACAGCAGCAGACTTGCTAGCTAGCAGGGAGGAAGTGAAAAGTGATAGTAACAAACATACAAATATCACTTTTCACAACAGACTTACTCAGCCCTGGCAAGCTGGGGGACAAAGCCCTGGATGGAGAGGTGGGTAGGGAGGCAGCTCAGGGCCAGGGGTGACTGGGGCGGGGGTGTGAGTCTGGGGACTGGAGCCCAGCAGCCATGCACTGGGACCAAAGAACAAAGTAGGGGCCAGGGGCAATGTGTGTGTGTTGGGGGCGGGGGGGAGCTTGGGGCCAGCAGTCATTGCTGCACGGCTGGGGCTGGATCGCGTGGCCCCATGGGTGTAGTCCAAAATCCTGTGGGTGGGGGTCAAAGCCCACTGCTGCACGGCCGGAGACCAGGGCCAGAGGAGGCAGCGGGCTGAGGGGGAAGTGGAGGGGGGGGGTGAGCGTGGGGCCAGGGCTCAAAGCCTGGGGCCAGGGGATGGAGCCCGCCGCCACACATCTGGAGCCTGCCACCCACCACCCCAAGTCTGAAGCCTGAGCCCCACTGCCTGCCTAATCCTCCAGCGTTTGTGGCTCCAGAGCGGGACAGGGCCTAACCCCTACTGGCAGTCCAAACCGAGGAGGATGTGGCTGCACAAAAATCCCCTGGTGGCCACATCTGAGAAACACTGTGCTAGAGCTTAGAATCTGTACTTTTTTTTATGCCCACAATTTTCCAGCATCTGAGAGCATCAGAGGGAGAGTCATTATTACAGGTGCATTTAAGTTCTAGCATTAAGAGAATTTTAGCATTTTTGGAAGGTGTATGGTTCTTTATCTCAGCCAATAAAATATTATCTCCAATTTACATATACTATTTAAAGAACTAGCTTGTCTCATTAACCTGGTTATCTGTTTCACAGGTATGATGAACACTACCACAACTGTTATACCTATGCACTGGCATTTATTAACTGTGTTTTGGCTGCACAAGGTAAGCAGCCAATGAGTAAAAGTGAATTCACAGAAAGATTTGTGATACCACAGACAAGGAAAGCTTCCAAGTATATCACTGTCTACCGGGAGGTAGCCGAAAATTACTTCTACATTGGTGACAGCCCTGATCAAGAACAGAACAATTCTGAAGAGGACAAATTGTTACATTAAAAACAAGCATGCAATGCAGTGAAAACAAATCCATAAATAGAAAATCTTTGGGTCCAAGCTTCAGTTCTCCCTCTATATACCGGACATGCCTTCCTGCAATATTTGAAAACTAACAGTAGAACTCTGATGTGTCTGAGAAAAGGATCATCCCTTTCATATATCTCTTACGAGACATTAACATGTCACAAGAAGGAAAAGACTTGTATGAGAGTTTTCTGGGAGTTTTAAAATTTTGCACTATGCAACTAGCTAACTTTCTTGAGCACTATCACATAGGAAATTATATGCGTTCCTGTTTGCTATATCATACTAAAAGTTGTATGACTGCAGTCATGTTTTGTAGTAGACAATATAAGTGCTGTAAATTAAAACAACAGGTGTAGATTACCTTTTGACCAGGGTCAGAAAAACAAAGTTTGTGACAAAAAAACAACGGTGACACTTATTCACTATTCTCCACTAAAACACTGCTTGAATTAAGAAAGCACTGCAATTACTGGTCACATACACTATCTTCTTCATTTGCAATATTCACTTTGTACCTTACTTCAGGCATTTGAGTAAGTTTTAACTTTACCAGTAAGTGGCAGTGTTCTTTCAGTTCCTTGTAAAATTACAGTACTATCATAATAAATGCTACATTGTACCTCCATATTTTTACTACTGTTGCAAAAATAAATAGCTGGAGTAAAACTATACTCCTCTCTCTCTCCCTAAAAGGGCTATTTTCCAGTAAAGTATCTGGAAGTATTCAGTACTCTACCGGAAACATTTTATACTAGCCAACAGATTTTGCAAGGTTGTGTGGCCATAACTAGCAGTGGACTTGTCAGAATGTCCCCAACAAGAAATTAAAGGATCTGAAAAGACTGAACAGCAGTTTTACAGATAGGACATGATTGCAGAAACAGACCTGTTATGGGCCAACTTCTGCTAGTTTTCACTGTTCTAAACCCTGAATAACTTCATTGGAGTTAATCCCTATAGACATCAATGTAACAGAGCAGAGTACGGCCCTATTTCTCCTAGTAGTTTTTGCAAAAGCTCAGCCAGAGTTAGTATGAATCCAAATTCTATTTTCTCCAGAGTTCTAATAAATGGGTCTTAATTTTGTCCCACCTCTAATTTATACCTTTGCATAAATGTTATAGTGAGTATAAAAACCAACAGCATTCTTTAACCTCTTACACCACACATTTCCATTTATTTCTTAATGCCATAAACGCCTTCTGCCATTGTTTACTATATTTTAAAATTGTATTCAACCTCAAGCACTCCAAAAATAAAAAAATCATAACACTGCAAGAGAAGTTCTCATTAGGGTGAAATTCACCCCTGTTCAGAGGGTAAGCACCAGGGCCGGCTTTAGGAAGTGCGGAGCCCAATTCGAACATTTTCGGCAGGGCCCCGGCAAGGATGACTAAAAGAAAAAAAACACAAAAAAAAACCCAAAACAAAACAAAAAACTTTCATTTCTTCTATGTATTATTACTTTCCATAATTATATGAATAGTAACAAAATTATATATTACCTACATTGCTGGTTGGAGGCAGGGCAGGGGCTGACTGGAGGTAGGGTCTGGCTAGAGACAGGGCAGGGGGTGCGGGGCTGGCTGTGGGCAGGGCACGGGGCTGGCTGGAGACGGGCTCGCTCCAGACAGGGGCTGGCTGCAGTCAGGGCAGGGGGTGCTGGGCTGGAGGCCAGGCAGGGAGTGCAGCAGGGGCTGGCTGCGGGTGAGGGGCTGGCTGGAGACTGGCTGGCTGTGGGCAGGGCAGGGGGTGCGGGGCTGGTGCGGGCAGGGGATGCAGCAGGAGCTGGCTGCAGGCAGGGCAGGGCGTGCGGGGCTGGTGCGGGCAAGGGATGCAGCAGGGGCTGGCTGCCGCTGTGGGCAGGGGGTGCGGTGTGCAGGCATGGGGTGCAGCAGGGGCTGGCTGCTGGCTGCGGGCTTCAGTCTTCGGCGGCAGGTCCTTCACTCCCTCTCTTCCTCTTCGGCGGCAGCTCAATCGGGTTTTTCTTTTTTCTCTCTTTTTTTTCCCGCCACTTGGGGCAGCAAAAAAGCTGGAGTCAGCCCTGGGCACAGTGAGACTACATGACATGCCTAAGATCACACAGGAAGTCTGGGATCTGAATCCTGGTCTCCCAAATCCTAAACTAGTGCCCTAACTAGTGGGCAATCCTTCCTCTCCCTGGAAACACTGCTAACAGAGATTTAGTTTAATCAGCAAAGGCTTGTGCTTTCGGAGCAGGGAGATAAGAGTTTATGTAGTGGCTGTGAGGCACCAAATGGCCATAGCATGCAGTCTAGTGACCAGTGTGAAATCCTACGTGTGTGTGGATTTGTTACATATTATACTGTTAGCAGTCAATGCAGTGCAGTTAGCTTTGATAGCAACATGTTTAGAAGTTCTATAGGAATACCAGTGTATGTTGGATTGGGAAGAGATTACTTTAATTTTTTTCACATGGACAAATACAGTTATCCATTATGTTTTTTCAATACAACCTTCTCAGATAGTACACAGCATACTCCATGTTCTGTACAATTTTAAACAGCGTTGAGATATGCATTCAGAATATTGTAAACAGGAATATGGCACAGCTCTGCCTTGTAAAGATTAGACTTTTCTCAACCTAATTTGTTGATAATATTTGCTTCTTTAACACTGGATTTCTTGGTCCATCTTATTATAGTTCATCTTGTTCACTGCGCTCTCGGGAAGAGACCCAACGATTTACAATCAGTTCCTGAAATAGAAACATGGACTATTACAAAAGCAAAAAATAAAAAATAAAAAGCTTCCCCCCTCCCTCCTGTCATAACTTGGTAGCAGCAATTCTTGATGCCCCCAACCTACATTTAAAGATTAACTTTGGGACCAGCTACCTCTGTGCCAGGCCTGCCCTCCAATTAATTTCTACCAACTCTGTGGTGCAACAGAATCTAGGATGCTCAACATCAGTCTTGTGCTTTCCAGAATTTGAAACATGCCAGAGAGAAAGCAAAAATTAAAGTCTGCTGCTATGCTAGGGAGCTAGAGTCTTCAACTGCCTCAAAGGATTGCTCAGCTAGCAAAGATGAAGAAATAATTCGGACCACAACTTACTTGAACTTTAATTCTTTTTAGACAGTCTGGTGATGACATTTCTTTCTCAGTCATATCACACGGTCTAATCAAATAGCATAACATAAGTTCCTGTTGACAAATACACAAATATTCCTTATGTGAGACAAATGCACAAGCTTCAACTGATTTTTTGAAACAGGTTTTAAATTAGAATCCAGGTGTTTAGTTTGAACAACAGATCTCATCTCTGAGAAAAATTAAGAGGTATATACTCTTGTATAATGCTTGTTAATGGGAACTAGATAGACATACTGAGGAGAGAACACACCCATTTGTGTATCTGCTTTGAGGCAGACATTACCACTCATGTGACACCTGGATACCCTGGTAACTGGCATAGTAGAATTATCTATATAGACAGGTCATACAGAACTGGTAACCTTTTAGAAGTTTGCACATCCAAAATACTTTCCTATTTGGGCAGGTGAGTGGAGGTGGAAGGAAGTTTGGAGTGCTGAGTTGGAAAGGAATGTCACTCCAGGACTTCCCCATTCTGCACACCTTTATTTCCCCCAATAACTTTCAAAGAGCCTGCACAGATGTGACCCTTCCGCTCCAACCAAGGAGACCTGGAACCTATCAACATTGCTACAAATACTGGCCAGGAAAGGATGTATTCAAACACCACTAGCGTGCGCTGCCCCCCAGCCTAAATATGAAGCAATCATGTTCAGAACCCAAATTCTGATCCAAGTCCACTGTTGCTTTTCCACAAAAAAAATCTCCAAGCTAAACTATTACATTTACCAGTTAAAACTATTTCTAGATGCAGAATCAGTATCTTATGTTACCTTAGAAACATTCACTGTTGTTCTGTTCAAGCCAGACAAAGACATCCAGTTGAGCGGTCTGCGCAGTGACCCTACAAAGTTGTCATTAACCAGTTCAGCAATGACTGAGTAACTGGAAAATAAACCCAAAGAATAGATTACAAAGAGAAAATTATGGTCACTTAAAAATCCTGTAATTTAAAAACTTCTGCCTGAGAATATTTGGCTATTGTGACTGTCATAGCCAAACAACAAACCTGTAGGCTGAAGACAAGCCATAAGACCTGCATCTGTTTCTACTAGACAAAGAGGAAGTGGTGGATGCAATGCTTAATTTGTGCCAGGCCTTGCCAGGGCTGAGCCTGGTACCTCTAGGCCTGGCAGTTCACAGCACTGGCACCTCTGGGCTTGCCACGTCAGTTATGAAAGTAAAAAAATTGCTTGAGCCTCAGCACCTAATTGCTTGAGTCCTGTTACTTCTTTCATTACAAATTAAGCACTGGCTGGAGGAGGTAAATGGTGAATGCAGTGAATGATGGTTCCTCACCCCACCATCCTGCTTCTCTTCTTTCAACAGTGTTCTCTTGAGAGTGTCCATCTTTCATTCACACCCCATAACTAATTAGGCATGCAAATTGATTGGTAGAGGAATGGAGATCACTTATAATAAGTTATGGGCTTTTTTCCCTAGGTTACCCCCAAAATTACCTAAATCATTCATAATAAAAAAGATACACTATTACAAAAATCAGATCATTTTTCTGATTCCAATCAGCACATACAACAGCTAGAGATGCCCAGGGAGGCATTCTGTAGTCTTCAATTATATACTTAAATATTTGTATATGAACTCACTCTCAAACGTCTTGTTTTGTGCTTCTAGTAAAATGACATGTTGATTCAAAATATTTGCTTATCATGCATGGTTAACCTTCCTGGTTAGAAAAATTTGTTTTGGGTGTAGAAAGCACAAAGCAGGAAAATCATACTTTTAATTAGGAGAACTATATCCCAGTAAAAAAGGGGGTGGGGGAAGAGAGAAAATTGTATTCATTCATTTGAAACAAAAATAGAAGTTAAATCACAGTAGTCAAATGCAGAGTAAGTGTTTTATATTCAGAATATAAAGTGAACGCCAAACCTTGCATGGTAAAAGGGGGGACCTTTTCGATATAGCACTGCAACAAAAAAGAAATACTGTATTAGTCAGAGAATCATGAATTCCCAATTTTGGATCACAGTATCAGAGATCAGAACCCTTATAAATAACTAACAATCATACCCATTACATAAACAAGCTATTGCAGAATCAGAGGAGAGAGGCTGAACCCTTTCAACCAGCTCCAGCTGATCCTATTTAATTGCATGGCACATGTCAAAAGCCAGTGCTGTATAAAGTGGATAGGAAACAAAATTCAGACCAGAAAGTAAACTGCTGAAGAACAAGCTCAAATAAACTCATGTAGATGTCAGGCAACCAATACCAACATTTCAGCTATTATAATGGTTATTTTAGTGGACGGTGAAGAAATTGCATTCAGGTACAACTTCTATATCATAAGGATTGTGTGTTAACTCCCAGTGCGCACACGAAAACATTCCTTAAGAGTCTTATAGTACACCTCTACCCCGATATTACGCGACCCGATATAACACGAATTTGGATAGAACGTGGTAAAGCAGTGCTCCGGGGGGCGGGGCTGCGCGCTCCAGCGGATCAAAGCAAGTTCGATATTCCACAGTTTCACCTATAACATGGTAAGGATTTTTTGGCTCCTAAGGACAGCGTTATATTGGGGTAGAGGTGTAGTTTCATCTGAATGAAAAGCAGCATTCTGATATTTTATACAGACATGCTTTTCTTCATGGTTTGCCATCATTTAACAATTTTCTATTAGAAGATAAATTACACTATCACTCATTTCAAACTACAAAACTCTAATCAAGAAATTATTACTTAACAATTCTTAAGCTATTTACTATGGAAGTATAGACACTACTGAATATGTCCATTTGGGAAGAAAGCATAACAAAACAAAAATAAGTGATTTGAATTACAACTTCAGTATATGCTCCAATCCAACTCCCACTGTTGGTGGAAAGATTTCCACTGAATTCAACAGGAATTGGATCAGGCTGTGAGAACAGAGAAAGCTCACTACTCCAAACACTCATTAATTCCACTTGGGCTTCTCGGCAGAGTGGGTGGATTGGCTCATGAGGTGAATTCCAGTGCAGTTCCACAGCTAATATCTAGCCTATAGGCCAAAGTTACAGGTCCTCCAAGTCACTTACAGCCTGTTTTGGTACCAATGAATCTGCACAGCGGCAGACCATAGCCTCTGCCTGCATTAATACCTTATCTGCTAGCCTATAGCCTAACCAGCGTGCAGAGTCATCTTCCACACAGGAGCTAGGGAGATCTGCTCTGCTTGTACAGCCTCAATGTCAAGTTTAAGTGGTGCATTGGCTATTAAAGAGTTAGTTGCAAGCTATTCCATTTTTGAAAGGAAACTACTCACAGAGATCGGTTCCATACTTCAGTCCTACTTTGGGGACCCATCCCTTACTTCGGAAGAAGTGATAGGCCATGTATGTAGTTCTAAAATTAGGTTGCACTTCACTAAAAACTTCCCATAGCTTCAAAATAGTTAAAGGTTCCTAAAAATCATAACCAAAAAGACATTAGTATTATTACACTAACCTGCTGCTCTTACTTACAGGGAAATACCCAGGAAATGTTACACATAAAACAGTGTCTTTAGTAGAATATTCTATTCGAGTATTAAACATTATATTCCCATTGCAAAAAGACTACACTTGAGACATTAGCACTATGGGAGTCCATTGTCTGCAACAGAAGCCTGCTTCAATAGGGGTTTACCAAACACACAACACACAACCTTTGAGCTAGCAGAATTCTGCTTGGTCGCATGTTGGTAGCTCAGGACTCAAGAGCAAGAACCTTACACCGATGATATATGTAAAGAAAAATAAAAGCTATTGTTTGTTATGAAAGACGGTGGTTACAATTCAAACTGCAAACTTTTTCACAAAAGGGAGGGACATTCCTATACATATTTCTTCCTACACACCTCTTTTCTCTTGTATTTCTCCCACCAACTCCACTCACGAACTTTCTTCCACAGAAGGTACCTGTTTATCTGTATTTTGTTGCTAAATAAAAAGCATTGCACAAAGTTTATGGACAATATTCTTATATCTACACAAATAATAGAAACACAAAACTAAAGAGAAAATTTCCAAATCCCTCTAGTTGGTAGTTGCTGCCTTTGAGATTAGCAGCATGTGATTCTGTCATAGTAGTTGGAAGTTTGAGACAGTGATCTATATCCAAGTCAATAGTATTTTGCATCTTTCAGAGCAAAAGTTGCAGATAATTAAATGTAACATCTTACCTCGTTATAATAAATACTCAAACATCCTAGAGCATAGACCAAGAAAAATGCCTAAAAATGTAAAAAGGAGTAAGTTAAAATATTCTGTCTGTATCACATGGAGACCTGTAGTTATAAGATTTACATGTTACAACACTCTGGAATTATCGCATAAGAGAAGTTTGAAAGCCACCTAAAGAGACGCATTCCCAGAGAATCACCTTTGAAGTACGTCATTGTGACTTTAAAGATAAACCGTTATCGGAATTTTACTCACAGGAGAGCAGCATATGCAGACACTGTATTGTAATTAAAGCAGTGTGTATAGATATTTTTGGAAGAAAGTACATGGTTGTATGTGAAAATTATAGGTCTGTTCCTGTAGCGCTTACTCATGTAATGAGCCACTCTGAGATAAATGGAATTATTCATATGCATAAAATCTGCAGGACTGGTCCCTTGAATGTCTTTCACTATGTCCATGTAATCTACAGATCATTAAAATTATTACTAAATTTACCAAAAACAGTGCAAACATTTTGGATTTTAAAAAAACAGATCATTCTTTAAGAAAGAGGTATTTATTGCATAGATTAGTGCTTTGTTCTGATGTTAGAAGAAAAAGAAGTTTCACAATATTTAACATACCTCCTCCAGACTGAGTTGCAAATATTCAAAAATCCTAAATGGATTTCTTCTGCATACTAATTTTTCCCTTTTGATTAACTAAAAGAAAAAAGTATAAAAATAAAATTATAAAGAAGCAACCAAAGAAAAAGGAAATACGTGTGTTGCATTCAAAATGACATTTTTCAAACATCTTAGATTCCACCTTAACTTTTCATTAAACATTACTGATTTATTTACTATATAGATGAACACATTTAAATCGACAACAATACTGAATTGTGAAAAGAACACGCTGACTATATTTAGTAAAATAAAATAAGTTACCCATGAAAAAGACAACTCGCTTGGCTTACATTTGATTTATCATTTGCTGCTTCATCTTCATGACACAATTTGCTTTCTTCTTCCTGCACCAATACATACTCATAAGCATATTCTTTCCCTTTGGCCAAGTTATGAAATACTTGGTTGGTATAATCTTCGGCCTTGCAGCTACAGTGCACAATAAAATCATCATGCTTTTGGCAACGTACTTTAACTATAGCTTTAGTGTCCAATGGATACAGTTCCTCAGAGCCATAGTTGGCTAGTGGATCATTGTAAGCTGAATCACCTTCCAAACAAGCTTTCTTGCAGTCTACACTCATGTTATGACATTTAACATTTGGTGCTGCTGAATCTCCATTATTTATGGCAGAATCTCTTGAAAGTTTCATTCCATCTTCTACGTTTTCCATTTCTGCAGCCATTCTGCAGTAAGAGTCATCATTTTGTGCAACTTCTCCTTCCTCTTTCATAAAAGGCAGATCAAATGGCTTAGTATAATTTTCAAGAATTTTGTTAACGGAGCAGTCATCAAGTCCTTGTTCTTGCATAAGGCTTTTAGCCCATTCTAGATGACACTGGTACCTGGATAATGGAAAAACAAGAAGTAGAAGATTCTAGGGCAGAGTATTGTTCAACTAATATGTTAAAACTAGGGCTGTCAAGCGATTAAAACAATTAATCACAATTAAGCGCATGATTAAAAAATTAATCACACATGCTGTTAAACAATAATAGAATACAATTTAAATATTTGTGGATGTTTTCTACATTTTCAAATATATTGATTTCAATTACAACACAGAATACCAAGTGTACTATGCTCACTTAATAAAATAAATATATGCACTGTAAAAAAAAATATAGTATTTTTCAATTCACCTCATACAAGTACTGTAGTGCAATCTCTTTATCATGAAAGTTGAACTTACAAATGTAGAATTACGTAAAAAAATAACTACATTCAAAAATAAAACAATGTAAAACTTTAGAGCCTACAAGTCCCCCTCAGTCCTACTTCTTGTTCAGTCAATCGCTCAGACAAATAAGTTTGGTTACAATTTGCAGGAGATAATGCTGCCTCCTTATTATTTATGTCACCTGAAAGTGAGTACAGGCGTTCGCGTGGCACTTCTGTAGACAGTGTTGCAAGGTATTTTCGTGCCAGATATGCTAAACATTCGTATGCTCCTTCATGCGTCAGCCACCATTCCAGAGGACACGTTTCCATGCCAATGATGCTCATTAAAAACATAATGCGTTAATTAAATTTGTGACTGAACTCCTGGGGGAGAATTGTATGTCTCCTGTTCTGTTTTACCCGCATTCTGCCATATATTTCATGTTCTAGCAGTCTTGGATGATGACCCAGCACGTTTGTTTTAAGAACACTTTCACAGCAGATTTGACAAAATGCGAAGAAGGTACCAATGTGAGATTTCTAAAAATAGCTACAGCACTCGACCCAAGCTTTAAGAATCTGAAGTGCTGTCCAAAATCTGAGAGGGACGAGGTGTGGAGCATCCTTTCAGAAGTCTTAAAAGAGCAACATTCCAAACTACAGAACCTGAATCACCAAAAAAGAAGATCAACCTTCTGCTGGGGCATCTGACTCAGATGACGAAAATGAACGTGTCGGTCCATTCTGCTTTGGATCATTATTGAACAGAACCCATCATCAGCATGGACGCATGTCCTCTGGAATGGTGGTTGAAGCATGAAGGGACATATGAATGTTTAGCATATCTGGCACGAAAATACCTTGCAACGCCAGCAACAAAAGTGCCATGCGAATGCCTGTTCTCACTTTCAGGTGACATTGTAAATAATAAGGAGGCAGCAGTATCGCCTGTATATGTAAACAAACCTGAACAAGAAGTAGGACCGAGTGGACTTATAGGCTCTAAAGTTTTACATTGTTTTGTTTGAGTGCAGTTCTGTAACAAAAAAAAATAAAAAATATCTACATTTGTAAGTTACACTTTCACGATAAAGAGATCGCACTTCAGTATTTGTATAAGGTGAACTGAAAAATACTCTCTTATTTTACAGTGCAAGTATTTGTAATAAAAATAATATAAAGTGAGCACTGTACACTTGGTATTCTGTGTTGTAACATAAATCAATATATTTGAAAATGTAGAAAAACATCCAAAATATTTAATAAATTTCAATTGGTATTCTATTGTTTAACAGTGCGATTAATCGTGATTTTTTTTAATAGCATGAGTTAACTGCGATTAATTGACAACTCTAATTAAAACCAACAATACAATATAGAAATGAATGTTAATGCTTCCATAATTCATTTTTAATTTAAAATATGTTTTATATATCAACTGAGGTATGTTTTTAAACTGATCCAACACATTAGTTAAAATGGAGAATAACCAATTTATAAGACTCTTTGGTATGCTATAATGCTGTGATAATGTAGAAAATAAACACAACTCAAGATCACCATAACATTAAGCTTTCTATATATTTTAAAAAGAATTACATATTTACTTGTAGCTACATGCTGAGATCCCAAAGAGAATGTTATAGTGAGGATTGAGTGAGTAACAGAGGGGTCGGCAACCTTTCAGAAGTGGTGTGCCGAGTCTTCATTTATTCACCCTAATTTAAGGTTTCGCGTGCCAGTAATATATTTTAATGTTTTTAGAAGGTCTCTTTCTATAAGTCTATAATATATAACTAAACTATTGTTGTATGTAAAGTAAATAAGGTTTTTAAAATGTTTAAGAAGCTTCATTTAAAATTAAATTAAAATGCACAGCACCCCGGACCGGTGGCCAGGACCCAGGCAGTGAGAGTGCCACTGCAAATCAGCTCGCGTGCCGCCTTCGGCACATGTGCCGTAGGTTGCCTATCCCTGGAGTAACAGATGGCACTTCTTAACAAGCAGCTGAATAACACAAACTTATCTAAACATGAAGCCTACAAAAAAAAAAATTAGACTGGACTAATTCATCTTTTAAATCTTAGTTAAATTCTGAATGTATTTAAAGGAAAAGACTAAACAGTGTTTCAGTCCAAGTATAAATGGGTTTAAATCCACTGGAGGCTAATGAAACAGGCTGACTTTGGCACGAGATTTAGGGATAAATCCTCAGCTGATTAAAGTAAGTGGACCTCCACTGCTTTACATGGAGCCAAGTTGATTTACATCAACAGAGGATCTGGAACAAATGAAGTCTGAAGAGAAGACACTTCCTAATAGCTGCTATATGAAAGCTAAGCACACTATAACGCTTAAAGGCCCAGTTCTGCAGTACTCACTTATCCAAATCTTAAAGGAAGTATTGCCTGTGAAAGGACTTCAGGATCAGGCCCTATATGATTACCAACTACTGCAATGAAGACTTTATATAAACAGTGTTTACATTCTTCATATGTTATACTAGTAGCTAAAAGTAGAATTTAAGGATGCTGATTTAAACAGCGCGCAATAGAACACTGAAGACCAATGTCAAAATATGTCCCGAACTGGTTCTCAGCTACAAACAGACCTTGCAGAATTTCAGTTTCAAATCAATACATCAGTATCTCAGGGTGCTATGCCTTGGATATATTTAGGCCCAACTTATTCAGAAATGCCCTTGGAAAGGTCATCCTAAAGTAAACTAAGTGATACTATTGTAAATAGTTTATAGTTGAAGAAGAGCGGTCTTGTAAATGTAATTTGAACAGGCCATCAACAGTAAAATGATAAAGATCTGAAATGGTCTTTCCAAATTAAACAACAAACAAACATCTGTTTGTTTTACTTCTTTCTGCAGTTCTAAAACAGGAGATGGGAACATAAGGAAGATCAGCAAGATATTTAACTCTTTTAGGAAATGTTTTAATGGTATACATTTACATCTCCTAAGACTGTGACATACTTCAGATTTCAAACTGTAAAATTATAGGTATTTGGTAATTCTAAGGTACTTTAAGAAGGTCTACTAAATAGCAAGCCCTAAAGTGCAAATGGCAAAAAAACTGGACATGTTCTCTTTGCTCCTTTATGATGTACACCTCTACCCCGATATAACGCTGTCCTCAGGAGCCAAAAAAATCTTACAGCGTTATAGGTGAAACCGCATTATATCGAACTTGCTTTGATCCACCGGAGTGCGCAGCCCCACCCCCCTGGAGCGCTGCTTTACCGCATTATAGCCACAGATGGACTGTGCGTTGTGTGAAGAAATACTTCCTTTTGTTTGTATTAAACCTGCTACTTCTTAATTTCATTTGGTGACTCCTAGTTCTTGTGTAATGTGAAGGAGTAAATAACACTTCCTTATTTACTTTCTCCACACCAGTCATGATTGTATAGACCTCTATCATATCCACCCCCCCTTCGTTGTTTCTTTTCCAAGCTGAAAAGTCCCAATCTTATTATTCTCTTCTCATACGGAAGCCATTCCATACCAATAATCATTTTTGTTGCCCTTTCTGAACCTTTTCCAATATATCTTTTTTGAGATGGGGCAACCACATCTGCATGCAGTATTCAAGATGTGGGTATACCATGGATTTATATAGAGGCAATATGATATTTTCTGTCTTATTATCTATCCCTTTCTTAATGATTCCCAACATTCTGTTCACTTTTTTATTGCCGCTGCACACAGAGAACTAGCCACAATGACTCCAAGATCTCTTTCTTGAGTGGTAACAGCTAATTTAGACCCCATCATTTTATATGTATAGCTGGGATTATGTTTTCAAGCAGGAAGAAACTGACTGACTATATAGGGGAAATAAGTATAAAGTGTTGTTAAAAATCAATTCTAATCTTTTTCAATTATCATAATTTTAGTTGTTTCTTGTAACAGTAGGCATAGAATTTTCAGAGAGAAGTGGAATTTTTAAATTGACAAATATTTCTATAGGAGATTATTTTGATATCTAATTTAAAACAAAAGTCCCAAACTACTGTTATAATTATAAAGACAATTACAGTCAGCTACATAGTTTTAAAACTAACAGTGCGAGGAGGATGAGGAGTAAAATACTTTACTTCCCCAACTGAAATTTAGAGATGGCAATTAACTAGGAAAAAAAAAGCACTGTAAGAACAGTTAAAACCAAAACAAGTGATGCAGATGAACATGAAATTCAAATCCCTCCCTTCAAAATCTCTTCAGAAGGAAAGCCCTGAATCATCCAATGCTATTTACTACAGACTGGTTTTAAACTGTTAAAAATTTTGATCAGTATATATAATGTTACTGTCATATTATATAAGGTGGTTCCATACAGGGCTGTCCCTAGAGGGGTGTGGGGCTCAGGTGGAGGTGACAAATTCATCTCTTCCGGGACCGACCACGCCAGCTAATTGCACCGCCCAAACGCGGGGCCCGGAGCAGTCGCGCCAATTCGCTCTACCCAAGGGATGGCTCTGGTTCCATATCTTTCACCACCAAATAAAATAGAAAAACTTTTATTGTACTGTACTTGATTACCATACAATAGCACTTTATTCATCTGAATAAAATGCTATGAAGCACACTGTATATCCTGCAATAATGGGGCTGTCACGACGCCTACTGAGATCTGAAGTGGTTAATTGCACTACCACAAAATAAATTAATATTGGTAATATTATGTATTTCTGCAGTACCATACATCTGATTATTGGGAGGGGGGTGAAAGAACCATTTGGCATGTGTTTACTTTAAGTTGAAATGGTTATTATAAAAGACTACATTTTGTAATCCTATGGGTAAGAAAAACAATACAGCAACTAATTTACGCCCCTCACTGGTTGTTTCTTAAACTAGTTGGTTGAATTTAAAACAACCCCCCCCCCACCAATTCCCTAACTTATTTCCTGCATAATAAACAAAAGTGCTAAATCTGAAGTCGTCATGCAGGCAAACTCAGGAAAAAGATCACACTATGTCAGATTAAAATTTTATGTAATACATTAAAATTGTATTTAAGTGTTAAAGACTGTTTCTGCCCATTCTGAATGAACCTAGTAAGCAAATAGAAAAACTATTAAAAACAGCCTGCCCCAGAATAACCCCCCTTTTTTGTTGCAGAAGTATAAAGGTTTCCTTCTATGTTCATATAATCATGAATCAGTTGCTCATATTATAGTGAATACACTCTTGGCTCTAATTTGCACTGCTTACTCAAGCAAAACTCCCAATAGCTTACATGGAAAAAACAATGCTAGGAATGTTATCTAATATTTTATCTGTCTTTAGGATTTAGGAACTGGAAACAAGGAAGAGAAACAAAACTATGTGAATCAGCCTTCTTACAAGCCAGTTTGGGAACCACTGGGCTAAAACATGAAGCCAAATGAACTGTTACTGTACAGGCGAGTCTCATCTTACACGCATTTAACATGCGCAAATTCAGCTTTGCGCGGTCAGCAAAGAGAAAAAAATAACAATTTAAATACTGTACCTGTACTGCGGGCGATTCCGCCCGCCATTACACTCAATGTAATTTTGACTATACGCGATTTTCGCTTTACGCTCTGACAGCGGAACGTAACCGCACTGTAAGATGAGACTCGCCTGTACAAACTTAGGATACAGTAAGAAAGTTGCACTTACTTTTTTGATGAGAGTATGGGCATGTTTATCTTGGCATCTGCATTAAAAGAGAAAATGTTATTTACAAGTGTTTTGGCAATGCAACGATCTACATGCATGTATCGGCAATTAATAATTAGGACAAACCAAGTGGATATTACTAAACTGTCAAGAGAGTGGAAAGTAGTATGATTTACCTTGCCACTTAGCAACCAATAAAGGGTCTGAAATATTGTATTCTGGTCTGCTTCTCGAAAGAATACCTTTTCCAAAATAGCCCTGCAGGTGCAGGGGGAAAAAAGTTGATCAGAATTATTGATACAAAAAATAAAAAAGAATACCTATCCAAAGATCTAGATGCCCCTATCATAAATTACAAAAACACAATTAGATCAACCACCGAACACCAAACTCACCCACCCCAAAACATGTGAATTTTCTCAAAGGACCACCTCTGCAGCAGCCCATGTAAATAAATGTCTTGCAGAATGCTGCAAAGGTCAATAGATATGGGCTATTTCAGAACAGGAGTGAAAGTATGTTGCAAAGCTTAGGGTCCCTTCATAGAGAATGCACTACCAATAGCCCCCTCTCTTTTAAATTGAGAGGTAGTCAGCTTAAGTGCCACTGCCAATTTCATCTGTGGCAGTATGACACAAGTATAGAGGCGATCTTTCAAGTAGTGAGGTACCAAATGATTTGTGGCTTTATGAATCAAACCCAGCACCTTAAATTCAATTCAGAAACCAAAAGGTATTCACAGCATATCACGAAGTGACATGTGCGGCCACTTAATAGCCAGGCCACTGCATTCTGCCCCAGCTTAAGTTTCCTGACTGATCTAAGGTTACTTAACATCTAACAATTAATCCAACATTAGGCACGTACAGTTTAGAGATTAAAAAATGTTTTCTTTATTAATCCTACACAATTGCATAAGCATAAAACTCAATAGTTTTTTTAATCAAGGCACTATTAATAATTTTTAAAACATATTTTTATACTGATGATTAAGTGAGGTTCCAAGAACAGGAAGTCCTTGCATGATATTCAGTCAAATACAGTACTAATTACTATTGACCTTATTATTCTATTACCTTATTATTGACCTTATCACTGGGCATTAGGAATAAAGAATTATCTTTATTGCTAGTTTTATGACTTCTGATGCTGTATTACCATTTTACTCTAAAATATATTTTTTCGTTTTAGGACTAAAATGCTTATAAATTTCATATGTAACATTAATCAAATTATGCTAGAGAATGTTGGTTATGGAGAACATTAGCGATACCACAAATAGCATGCATTGAACATCGAGAATTCAAACATGGAATGTTACCTTGCTATACAGCTGTTCTATATCTTTGGGGTTTCTCACAATTACATTGTTGTTAATAATTTCAGCCTGGTATAACTTGAAATCCTTTCCACAGATGTCTTCCTGGGAGGCAGGAATAGGGAATGGAGAATCATATGACTCAAACACTCGTCTTTTCCTTCTTGGAGCATGGAAAACTGCTTCTGCCATTTTCCAATAGTAACCTTTCCCTAAACAATGATAAGCTAAAGACAAAGAGCAGAAAAAGACATTTTTAATATTTTAGAAGCTAGTTTATTTTACATACCTGGACATCATTCCCTGCATTGCAAATCACCAATAAAACCAAGGTCTCCCAACTCCCATTCTCTAATCAGTAGACTATACACCAAGAAATATTTCTTTAACAAGTTATTCTCATATTTCGTATTGCAGTTGGACCTAAAGGCTAGGGTCCCATTGTGTTAGCCATTGTACAAACATATAGCAAAGAAACAGTCCCTGTCTAAAAGAGTTTACAATCTAAGTTTAAGAGGAGAGACAACAGATGGATATGACAGACAGGGTAGCACAAGGTAACAGTAAGACAGTTACAATGAGCACCGGTTCCAGTATACTGCCTAACTATTGTTAAGTGTTTTGTAGGCATCATGATGGGATGGAAGGATTTTAAAGAGCTTTAAAAAAGAACAATGTGGTGCTTTGCAGATTTTTTTTTTACTGGAAGCTCCTTCCATGCATAAGTAGTGGTGTAGGAAACTGCAGTATAGTACTCTTCAAAAATTTGACAAATGGGCAATCAACAGTGTCATTGGTGGCAAATCAGAGGCTGTTGTCTATATCTCAATAGTGTAGACAAAGTAATAGGGAGGGCATTTCTATGTTGACTATTATTAAAGATATGCCTACTGCCACAAACCCATCAACAATATAGCACACATGAACGAAAAGATGGGAAGGCATAGCCAAACATTTTTTAAAGTGCTGTATTCTTCCTGTGGGAGACCAGTACACCAAATAACCAGCTAGCTAACATTTGTAACACACGCTGACTTATTCCCTACTGTTGGGCACCCTGTATAACTTAGGCCTGTGCAAAGTGGATGTAAAAATCACAACCAGGTCAGACTTCTCCACTCCCACCAGACTTTTAACATCTTTGCTTGCACAGCTGTAAGCAGCAACACCCTGTGCCGGGCTGTGGGAATCAGGCATTGCCTTCCCCCACTTATCACAGGGTCTGTTTACGGCAGCACGCAAATAACGAAGGCAGAGGGGACAGGCCATGTCAGTGCAAGGTCCAGTCACGATTTCACTGGGACATCGGCAGCATCACCATGCTGCGCATGCAGGCAGCATCAGCAGGCCCTGGCAGGGGTCTCCTCTCCACGGAGCGGGGCACAGCGGAGGGGCGGGGGCTTCCCCCCAGAGCGGGGCGCGACCAAGGGAGGCCCGAGGCGTGATGTTCTAGCCCGGGGTACGCCACGCGTATAGGCCACGCACCTACTCTGAGGCGCGGGGCGACTCTCGCCGGCGCCCCGATGCCGGTGCCTGAGGCTGAGCCGTGTCACGGGCTGCCCAGTGAGGGCCCCAGACGCCACAATAGCCGGTTCTTCCAGACTAGGCGCCCTTCCGTTACCATATCAACCACGGGGCCGTAAAACAGCGACGGCGTCGCAAAACAAACCGGCTAGCGGCGCGAGGGAGCCACGCGACCTCTTAGACTTAAGACCAGCCTCTCTCGGGTGCCGGCTTCTTCTCGCGCGCATATGCGTTGGGGAGCCGAGCCTAGAAGTAGTTAGACTTAGCTTCCGCGCATGCGCACTTGGCTGGCTTTGGGACTGGAGGAAGATGAAGGGCAGGCCGATAGACCCCCCCCCCCCCAAATTACAAAAGGGCCGCGCCGAGCGGGCCGGGCGCTGCCAAGTGAGGGGGGGTCTTCGTCGGTCCGCCCCATAGTTTAGGGGCAGGGCCCTTATCTCCCCATCTCACGGCGGGGCGGGCTATGGTGGGACCCCACATCCCTCGACCCCCTTCTGCCCCGCTCCCACAGAGCCTGGCTGTGAGCTGGGGGTGCCCCCTGGCGGTCACCACCGCGTGCGGGTCTGTGCCTGAAACCCCGCCCGAGGCCGCCAGACCCGCGGTCGCGTAGGGAAGGCGAGGTGGCATTGTGGGGTAATGCCGCTCCCAGCCTCATGCCCATATGTGACGTGGCTGATGATCAGCGCTGTTGCAATAACACCGAAAGGGCTGGCACAAGCCGGCCTGTGTCTAAAGAGCTGGAACAGTATTTATTGACCAGTTGCCTTTTTCAGAGAAATAACTTGTGGATAAAACCAAACAAAAATCTCCTCCAGTTACATTTGCTATACAACTGCTGCTTTCTGTGGAGAGCCACTTTACATATCCTTCTGCACAGAAAGAAGAACAGGAGGACTTGTGGCACCTTAGAGACTAACAAATTTATTAGAGCATAAGCTTTCGTGGACTACAGCCCACTTCTTCGGGCTGTAGTCCACGAAAGCTTATGCTCTAATAAATTTGTTAGTCTCTAAGGTGCCACAAGTCCTCCTGTTCTTCTTTTTGCGGATACAGACTAACACGGCTGCTACTCTGAAACCTTTCTTCTGCACAGAGTTCAGGTAAGCTACTATGACCATTGATTCACTTATCAGATAGGCTAAAACCAAAAAATACTTTGTTCATTTCTTCCACAGTTCACAGAAAGCAATTGTTCCCAGAAACATGTCAAACCTTTTAGTTCATTCTCCAATCTCAACCATCAGCCTCATCTGTGAACTACAGCATTCTGGGTAGCCATATACAGTTGCCAACTTTCACACGGTAAATAATCACCCAGACTTTCGCAATAAGCCAAAAATCAAGCTAATCCCATTTCAAAACAAGCCAATCCCTAAGAACCCCAACACTCTGTGACTAGATCATCCTGGTGTGCAGTCTGGGACTGTGGTGGGCCCACTGTGCATTCCTGACTCTCCCCCCCCCCCCCCCCCCCCCCCCCCCCTTGCTAGGAGCCAATGGGAAAAAAAAAAAAGAAGCAACTAGTTATAAGCCCAACAAGCTACAAGCCCAAAACTAGCCAACAAGCAACTCAAGCCAATTAAGCCAAAAGCAAGCCCAATTTCTGCATTTTTGTTTTGTTTTTTGTGGGTTTTGCATATCTGTAGTAATATAAAAATAAGCATATATCAAAGATATCCATTGGCTTCAGAATTCCCACTTGCAACTCTGCTACAAGTTACCTTTAAGCCAGGAGAATCATATACGCTTTGGTATCTATTTCACATTCTTAGGACTTATTAGAAGGAATAGAAACTCAGCCTGGTATAAACTTCTGTAAAACTATTTGCACATGTAGCATTTCCTTTTTCTCAAGGATGTGAGTCATAACATTATACGCTAACAATGTATTCCAGTAGAGCTTTTAGTTCATTTTGGATTGCATACAAAAGAAAAACTTCTAAGATTCCACAACATTTAGTTTAATAACAAATTGAAGTTTAGTTTCGTCTCTAGCTTCCACAAACTCATCTCACAAAGTTCTCTTATCAAATACTAGCTCTAGTCCACACCAAAATGTCATATTTCTTTAACACACCTTTTCAAAATAAAAACTCAGCCCTCTGTTATCAGGCAATAATAGTCAGTGGGTGGAGGCGGGGTTGTGGTTATTTACATTAGCCAGTTCCAACTACCCTGAACTGACAGAAATTCCCATGGAAATTCTGGTTACATTAACTTTGACTGAGATATGGGACTGTTTTTGGAAACTTTTAAAAAACATCTAGGGAATACTTTTAACTTTTATTAATATGTGGTATCTGAATTTAGTTTATTAAAGACATAAATCAAAGTTGGCTGCTGCTTAGTTTCAACTGGTTTTCACAAGAGAAAAAAAACAACAAGGAGAGAAGCCAATCATATATCGGCCAAGTGTCAACCTTGTGAGAAATCCCACAATATGAGAAATCCTGGAGTCCTCAAAAATGAAGGAACGTGAGGTGAATAGTATTAGAATAGGGTGTATCAAAAATGAATGTGTAATTACAGAATTTATTTCAGACTTGGCAATAGCCTTCTGTTCCCAGATATTGCAAGCACATAGGTGAGGAACTCTTAAGGATCATCTACATGTAGAACTCTCATTGGCATCCCATATTAACATAACCACTATGATGCATACACAATTATGTTTTCACCCTATACACTAGCCATCCATCTAAATTACATAGCCTTATACATTATACAAATGTGTAAGATTTAATTTTCATGCATTCCAGTATCCCGGTTAGAGCACTGAGTTCCTATTCCCCTTCTCTTCATTCAAACACACTTAAGGCCCAATCCCACAAGTTTCTAAATGACTTCAAGTCCTTTTACATCAAAAGGAGTTGAGGGCACTTGGCACTGCAGAGGATGGCCTGCACTAGAGGCCCAGTGTCAGAACCACTCTCTTTTTGACAGAGGAGTAAACTCATCCCTTTGTAGATCATTTAGTGTTTCTCCTTCATTAGTCCCCCAAATAGAATGTGTTGCCTTCAATCATCCAATTTGCTGCTGGTCCAGTGAGTAGGAGACCAGGACTAACAATCAAACCCAGGTCACCAGCAAGGCAACCCATACATTTCCATGTAATTTTTTTATCCTACAACAAGGGAGATTGTGATAATTAGTTGCATCCACTAGATGTCCACATTTCAGCAAATTTCAGCCGTAACACCTTAAAAGAACACAGCAGTCTCCTGCAGAGCATGTAGAACAATAGTCTATTGAAAAAAGTAAACACAATTTTTCAGCTTACTGGGTTGCTTTTTCACGAATGGGATGGTCAGGCTTTTGGTGTAAAATCGTACATGATTCGACACAGCCAAAAAATAACTCCATTTTTATTATATTTGTAAATTTGGCATCATAAAAGGAAACTTTTTGACTGACAGACTCTTCAAGTACCTAATATCAGTGGTTCTCAACCAGGGGTACGCATACCCCTGGGAGGTACGCAGAGGTCTTTCAGGGGGTACATCAACTCATCTAGATATTTGCCTAGTTTTACAACAGACTACATAAAAAGCACTAGCAAAGTCAATACAAACTAAAATTTCATATAGACAATGACTTGTTTATACTGCTCTATATATTATACACTGAAATGTAAGTGCAATATTTATATTCCAATGGATTTATTTTATAATTATATGGTAAAAATAAGAAAGTAAGCAATTTTTCAGTAAGTGTATGCTATGACACTTCTGTATTTTTATGTTTGATTTTGTAAGCAAGTACTTTAAGTGAGGTGAAACTTAGGGGTACGCAAGACAAATCAAACTCCTGAAAGGGATACAGTAGTCTGGAAAGGTTGAGAGCCACTGCCTAATACTAACTCACTGATTATATACACACTTCTTATGGTTCTCCATCAGGTGACACACGTACAGTATTAAAGAGCAAGAAAAAAATAGTGGGAAATTGGAAATTATAGTTTTGGTGCTAAATTTACAAAATGGCTTCAGTTTGGCCTCTAATTTTTCCAAATATAGTTCTGTTTGCATTCATTTCAATGAGCACATTTCCACAACTCTGGCACACATTTTTAGAACTCTCATGCACAATGGTTAAGCACATACTTCAGTCATCGCAGCTAGCTTCTAATATTAGTGTGTAACATTTGGCTGGTCATTTGACTGTTTGATTGGTAATGGGAAGAACAATTATACTAGCAAGCATGTAATCATGGTAATTGAGCACACATGCTTTTGCACTCACAATTCTAAAATTGGGCCTTCATGCACAAGTTTCTGGGTCTGATTCTCATTTCCACGGAGGCCCCTTTTCATTGTTCTAGCAGTGCAAGGGGGCCTTAAGGGGAGTGAAAATTACAACATTTACACTCCCTTTTAAAGCATGTTCCTGTCTCCTGCCAAAATAACGTATTTAGAGCTCATGAAAGGTGACAGATCTTCTATTTATCTGCAGAACAGGCACAGATTAATAGATTCCAAGGCAAGAAGAGATCATTGTGATCATCTAATCTGACCTCTCTGGCAGCAAAGTTTCTCCAAAACTGCTGATTTGCCTCATCATAGATCAGGATTTGACAAGTTAGTAATACTCCCATTAAATCCTAGGCCTATCTGGTGATACTGGTAACCTGGGTAACAATTAATGTCCTCTGTGGTGGTGTTTTTGTGATTGGGGCTGTTGGGGGTTGGCTGTGTGCTCCAGGCAGGCAGTACTGCCTAATGGCAAGAGTCCAAGGGTCAATTTACCTGGCATTTACAGTTCAGGGTAGTGTGGCCCCCCTGTGAGAGTCCAGAGGATGCCTTGCTCAGCAGCTATGATTCAGGATAATGCTGCCCACTTCAAGAGTCTAAAGGACATTTGGCCTAGTGGCTATAGTTTGGGGGTAGTGTCGCTTACTGGTGAAGGGGGGATAAGGGAACCTGGGTGCACCCTACTCCACTGGGTTTTGACCCAGGGCTCTTCGAAACAGTAACCCTTGCACAGGTCTCAGGGCCCGATACCCCCAAGCGCACTCCCTGGGTTACTTCCTATCCTTGTTCCAGTCCCTCCAATGTCATCCTTGGTTAGACTTGGGGTCCCTCCCGTGTTCCCCTCTGATCCATCTCCAGAGTTTCTTCTGCTGGTCACAGTGAGTTGTCACCCTTAACTCCCGCTCGACAGGCTTCCAGCAGTAATTGAAAATTACTGAGGCTTGAAAATGAGGAGGCTTGGGTATGAGCCTCGGTCTTGGCGAATTCCCAGCAGGCGGCAGCTGCATATGACTGCTCTCCTCAGTCAGTCCAGACTGAGTGGAGTCCTTCCCTTTTAAATGCTCCCTTCACTGTGAGCATGCCTAGCAGAGGGGAGAGGGTATGGCCTCTTGGGCCCACAGCAGCTCTTTAACCCTTGCCTCACCAATGCGGGGCTGGTATACCCCATCATAGGGACATCTCAGAACTGGACTGAGGCCACCAACTTACTTCAGATACTGGCCAATTCCAAAGATTTGAAGTGTAGTAATGATTTCAGATTACAGTCCATCCTGGGCTGCAGTCATAGGCTTGACCTAGAACTGAAAACTTCATTTTCAGTTACTGTTCTCCTTCTGGTTTGCTTGGCATTTGCCGTTTTCTTAAATGTAAAGGTAAAATAGACATCAGAGGATGATATGCACCTGAGCATTGTAAGACTGAGCTGCTGGGACCAAATTCAGCCCTGGCATAGTGGCCATAACTCCCACTGAAGTTGTACTCACTTACTCCAGGGCTGAATTTTCCCCCTTGCCTTTTGCCTGGTTTATTATAGAGGGTCAGAATAAGGACTTTTTTTTTTAATTATAAAGCCTGTCTGTGTGTTTTCACCATACAAGATAAGTGGATGTTACCCCACATAATCTCATCATGGCTTGATTCATCAAGGCACTTAAACTTTAAGCACATGAATAATTCTGGTGACTTCAATGGGACTCCTGAATCAGGGTCCATATATTCTGAAATATGTGTGCATTTAAGATTTATCCTAAATATTGCTCTGGGATCATGCGTCTTAACTTTCTAAAGGACAGAATAATAACCAGATCAGGATAAATCCCTAAATCATCACATTTTTAAAACTGAAATAAAGCAAAGAAATTAATTTGCTGCCAAAAGTATATTGCCTTAAAAAAACATCCTCTTATGAAATATGTCCAATTTGTAATATTTACTTTCCGTTTATTTAATAACAGGAAAAGGTTTGCAGCTCCTTTGTTGAGTTTTACATGTCAGCAGCTTAAGATTCCTTTTGTTTTTTTCAAAATTTAATTTTATTAGAAAAAAACCCATACACCATGGCCTATAGTAGGATATATTCTTTATTTTAAATAAATTTATGAGCAGACAAAGGCAAACAACTGCCTCTCATAAACCAGTGGAAGTACCCTTATAATGGATTGGTGGCCGGGCCTCCTACCCACTCTTGCTTCTTCATCATTACTACTTTCTCTCCCATGATTTCATTACCTCTCTGGTCTTTTTTTAAACTAAGATTTTTCATTTTTAAATCCGTTTTTGTCCCCTCCCTTACCTGCTGGGCATCTCCCTCCCCTGGTGGCTTAGCTCTACTCAACAGAGAGTTAGATGTTGCTCATGCCTGGGGAGTGCCCATTGGTGGATCCACAGGACAAGCTTGGTGTGTTTTTACAACTGAGCTGAATGTCCCAAAAGCAGAGAAGTGAATCTTGTGGCTGGTGGGCTGCTTTCTGATTCTATGTCTCTGTACACATGGACTTCCTCTAGCTGTTGTGGCCAGCTGTACTAGAGTCCTCTAGGGAGCAGGGAGGGAAGGCAAGTGGCTTTCAAAGAGCTTTACACTTCTTACAGCAATCCATTACATTGTTATATACAGTGTTGTGGTAGCCATCTTGGTCCCAGGATATTAGCAAGGCAGGGTGGGTGAGGTAATATCTTTTATTGGACCAACTTCAGGTCTGAAGAAGAGCTCTGTGTAAGCTTGAAAGCATGTCTCTCTTACCACCAGAAGTTGGTTCAATAAATGATATGACCTCACCCATCTTGTCTTAGTAGTACTTACATCCATTTAGGCCTTGTCGCCGTACAATGACAGCCATGTTAGAGAATCAAGTTACAGCATGGTTTTGTCCTAACGATGTTTAAAAAATGGGATGGTTTTGCCACTGAAGGCCAGACCAAGTCATGATAAGTAGCCTGGTTCTTTTAATACGGTTATAACATGCTTTGATCTTGTTTTAACATGATTAGGACACAAACAGGTGGTAACTGGGTTTCCTAACATAGTTGTAACTGTAGTCCAGACGAGACTTTAGAATGGTTAGATTTTGTGCTCTTTGTTTAAAAAAAAAACAAAAAAACCATAAAAGTAGGTTTATATCTGAACTATGGGGCAAATCCTGCCCCATCTCCTTTCTGAAGCCATGGAAGAGACCCTTACACTGGAATCCAAAGAAAGTAGTAGAGATAGGACTTGGGGGGAATTTGTAAATCTATAGTCCAGGGCCTTTTTTAAGCAGCATGCTCATTCAGAGGTGCTCCAGATCTCAGAAGATGTATTTCAATTTGAAAATGATAGCTTTCCAAACTGTTAACCCTTTCCAAGACTGGCATACTGCAGTGCACCTGACTGATAAATGCTGCTGCATTCCTGAAGGCTGTGTTATTCTGAGATTGTGTTTTTGCAAGCTTATTCTCACACAGGATAAAATTACACCAAGCTACAGTTCTCTTGCTCAGACCCTTCCTGCATAAATTTAAAACAGAGGCATTCAGTCAAACAGTGTGTGTGGCTGTATCTGGATGCTGACAGTCCAGTCACTGCAATACACTGTGTTATGAAATCTACTGTGCTGATTAATGATCTGATTAGATGTCATGTCACAAAGGAAGAATCTGATTAACAGCCACGTGACTGCTGGCTATTTGTACTGTCTTTCAGATCTGTATTAGAGTAAATACAAATGTACAAAGTGAATATAAACAGAATGTCCCTACAAGATTTAGCATGTCCCTGCAAGATTATACATAGGCTTGGAAGAACTAGATTTTTATTGGTAAATGTCAATTTCACCATATACACACAAACTGACAATAATAGTCAAAATTTACAGATAGGCAAAGTAAGAAAAATGCTACTTAAGAACTTATTATAATTTGATTTAGGGATATTTACTTTGTATATTTTGACAGTGATGTTGACAATTTGTGTTTTAAGTTATAAAGTTTTAATTTTTTGGATCTCAGTGTCTACGGTCATTAAATAGCAACAGAGGGTCCTGTGGCACCTTTAAGTCTAACAGAAGTATTGGGAGCATAAGCTTTCGCGGGTAAGAACCTCACTTCTTCAGACTTGCATCTGTCAGGACCCTCTGTCGCTTTTTACAGATTCAGACTAACACGGCTACCCCTCTGATACCTGTCATTAAATAGTTATTGTCCAACTCCCCCAAGTATCTGATCCCCCATAATTTCCCTCAACTATGAACATTGAAAAAAATCAGTAAAAACTAAAAAAAAAAAAATAGTTAAAATGAACATGAATATTAGCTGTTGAAATTATAAAAAAATCAAATTCTGCCACATCTAATTATACATATGTGTATAGTACATAAAGCTTGCTACCCACACCACCCTTTTACTGACAATAGCAAGCAACAACAACAAAAATCCCACAGCCCTAACTGTATAATTTACTGATCTAAAATAGATACAATAATTTTTTTCAATATCTAACATATTTTGTATAAATGATTTCTATTCAGTTTTATTCTGAAACATTCACAGCTTGGATTGCTTATTAGATGAAGATCACCATGTCACAGATGGAAAAACTACATCTGTGAATCAATGTACTCCATTCATTGGTTCACACCCACCAAGTCCCACAAATCTGCTCCCAAATCTGTAAAATGTTTTGAGGTGCTGGTTTATGCATCTGGAGCTTAGCTGAAAGGTTTGTAAAAAATCACATGGAATTACGTAGCTTTCTGATAAATATGCCTCTGAGGAGGCTCATGTATATGTTGTTTAGAGCGGAAAATTCTGGAACACTTACACTTGCTAAATTTCCTCCAGATATACTTGTTTCAGACAAGTATATTAGAATAACTGGAACAGTGGGATAAAACTTCCTGTCAAATCATGCCTATTTTGGATAGCATGGACAGATTTACATGTAATCTAATGTCTGTCTCTCACAGTTAATCAGGATATTATCATCCCCCTGATTAACTGTGCGAGGGATGATAATATCCTGGTAGGACAAAAGTCTCCACGGCGCATTTATTCCACTTTCAGTTGTTTGTGCATGTGGGTTTCAGGACCCTAGAACGAAACTCTACTCTTATATATGAGGGTTTCCATTACAGTTAGTGGATCACAATCCACCTTTATCATCCCCAGTCTTCACCACTACAAGTCCTCCTGTGGCCTTCCTGACACCCATCTTGCCATCCTCAGGTCCAATCAAAACACAGCCGGTAAGATTGTGTTCCTGACCCATTGTAATGACCATATCACCCTGCTTCTCCTTCTCCACTGATCAGATACAAATTTCTTGTCCTTACAATTAAGGCCCTCACAATTTAGCCCACCCTCTATTTACCAAAAATCTGGATCCTACTGCATTGCCTTCTATTCCACCAGCAGTGCTGGCCTCCATCATCCGCTTGCCCATGTCTCCCACAAGCATCTTTGTTCTCTTTTCCATGCCACCCTTTATGCATGGAACACCTTCCCCAAATGAATCAATAGGGCTACTACCCTGTGTTTCTTCAAATCCCTCCCCAAAACTCACTTCTAGCAGGATTCTTATGATAAATTGACAATTGAGAATGGCTGGGTCGATGACCAGCAAGGATTACTGATGTAACTAATTTCTGGTTTATTTTTTAAAAACTTCTTCTCACTTGAAATATGCTAATTGTTATATAGCTAATATGCATTCCTCCCACTGTTACAAAACAATTGGAGGGGGTGAATGAGGGTACCACCTGTTTGTTGCATCAGGCTAGTTTACACTACAGATTCCTGTTGGCATAGCTTTGTGGGACGATCCCTGACTGACATAACCAAGCTGAGAGAAACCCTGATACAGTTATATCAGTAAAATTGTGCTTTTAACAGAATAGCTAGTTTCAGTCATGGTGGAGTCATTTTGCTATCCTGCTACAAAGCACAGCTTTGTCAGTGTAACTACATCCACACTAGGAGTGCTCTGCCAGTAATAGTATATATGTAAAACATGCCTAGCATAGACATGGCTTTAGTTTAGATTATATGCTTGTCAGGGAAGGGACCATGTTTTCAAATGTGTAATGGAGCCTCAATCCTTCTTGAGTCTTTGGGCATTAAGTACTGCAAATACATAATAACATGATAGTAATCAATTTATTTAAAGGTAAAGGTATATTGTAGAAACTGTAGGAGATCCCAAACTAACAGAATATAATTGTAGATTTATATGACAAATCCAGGCAATTTATATGACAAATCCATGCAATTTATAAAATAATAAAAAAAAAAAAGTTGAAATCACTTCCCCCATGTAACACCTAAAGACCTCACAAACACCTAATGACATGCAGGACATGCAGTTGTCATTTGCTACTGTGCAAGAAACACAGAACACTGAACTCAAGTAAAAAGTCTTTGAATTCACCTTTAAATTCAAAATTAAAAAAATCTATTACACTCAGCACACCTTACCGTACAGCACAAACAAGTTTACTTCACATGCCATTTTCTTTTATAATCTATTCTGAATCAAGTGCTGAATAAGTATATTATTTACAAAATATCTCTATCACCACAAATTTATCTTGCCAAAAGGAATTAAATGGTTACACATTAAAACCATTTTTATATGCATGATACGCAACAGTAAACATTAGTATATGGTATTGTAAAACTCTTTCTGTTTTATATGCTGGGAAACAATTTACTGAGGCTTAAAGGAAAAGGCGGCTCCATAGAAGGAGGGAGGGCTAAATACATTGAGGATTTAAGGGAGCTCTTGTTTACTGATTAGGCGCTTCAAATAGAACTAAAAATTTTATTTTGTAACTCAAAGCCCAAATGTCAGTATATGATTTTAATTATAATGGTTAGAGGTTGAGTTGCAGTTACTGAAGGAATAATATTGGTTAGAACAGGGGACTGAAAGTCAGGACTTCTGCATGTTAATCCTGACTGCCACTTACTTGCTCAGAACCTTTTGGAAGAGGGCGGAGGGGAGAAATCGATTAATTTATTTATGCTTTAGTTTACGCATTTGTAAATTAGTCTAATAATAACTGTCTGTCGCAGTCACAGGCCTAGCTGCACTTCTCTCGCCTTTCTGGTCTCTTTGAATGGACCCCCTCAGCTGACAGGCTTTGTGCCTTTACCTCTCCCAGAATGGAATTCTGCAGCTCTCCCACCCTTAGACAGTTCCCTTGTGTCAACTGTTTTTATCCAGCAGGAACAATTGGGTTTGGCACCTGCGGTTCTGTGTCTGTGGGAGTCTGTGATCAGTGGTGTATATAGAGCGCAGACACCTTTCTTAAAATCAAAGTATTGTTTATTCTCACAGTAGGAGCAAAGCATAAGAGGAAAAGGTTTTTAAAACAACAAATAACCTACGGGCATGTCTCTCTTACCTAAGGCCTACCTTTCCCTGATAATATCCTAGGCAGGATTATCTTCTTTAGACATCCCAGTGGGGGTCTGTGTCAGTCAGGTTTTCTCTGAACATGTTTAACAATTATCTCCTGCTCTCTCTCGAGAGTCATTTTGTAAACTGCAATAGTCCTTTTGATCTTCTTGGATTTACATGTCTTTTCTTGTCTAGCACTGACTTGTATTACCCCCATAGTTTTTACTGAGGGGTGGCGTATTTTGTCATTATTTTCCTTCTTGCTCGTTTTTCCTGACAAACCCTCTAGTACTAAACCCACATATACATGCAGTGAACATTCCCCAATAACCAGGACAACACACACTATTCATAAATTACTACAGAGCAGCTACGCGTCTATCACAGTGGCCATCTCGCAGGAATATTGGGAGGCTAAATTACTTTTTAAGAAGTACCTGGAGATCCCTGGCTGATCCCATGATGTATTATTTTTAGTCCAGATCTATGGATCTTAAGCCACAGCTGTACTCTGGAAAATGGTGTGCAAAAGTGGCACCTTCTTACGCAACAGATCCCTTGTGTATATTCAGAGTCATATCTACTGATGGTAGTCAGAATGTTTATTACCTTTCACTCCTGCTCTCCCTGTAGAGCCAACACACGTACAGATTCCATTCAATCCTGGGCAACAAACAGAGTTGTTTACTAAGTTCCAATCAGCTACATCTGCACAAACCCACTGAAAGCAACAGGTTTGCACGGGGGTCATTGAAGGCATATCCTAAAGATAATGGTGTTGTGTGGGTGTACTTAAGGAATTAATTTGGCCTCCAGAACCTTTAGTACTTGTGATAATGTATAAGATGGAAAGATCCTACCTTGGTATTCAGAACACAGGTTGAATCTGCTGGGATGCCAATTAGAAATTTTTTAATTATTATTATTGTAAATGGAGCATTTTTAAGCACTGATCCTGCAAATACTAATACACTTCTTACAAGAAGTCCCACCCAACTCATTGTTACTAAATATGTGACTAAAGTTATGCATCTGCATAAATGTTTGCAGAGTTGGGCCCTTATTATGAAAATCACTCAGAGACAATAAACATGGAGCCTCAGAATGTTTTTTTTTCTTTTTTTGCATTGTCACTTTTCAGAGTTGATTGAAAGTATATTAAAAATCTGTGCACATTTTGGAGGATCGTTGTTTGCATCCTTCCTGCAGGCTTTTAAGTGAAAATAGTTTGATGGCTACAAAACAAACCGTGAGGCACAAAGGTTTGGTGCAAATGTTTCTCATACAACCTGATGTAACGAGAATAAAAATGTTAAGATACACTTGAACTTATGTATCAGAGGGGTAGCCGTGTTAGTCTGAATCTGTAAAAAGCAACAGAGGGTCCTGTGGCACCTTTGAGACTAACAGAAGTACTGGGAGCATAAGCTTTCGTGGGTAAGAACCTCACTTCTTCAGATGCAAGTCTTGCATCTGAAGAAGTGAGGTTCTTACCCACGAAAGCTTATGCTCCCAGTACTTCTGTTAGTCTCAAAGGTGCCACAGGACCCTCTGTTGCTTTTTACAGATTCAGACTAACACGGCTACCCCTCTGATA
>NC_048304.1:37491172-37576181 GCF_013100865.1 Trachemys scripta elegans
TTGTAATTACAAACATTAAAAAATATGCAGACAGTTAAATAAATTAATTCTTTATTTCCTATAAAGTCCCATGCAGGCAGAAGGAAGAGATGTCCATGCAGTATTAAATCATGCCCTTCAGAAATTGGGATGTCTGCTGAATACAGGAAATTATACAACATGCACTACCCAGATTTTTGCTTAAAGATAAAAAGATGAATAATAGAAGTAGAATGCACAGTGGCATTCAGATGCTATTAAAATTGATTAAATGCTATTATCAAGACAAGAGCAAGTTCTTGCTTTTCAATGAATGCTATAATTATTATTTAGGAAGAGCTGGAATGTGGCTGCCCCTTACAAAGATGAGAGCATAGAAAGATCACCTAATGAGCCGTTCCAAATAGTTGGAAACGTTGCTGTTCAATATATCATTCAGTCTGTTAGGAGTTTCAGACTATTTCTTCACTAAATTTCTAACTGATGTTGCTTTATCCATTGAATGTGCACATGTTAAGCATGGACTCTTAAAGAACATAAAGTTTAGTGTTGCTGACTGTATGTGACACCCAAGGAAGGGTTAATAAGGGAAACAGCTTTCAGGAGCTGCTAGAAACAGGGTTATGCCCTCTATGTATGATCAGCTAATAAAAGTGCACTCTGAAAGCTGTAGTATTGTTCTGTGACTGAAGTATTAAAATGAATTCATAGAACTCTGATTCAGCTATTTAGCAATCAGCAGCTCATTTGAAATGGTCAGATATAAATCAGGTGGGACTAAAAGAAAATATTGTCCAAAAGAAGGGAGCATTTCTGTGTGTTAATGTATGGGTTGGTAGCATGACCTTAAATAACCTGGTACCGATTGGCAGACCTTAGAGTTTGAGAAATGAGCTGTTACAACACATAGTAATGGCATGGTTATCACATGATAACCGATGTCAGTCATGTGTATTAATGGGAAGTCCTAGGATTACAAACTATTAACACAACCCTTTGCAAGATTTCAGACAGATTGCATCAATTCTTGCAGTGGGTGCATGATGCTCTTGAGCCAAAGTTGTATATTTTAAAAAAATGATTTGTGGTTGGATTTGGATGCTTGGAATAAGTAAAACAGCAACTGGCTGTTATGCAAGGTCAACACGCTTTCCCCCATGGACTTTCTCAAGGATGCCACATGCTTGACACCTTTCCAGTTTATTATTTATAGGCACCATAATCTAACAGACAGGGTGCTGGACTAGGAATAAAAACACATGAATTCTGTTTGTGCTCTCCCACTCTCTCAGTGTATGACCTTGGCTAAGTAACTGCAACTTTGTGCCTCAGTATCCCCATTTTACAGATGTGGAAAATGTTATTTCTCCACCTTTGTAACGTGCTTTGGAAGCTATAGAGGAAAAGCACTGTTACTGAAGGATCATTATTTCCTAATATGAGTTTTGAGAACAATTGTGGAATAATAAGAAAAATATGGATTCATAAGAAGAACAGCATCTGTTGAAATGCAAATTTACTTTTCCAGCCCATTAAATATATAGTATGCACATTTTAATAGATTCATAAGCCTTATTTTACTTCATATGGGATATTCTGATCTCTCAGGTAAACAACAGGCTTTTGAAAATATTTTCAAATTATGTGTTCACTTGAGAAAGAACTGGTGTGGTCATTTTGGTAAATGATCTGCCTTTTAGAAATGTGCATGAAAGATTATTTTTCTTTTGTTTCCTAACACATAGTCGCAAGGAAATAAAACAATCCCCAACCCCAGACTTTTCAATATTCAGGTTACAATAAACTGAAAAGAGACAGAAAATGTTGAATTAGGGAGAACTGTTTGTAAGAACAGACTTTAACTGTTCACTCACCTCCACAAATCCAGTACAGCTTTAGTAACTGATGTCCAGTACATGGGCCTTACAGATTGCTCACTCTGTGACAGATGCTAAGACAGGAGCCTTTGCCAGCATTTATGATCTTAAAAGCTGAACTGATATTGAGCCAGATGAGACCAAGCGAAAAGATGAAAGAAGTATATCTTCTGTTAATCAAAATCTTCACACATAAAATTAGTAAATTATAGTTAATATATGACTTACTTAAGTATAAATATCCACTAATATGCAAAAGGAACATAGGAATTGCCAAAGTGGATTGGATCTGGGGTCCAGCTAGTCCAGTATCCTATCTTCAACAGTGGTCAGTGCCAGATGCTTCAGAGGAAGGTGTAAGAATTACACTATGTTATTACAAAGCCCATTATTCTTCCCTCCCAACACACGCAGGCACTGAAATGATCAAATATTATGTATGCTGAGGTGGGACCAGGATTTTAGTGAGTTTGAACTCACTCTTAAGGAGCTAATTCTTATTCTAGCACCAGCTCGAGTAGCCAGTGCCAGGCTGTGTGTTTGAGATATATACTAGGTCCATGGGAAGGAAACCTTCACCCCCAGGCTGTTGACATGATCTTTAGCCACTATTGTATTACTGCATGCAAAGTGGGCTAGCCATTGGATTACAGTCACAGATCCAGCAACCCCAGCCCTGCTCCTCTGCTACCCCACCCTTAAATGAATGCAGGCTTTAAACTGATAGACAGAATAACCCCTTAAGCATATGTAATGGAAGCTACTATAAAGTATAAAACAGACTTAGACTGACACTCACAAACCAGGTGCAACATTATTACTGTTACATACACGCATGTCATGTTTTTAAGATTAATTTCAGGTTCAGGAGGAATCCAGAGTTAATCATTGTAATTTAGATTCCTGCCAAAATATCCATGTAAATAATCTCCCCGTGTTTATTCTGCATATCAGCAATTCAAGGAAAGCTCAACTGTTTAGTCTTTGTCACCTTGCAACAATGTTAAATAATTTAAATGTACATACCCTGCCAGCTAAGATATAAAATAACTAGCTACTTGAACAACAGGACACCTAAAGATGCTGAATGTGATTTGCAGGAAGTTTTTGACGGGTATAATTTATCTTTCATTTGTACAAGGCTTAGCATTTTCAGCATTGGCTGTCTCATGAAAGAGAGGAGGTAACAGATGTAGACATATTTCATAAGTAAAACAACAGACTTCTGTATCTTATCACTCTATAGCCAAAACAAAAAGGAGGTGACTAAGTACTAGCTAGCTGTCTTTAAAGCTACATTACTGCTATCTGCCTAATGCCATTGAACAAAAGGATACAATGTCATTTATGCATTACTGTGATATACAGTATTTTGGTGATGCAACAATCAGTCCATATTCTGCTCCCGGTTACACCCATGCAGGTCAGTGGGATCAGTAACCCATTATTTAACTGCAATCAGTTCAGGGCATTGGCGACTTTTTGCAGTAGTCAATCCATACTGCCAACAGTACACAACAAGTTTTCCAGGGGGAAGGAAGCATAGCTTCACTAATTGGAAAGAACACTGAAGTAAGCAGAATATAATTACACATGTTGAAATTGGCCAAGGCACTAGGTTAATACCCCTATTCTTATGCAAAATGCCAGGACTTCTTCCAGTGAACAACAGGGTTAGCAGCACAGTTCCCCCTAACACTGATTCATTACTCATAGAAGAGGGACGTGGAAAAGACCTGTTAGAGCATCTGTTCTATGCAGGATTATTCCCTACAATAAATTTTCTAGTATTTTGTTTCATCTCACTTTAAAAGTCCCAAGAAATGGAATTTCCCTTCGGATACTGTTTCTTAGTCATGGTCCTTGATCACTTAGTTTTCCTTAATATTTAACCCACACTTTCCTTTTCTTAATTTGAATGCATTATTCCAAGTTATATCTCCAAAATGTAACATCGCCATCCTATAAATGGTGTGGTTCATTCAGCTGAGTCATCAGGAAGTGACATCTTTGTCTGATCCATCTGATAATCATATTTCACTCCCCATAATCTGGAATGCAATAAGTGGAACACACAGGGCAAATGTATCCCAAACAGGTATCCCCATGTTTGGAGTTACCCTCACTCATCTGCTAACCACTGAGCATAGTCTGGTTTGTCTGGCCCTGAGGTGAGGATAAACTTCTGTTGACATTTTCAAATTCAGCCCTATTGCAGTACTGCAGGGTCATGTTGCCTCAACATTGAGTTTCAAAACATAGCAAAACCGACTTGGCCCTTGGATGATATTTTATTTTGTCAGAGTCTAAGAGGGCAGCAGCATTCTTAGCAGCAAGATGGTCTGAAACATCTGTCTCCAGCTTTCCCCTGACCTCAGGGAAATAATCTGTAAAATCTGCATATTTTAATTGCCACTGGGGTTTGTGGGCTGAGGGTGGGTGGGAATGTGGACAGGCTTCATATTTTTGCAGCTAAATTAATCCTACATGATCTGAGTGAGTGTGTGTGTAAGTTAAATGGCAGCCTAATTATTGTGGGAATAATGTAACTGTAATACAAAGATGTTAAAGTATTTGGGGGCTTCTTTTCCTGTCATTAACAACCTACATATCTTGGAAATCAAGGGTTAAAGTAAAGCAACAGCACTGGCACAAACCTTCTACTTGGCCTGGGGGAGCATTGCATCCCCAGAGTATCCCCTCCTAGGTAAGAGTCACATGGAAGAGGACTCTGAAGGTGAAGCTTCTTGAGCCCGGTTGTGGAGATTCTCAGGCAAATCTGGGGCTTCCAGCCATCCTGCCCGTAGACAGAGCTGTAGAAGCTGATGGGAGAAGCATTCCAACCAGGAGTAGCAAGTCCACCTCCCTTTCTCTACAAATGGATCTGTCCCTCAATACAGCTTCCCCTCTCCTCCCAAGGAGATAGGAAAAAAGAGACCCACCCGCTCCATTTTCTTCTCCCTCTCTTTGTAGAGAGCTATAAATGGACAATGCATATTTTAATGCAAAATCTGTTTTTGAAACATCTTAGTCTTCTAAAATGGCATTGGCTATTTCAAAGTTTTCCAGGGACGTGCCCCTCACCCCTGTACCTCCCATTTTTATTTGCTTTTGCATCAGTACAGATTCTCCATCTTAGTTAAGACTAAATGATGGCACTGACAGAAATGAGAGAGGGGAGCACAAGGAATGTTCCCCTACAAGACACACGCACACACAAACTTTTGTTTGTCTGGGAATGGGGTTGCATGGAGACAAACTTCTCTTGGGTACGTCTCTTCTTTTGGCCTCTTCCTCTTTCTCTTACTGCATAGTGATTCCGCAAGATGATGTCACACTGCAACACCAAATGGCGCCAAGAGTCATCACAATGTTAGCAATATAATATAGGCTTGTCATACAGGAACACTGGTAAAAGACTGGCTTTATTTCTGGGTCCCAGCTACATGACATGGGTCATATTAAAACAGGATATAGCCCTGTCTGGGGTTGGGGTCAGTGACTCCTGTGTATGTGTATCAATGTGGAAGTTACAGCCTCCCTATGAAAGTGTGATCGATTTTAACCTCTCAGCGAAATGTAAAGGAGAGAGAGATGCCATTTTGTTCTCTCACTTATTTTGAATGAAATTCATATTCTGCCATCTGCACACATTGCCACATATCTTGGGTTGGGTTCAAGTTACTTTATTTGGCAGCATAGACAATTGAGTACAAACAGCTGATTGTGCAAACAAGTAAATTATTCCATTTCTCCTCTTGTGAAAGTTTAAAATTTTCCAGAAAAATTATCTGCATAATATAAAATTAGCGTTTAGTTAGCTCCAGCTCATGTGCTAATCACTACCTCCACCCATAACTTCTAGTATACATAATGACAAGGGACCCAGTTCAGCCCTAGTATAAAGGGGTACAATTCCCATCAAAGTCGGATGGGCCTACTGAAGTCAACTGGAGTCATGTCCATTTATACCAAGGCTGAATTTGACCCAATAAATAAGATAGTATTAAATTACAATAATCCAAGAATAATTTTAATCTTAACAATGGAAAACACTCTAGCATTAACACTATGGAACACTGCATCATGAATCAGGCATTATTCCTACTTTTATAGTATATGACTGTTACGTGGCCCTGAAAAATATTTTGCATTCCACTTTGCAGTAAACTTCAATATATATTGACAAAGGTTATAAAGTAGCACAAAGGCACTGAAGTGAGGCAGGAGGTTTCTCACACTGTTCAGTGGCCTATGTGGAATGAGTTGGTCTCAGTCCTGCACCCAATGGAAAGATTCCTGATCCAAGTGGAATTAGTAGCACCCATATTTATGAGCCCAGTAGAGTGACCAAGGCCTGAGTAGATACAGGCACTAAATTATTGCACACCCCTAGAGGTGGGCTCCCCACATTAGGATTAGGGGACATTGGTGACTTTCTGGATGGAAACTTGCAGTCTTGCTGCCCAGGCTGCATACATCCTATAGATCGGGCCCTACCAAATTCATGGTTAATTTTGGTAAATTTCATGATCAGAGGATTTGAAAAATCTTAAATGTCACAGTTTCAGATATTTAAATCTGAAATTTCATAGTGTTGTAACCGGGGGGCAGGGGGGAGGTCCCATCCCAAAGGGTCCCATCCCTCTTATTCTGGAGGTAGGGCAGAACCTGGGCAGCTTTCCACCAGTCCATTGCTGAAGGCTCCTGTCCACATTGGTTCCTCAGACTCTCCGGAAGCCATCGCTCCCTTTTTATTTTATCTCCCCAGCTGTTGCAGGGCCACCAATCAGCCCCAGATAATGAGATAGCTCATCTCCCTGTTAACCCATTAGCAGATGGGACAGCATGGGATCTGTATATCCTGTGACAGGTGGTAAGAGCCTTTGACCAGTGGTACTCAGCTTTTGATAGCTGGAAAGGCATTTCATGATCTGATGCAGCCACAAAACACTGTGATATAGAGTGCTGGATCAACCCAATGAGCACTCACTCAGCAACATTTTGTGCCCATCTCTCCACTCATACTATATTTTTTTAATCCACCATATAAAGAGCTCAGAAATGAAAGGATGGCAACTGCAACCCTGTCTTTTCATAGATCTGGCTCTCCTAGACTAACTGTGCAGCTCCTCTTAACCTTCACTGGCAGCTGGCACATTGACCCTTCACTGTTCACACTAGTAGCATGTTATCCCCTCCTCTGGTGTCAATACAGCTGTTGCCTTAACTGGTTGCTATCTGAAGACAAGCAGGACCTCTGCCCCCACTAGCATCCTGGATGATTGATGTGTGGGGAAAGGTGATGTGAAAAATATTCCCACCCACCCATTCCCCGCACCCACTGCAGCAGGGAACAGCACAAAACCACTCCCTACTACTGCCTCTGACTGCTTTCCCCCCCATGACTGGTTTAGAGACAGAACACACAATGCAGCCACTCCCTCTAAAAAACACTGCTGGGGGGAAGATCCCAGAGGTCGGGCTCCACCCCAATCCAGGACGTTTACACTGCAGTTTTATAGCCCCACAGCCCAAGCCCTGTGAGCCTGAGTCAGCTGACACAGGCCAGCCGTGAGTGTTTAATTGCAATGTAGACATACCCCATGAGACAAAGAACAAATACTATGTGACTTGTGACCAATCACAACTAGAGAACTTGGCTCAAAATTCAAGAGAGGAATGTGAAAATTTGTCACAAGATGTTCCATCCTGCTAAGAGTAAAAAAGTTCCAATGGCAAATAAAAAGGTAACATTGCATTTTAGTAAAATTGTTTCATCTCCATTTTCCTGGTTCTAAAAACAGCCACATTTTGATGAAAAAAATGTCCACTATGACTTTTGCTTAGCTCTAGTATCAGGCAGACTGGGGAGCAGGTCTGTGAATAGTTCTGTCTTTGCTATGCAGTGGCATTTATAGATGGGGTGCTAGAGGCCACTGAACAAAACTGTAAACCCTGTACATGATGGAAACCACTTCAAGCCAGGGAGTACTCCCAGTATCCCTAGTTCCAGCACCCCTGTTGCCATGTCTCAGACCAGACAGATCAAATAGGGTGCCTGCAAGAGCCACATGTAAGACTTGGAATTGCTGCAAAGGGTGGAGGTTCAATGCATTAGACATGCTGTGGATGATAATCTGATTTCAAGACAGTGGGAAGAAACTACAAATATGTGTAGTCTGGAACAAATACTTGGGGTGTGTCCAGACTAGCCTTTATAGAGGGAATAACTACCTCATGTTAATTCACTGGTGGGAAAATACCCACATGTAAACATAATTTCTGAGCAGTACCTTACTCTGCAAGTAGTCTCATTGCTTTCAATAGAACTATTTGTGGAGCAAGATACCACTCAACATGAGTGCAGGTGGCATAATCTTGCGCATAATGGCTGGGAGTTTATATTCCACCATTTGGAAACTGCCATCCCTTTTGTATATTATTGCTGTGTAAAGCCTACTCCTCACACTGCTATATGGCCTACCCTAGGCTAAACACTGGACCATTGCTGACCTTAGTTAAATATATACCCGTGTCATGCAGTCAGAAGCACAGAAGAGGCCATTCTGCTAATTCCTTACTATTTATTTCAATGCTGCATTCACTCAGTTAATCAGTTTCTGAATCCTTATGTCCAGCTTCTTCAATGTAGTGCCAAATTGCCTGGTTTGATGCAGCCAGAGTTACACATTTACCCAATTCTATACTCCTCAGCAGCAGCTGGAGTAATAATCAGGCACTAGTACAGCATGTGAGGTGCAAAGTTCTTTTGCTGATAAGTTCATAATTTCATTATCATCTTGCGGCAAAATACGGGTATCAATTTGGCAGGAACTCAAACAGAGCTATTGTGCTTACTGTTTGTCACTCCAGTATTTTGTCTATATGCCCAATCCTGCACAAGCAAGCCAAGGAATTTTGCTAACTCAGCTACAGCACTCATGCTTTGCAAAGCTCTTTGAACATAAGATCCCAGAGAAGACATTCAAGAACACATTGCAGCAGAGAAAAATATGTTTTAAATACATTTAGTGAAAATTATTTAAACAGTTCATCAATCAAGTGACAGAACAGAGTAAAATGTTGTTTATAATCCTTCTTTGCTTTGGGTATATTAAAAGGTTAGTCTATGGCAGGAAATTAACATCATATTTTATTTTTTTCTGCTTTTTTCTATTACTGTTTGGCGAATAGTGTGTAGTCTTAGTAAATTCCATGACGGACCCGGGGCAATGTGGGACCATTAATGAAACATCACTATTTTCTGAGAGTGGTCGCATGGGACTGACTATTAGATAGGTGTCTAACATCAGCCATAGGCTATTCATATATGTTTGTACTAGCATAGTGTGTGGGGAAATAATTTGACTCAACTGAAAAACAGACAAACACACATCCTTGATTTGCTTCATGATGAGATTTCAAATTGCACATATTCAGAACACTGATTTTTTTTATTTTACTACTGTTTTTTCTCTTTTCTTATGAAGGGTTGAATTTCATCTGGCCCTTTGTCTAGCAATCAAAGAAAACCTATAGTTGAGCAGCAGGTTCAAGTCTTCAGCCTCTGCTAAATGAATCCATTTTATGTTTTAGTCACATACTCTGTAACTGTAACAGACATGAAAGAGAGGCAGAAAACCTGGTAAAAGACAGGATTCAAGGTGCGGATGTATATAATCTGATGTCCAAAATTAATACTTGAGTTCAACTTCTAAAAATATAGAAAGACAGAGTAGGAATAGAAAAGGTTGAGAGAAGGCACTGGAAGTGATTAGAGGTATAGCGGTCAGAGGCTTCCATATAACGAGAGATCAAAAGGATGTTAACTCTTTCAATTTGGAAATAAAAGAGTGAAGGGGAAATAAGGAGAAAGATGGAAAGTAGTACATAAAACAATGAATCCTGTAGAAGAGAGCATTTCGATGGTTCTATTTCCCCTGTCCCATAATACAAGAACAAGGGGATATTTGGGGCTAAACGTTCAAACCTGAGGCCAACAGATTCTGCTGCAAAAATGTGGGTGCACCCTTGCACCTGCAAAGCCTCTCATTTTTATGAGAAAATCAGTGACTTTCACATCCAAATGGGCAGTTAAACATACAGTTAGTGTGTTGGCTCAAAAGTTGGGTTTTGCAGGCTTCAGGTGCAGTCCCAGGTCTGAAAATGTTATCGCTAGTTAATTGGGGAAAACGCCAACACATTTAAACTAGATAAAAGGAAACACTTTAATGAAACATAAGTCACTTGTGGCTCTCATTATTGCAGTACATTGGTGAGGAAAACCGCTTAGTATGTTTTTTTTAAAAGTCTTTTGATAATAACACCTACCACGTATAAAATATCACTTTGCCTTTCCAAGGTACTTTACAGTAATTAACTAATTAAATTATAAGAATAAGAATAGCACTTTTAGTTACTTTTAACTAGGATAAAATTACAAAGACTACCAGTCGTCATGCTTCAGGGTTGCAGCTGATTACGTGATGGGGTCAGGCTTTCTGAGATACATATTGATTGCACAATTGGGTGAGTGTACTGAGAGTGTTTTGTGCCTTCTGCTAAAGCAGGATTTCCCAAACTTTTTAATAATGTGGTCCACACCTTAACAGAGATTTTGCTTTGTGGACACACACCCTATCATTCTCAATCACACCAATCACCTCCTTACCGACTCATGATTTGCAATCACCTCTTCTCATTCCAGCCCTGATTGCATATTATCCCTAGGACAACCACAACAGTTGCTTATATGGAAAAGAAATATTAGGAAAGTATTTAACGAAGTGTTATATTTAATTTTAAAATATAGCTATCAGCTGGAAACGAGGAGAGCCAGCACCATGTGACCAGCCAGCTCTTGGTGGCTCCCAGTTTGGGAACAATGGCAATAAAGCATCTGGTACTTTGAGAGACAGGTTCTCAGACTAGATGGACCACAGATCTGTGTTCTGGAATGGCAAATGCTGAACCTACTTTCAAATCTGAATTTAATCTTAAGAAGAGTTTTGCTTATTATAATTTGTCTTTTTTCCTTTTCTTTGCTTGCCTTTGCGGTAGTATCACGATACTATCGGAAAGCCTGCTCTTATGTATTTCTAACTTTGCTGGAGCCAGGAAGTACTGGAAATCTCAGAAGAAAACATGATCTTGTCAGAGTCCCAGACCAAAGAATTTCAGATACACTTCCAATAGGCATCCAGACTTTGAATGCAGCACTTGACTCATGATCCAAATACAACATAAAAATCTCATCAGCTCATATGTGCATTAAAAACATGAGTTGAATTTTTCTCAGATGATTTCCATAGACTCCTATGGACTATCAACCTAAGATTGTCTCTCAGAGCCTGATCCTATGATCGAGTATTTTCTGAAACATGCTGTATGCTTTCTAACACCAAGTGACTTCAATGCAACTTGATGGCACTTGACACTTGCCAGGAGGTGTTTTGCAGAACTGAGCATACATTCCTATTGCCCATTAAGACAAACCTCCAAATCTTTCAGAAACACTTTGTGTCAATGTCACTATGAAACAGTCAATGGCATATGTTTTTAGTCCTGTGAAATTATCACAGATTTTGGGCTGGGCCTTGAGGTTGGGGAAGTTTCCCAAGCCAGTGAGGGGTAGGATACAGAGGATACCCAACCATTACTGCAATATCCTGCAGTATCTCTGGGAAACTTGAGACAGATTTTTTTAAGGCCAGATTTTCAGTTTTCAAAAGAGGCATCTAGTTTGGGGTGCCTCGTTTTTTCACTGCAGAACATAAAACACTTATGGCCTGTTTTTTGTTTTTTTAAGAAACCTTGTACATGCAACAGGTGAAAAGGAAAACAGAAGAAGCTAGGAGAAGTAGAGAGGAGGGGAAAGAAATGGCACCAGATATGCCAGGGCTTTTGTATCTATTTAATATTATTTTCTACCTATAGTGGCACCCTTGCTTAGATTTAGATACATTATTGGGGAAACATGTAACCCCTGCCTGCCTCTATATGGGGTCTAATCAGTAGTGGTGGACAAATAGCAACAATATGTTAGCTTAGGTTACGTACATGCATATTCTTGCCAACTCAATCCATTTAAAAAAAAAAAACTGGTAGGGCCTAGTGTGAACAGGGCAAAGCAGCCAATCTAACAGTCCATCACAAGTCAAGGGAGACTATCTAATAATGCCATGACTTACAGGTCTGTCGCATCTTACGTGCATTTAACATGCGCAAATTCAGCTTTACGAGGTCGGCAAAAACAAAAAAACAAAAGAGAAAAATAACAATTTAAATACTGTTCCTGTAGTGTGGGCGATTCCGCCTGTCATTACACTCAATGTAATTTTGACTATACGCAGTTTTCGCTTCACGCGCTGACCGCGGAACGTAACCCCAGCATAAGATGAGACAGACCTGTACTGCTCTAATGCGTGCATTCCTCTTTCTAAGATCTCTTAAATATTCATGGATAAGCAAGCTGTCTTTTTACTTTACAATCATTCAGTGCTATTCTTTCTGCAATTGTTAAACGTTCAGTATTCATTTTAACCCTTAATTCCTGAAATCTAAAACACAACATTCTCTCTAATATCTATTACTTTTGTAGGAGGCAAACAATGTTATAAAAACAATCTGTGGCTTTTGAGGACTTTTTATAATTTCCTCCAGCTTTTTCAGAAACTGGAGAACATTGCGTCCTCACTCCCCAGTAATTCTTGGGAACAGCAGACTCTGTATGCACTAGAGACTGGTTAGTGTCAGAGCCTATTGGAGTGGGAGAGACAGACTTATACAATTGTCTGGTTTCAAAATGTCTTTCAAAGGAGCACTGCAGCCTCTGACGTATTCCCTGGATTTGGCATATGCATTGCCAGCCAGTGTTGAAATAGGCTTGCCTGAGATGTCACCAGCAGAGGAGTACAACAGTATTAGTACAAGGGTCCAGATCCTAGCCCTGCTTTACTGTCGGCCTGGTATGCAAATGGTGGGGAAAGAGGGTTTTCCTGAAGACAGGAATCCTGGAGCTGAATAAAGCAACCCTTTCCCCCTACCCTCAATTTACTGAGACCTCAGAGATTAGTGACATCATCCCAAAGAGTATGATCGCCATGTGTGATGGTCATATGGGGCAGGATCACAAATATGGCAGCTGCACAGATGCCCTACGGCCACCTCAGGGGTCTCTCTCAAAGTCCACAGTTGTATCCATGACTACATAGTTACTGAGAGCTCAGTGCTGTTGGTGCTGCTAGGATCAGGATTTGGCCCAAGATCAGGTAATACCCCTCAGAGGGGTTCTCTGATCTTTATTGAAGAAAGACTTTTAGGGAAACAGTTGGATCACTAACCCAATAAAAAACATACTTTGCTACTTTCTGAATCAGGGAAACTCAGTCACCTTGCAGACACAATTGGGGAAGCAAGTTCAAACAGACATCCTGGAGACATATCTGCAAATTCCATTGATATATATACACCTCTACCCCGATATAACGCGGTTGTGGGGAGCCAAAAATCCCTACCGCGTTATAGATGAAATGCTGTTATATCGGGGTAGGGGCAGCAGGGCTCCAGCAGTAATTTAAAGAGCCCGGGGCTCCGACCGCAGGGAGCCCCAGGCTCTTTAAATCGCTGGTGAGTCCTGCTGCCGCAGCCTCGGGGTAGCAGCGGCAGGGCTCCGGCGGTGATTGAAAGAGCTCCGGGCTCCAGCCGCTGCGGGGAGCCCGGGGCCCTTTAAATGCTGGTTGAGCCCCGCTGCTGCAGCCCCGGGGTAGCGGCGGCAGGGCTCCAGCGGTGATTTAAAGGGCCCGGGGCTCCCCGCAGCAGCCGGAGCCCCAGGCCTTTAAAGCGCTGCCCAAGCCCCGCTGCCGCAGCCCCGGGTTAGTGGCGGCAGGGTTCCGGCGGTGATTTAAACAGCTCCGGGCTCCTGCCGCTGCGGGGAGCCTGGGATCTTTAAATTGCCGGCTGAGCCCCGCTGCTGCAGTCCCAGGGTAGCGGCGGCAGGGCTCCAGCGGTGATTTAAAGGGTCCGGGGCTCCCCACAGCAACCGGAGCCCCAGGCCCTTTAAAGCACCGCCGGAGCCCTGCTGCTTCCGTGCTATATGAGACCCCGTGTTATATCGGGTCATGTTATAGCGGGGTAGAGGTATATATGGATCATATGCATACATGTAACCTGTATGCTGCGCTAAAGGTATAAACCCATTCAGTAAGGGCCATAATCTCTCCTCAGCACACATAAGCAACTCCCATTAATGGCTGTCAAGGAGGAAAAGATACACCTGAATTTTTGGAGAATGCCTCCTTTGAATGTGTGCCGTACTCTGACATAACTGCTCAAGATTCCACTGTAAAGCTTTGTCTGTTCAGCTTTTTTAGTCAAAAACAGTGAAAGTCACCTTGGTGTGCAGGTTCAGTGCAAGGGCTATGCACCCCGACAGGCAGGGCTTAAATTCAGCCGGAGCTATCCAGAGTGGAGCCCCCCTCCCTGTAGTTTTCATAGCATGTTGGGGAAGAGTGTCAAGGGCCGCTGGGAAATACTCTATGAGAGTTTAAGCCCTGCCATTAACCCTCAAAATAGGGCTTAGGTGGGACGTAACCAGTACAATGCCCTGTAAGCACTACTATAAAAATATGATTATTGAAAGACATTACCCATTTAATTGCTGCATTCTGCTTTAGTCACTTTGCTTCATTAGACTGCACTGTTGCAGCAAAGCAAAGTGCTAGTATTCAGTAGAAAAGTAGCTGCTATATAAGACAGTACCGAAGGTGTGTTTTACCCCCTTTACTTAGTACATTAGGCAGCACTGAAGTGGTCAGAGGACACATCTGTAGATTTTTGTTGTTGTTGTTAACCACAGATTTTTGCCATATAGTAGAATTTCATTTTTTAAAATAACAGGCTGTATTGAAGTTCCATTGATCTGATGGCCAAAATAAATGATTCGCAGGGTGCTAATGCTGTGGCATGGTCTTAGGGTTAGAACAGGGGACTGGAAGACAGAAGAACTGGATTTTTACTATGCCACTGACTGCGTGATTTTATGTAGGTTTCTTAATCTCTCTCGGGCTCAGTTTCCCTATCTGTAAAATGGTTATGAATGATACCGACTGTTGAAAGTGTGTTGAGGTCCTTGCATGAAAGGTGCTATAAACATGCAGAGCATTGCTACCTCATAAAACAAACCTTCATTATTGACTGGATCATCAATGTATTTATAAAGCCATGGTTCCGAGAAGGGAGAGACTGGAGAGAGGCCAGTGCCTGTTTCCTTTTATAAAAGGGCAATTAAAAGATTTTGAGATTTTATCATTGAAACCACATTTGAAAGAGATATTAATATGTCTCATAAAACATGTTGGAGTCTTAATCTGTTGGGCAATTAGTCATGTAAAATTACAGCAGCGGTACCAAAATGCAGGTGGGCAGTTTCTAAGAAAATCAGAAGATACCAATTATACAACAGACACTGTGGTCAATCTTGCAGTTCCTGTTCAGCTCAAGGGAGGCCTTCTTTATAAAATGACTGGCATTAGACTCACGGTGTGTAAGAAAACCTTTAAAATTCAGATCTTAAATTGAAATTTGCTTCTTCTGTACTTCAAGCAGAATGTACCCAGCGTAGCATGATTTAAGAATTACCGAGCATGCCAAGAATACATTAGATTACTCTTGGCAGTGGGAATTGCATTTGTGTAATAACAAGCACTAAAACCCTCTTAAGAAACTCTGTCTGATCTGTAACTTGGGACTTATTCATTTTGTTGTTGTTGTAATTTTTCTGAAAAAAAAAAAGAAAAGTGTGTGCAAGATTCTTTTCCAAAAATCTGTAGGGTACTTAGGAATTTCTTTTTTGTACAGATTGGGTAATAACTCTGTTCTCTACTTATTTATTTAAGGCTTGTTTAGAACATAGAGGAGAATATTTGTTCAAAGTGTCTCCTAGACACACTGTCATCACAATGCTATCTCAGACACGGATTGCACAAGATTTTCAAAAACTAAAGATAGGCACCTAAATATAGATTTAGGAGCCTATCTACATCAAGTCAGTGGGAGCTGCTGGATGCTCAGACCTTCTGAAAATCAGCCCTCCCGTTTAGTTTTCTAAATATGGACTTATGAGCCTAAATGTAGTTACCTGCCTTTGAAAAGCTTGGCCATCTGCTCACACTCTTGTGAGAGAAACTTTTATAGGGGTTAGGAAGTCCCATGAAGTTCCCATTTAGTTTCTTCCAAATCAGAGCTTTTGGGGGAAGGTTTGCCCCCTCATAGAATTTGCATGGCCTTTTGTCCCTTATCCCACAAATGTCCTGTGATCCCCACTGACCTCAGGATAGCACCAGAGGGCGGGAACATCTAGGTCTGCTCTGCTCCCTTCCCTTGCCACAAAGGCTTCTGGGGGAAGGAAATGCTATTATAATTTGTATCCTCAGCTTTTTGGCTGCCCACCAAATTACCATTACTATGAGCAAGACAGAAACACCCAGCCAGGGTGCAGGCAGGATGCAGGAACTGGGGGACAATGAAAAAGAAACTGGGATGCAGTAGCAGGAACCAGCTGTCCTCCAGTTTGCACCAGGACCTGGCACCTTATTTAGGTACTCCTTTCTGGCAGCAGATAATTACAGTTGATATGGGGACACCAGACAGACAAACACATCCCTTACAACAAAAACAATCTAGCCACTGCTCTAGGGGAGCTGCCTCTCGTCTCCTTTACTTTGAGCTATACCCTGTAACACAGCTTCAGCTTCCTGTATGTGGAGGTTGAGTGGCTGCTCCCTGAGGGGGTAAGAAGTCTGTCAGTCAGTGAAACCTGGGCAGGTTTCAGCCCAACCTAGTGGTGGAAGAGTTTTCACGTTGGTCTAATTATGGAACTCGTGTGTTGGGGCTGACTACTTTGCAGTGGCTCTGATAGCGCTGTGTTTGAATTTTGCACAAATATTAGTTTTAAAAAATATCTTCTGATTTATAAAGAAAATTGCCACATACTTGTTGTGATGATAATTATTATTGCAAAGGGTCTGGGCTATTTGGAGCCAGTTGCACAAAATAACTTACTCATAAGGCTAAATCCTGCTCCTTTTGGGTACTACTCACTGTGACTTAGGATGGCAGAATGTGGCTGTCTGCAAGTAGTCCCACTGCCTGCTGTGAGGCCTTTTACATGAGTAAAAGGAGTAGGATTTTGGCCACTAGCGTAGTTTTGGCATTGTTACACATGAATGCAAGAGACTCAAACATGAAAATCAAATAATGCTTCTGCTAAAACAGGAGTCTAGATTTTCACTTCAAACTTATTCCACCTTATGCACAAGAAGACTAACCTGGGAACTGTTTCTTTAAGAAAAATACTTAGGGGTGAGTGGTATTGGTCAAGAAAATGAGACTCACTCCATTGGTCATAGTACTCCTGATTCAGTCACCCACATTCTGAGCAGTGCCTTATTCCACATGGAGTCCTCATTGATTTCAGTGGGCTTACTCATGGAGAAAAGCACTTCTCTCAACATGGGGCAGCAGAACTGAGCACAGAGTGAGTAGTGCTGGGAAAGCTTTCACACACACAGCTCTTCCGAGTAATACTGACCTGCACTACCCTTCTGTTCAATTACTGGACTTTTCCTGACAGCCAGAAGTGTTAACGTGTATTAAACTGCATAGTGGGTTTTGCAATGAGGAAACATCTACAGAAGATTGAGGGTCCAGTTCTAATTTTTTATTTAATGCCACTTCAGGGACTTTTTTCTCTAAATAAGGACTTCAAAGCTAGACCCAAAACTGGGGAACTCTTAACTCATTTCACATACAACACACAAAAATGTCAACCTTAAAACTGCAGGTTTGATCCAAAGTGTTGAATTTTTCCCCTGGACTTCAGGAGTTTTTGGATCAGGCCCTATATGACTAAGGTAACTAAACTTCACTCTTAGTATTGATGCTGAAATATTCAACCTATCTGTGTATACAATGAGTGTGTGTGTGAAGAGTGTATAAATCTTTTATTCAGGTAAACCTGCCTATTTAAGGTACTTATATTGCCCCATTATCATTGTAACTGAGTGACTCAGTTTCTTTAATGGATTTATCCACACAAACTTCCTGTGAGATAAGTCATAAGTACTAGTCAATGATGAAGGTTTGTTAAGGTAGCATAAAATAGCAATGCTTTGCATTTATATAGCACCTTTCATGCAAGATAAATGTTTTACAAAATTTGATGTTCATTTATACCCATTTAGCAGATGGGAACTGAGCCGCAGAGAGACAAAGTGACTTGCCCAAAGTCACAGAGGAAGTCTGTGGCAGAGCAGGGACTTAAACTCAGGTCTCCTGACCCCCTAGCCCATGGACGGTGAGTGAACCAGTGGCGTGGGGAGGCTTGTCCCTGGCCTGGCCCTTCCACCTGAGCCCCTTTCCCTCCTCCTCCCCCGCCAAAGCCCAGAGCACGTACCTCCCCGTGACTGCCAGCCCCCTCTTGCCCCAGGCCTCCTGTGTGGCCCCCAATCCTGGAGCGCTGGGCGGCATGGCCCCAGCATCAGGGGCCCCACAGCAGCAGCGCAAGCCACGTCAAGTCCCGGCCACAGGCCTGCCGCCCTAGCCCCAGCCCCACCCAGCAGGTTTCCCAGAAGAGGAGGCAGCCTGTCTGGGCTGGGGTGACTAGCGGCAAGCAGGATGGGGTCGTGGGGTGGAACATGGGCAGAGCCACGTGGGGCTGTTTGGGGAGGCATAGCCTTCCGCAGCCTATGCTATGCCCCACCCATGCCCTAGCCACTGGATAACCTTTCCTCTCTTTAGACAATTAGGCATGAGCTGTTACCATTATTCAGCTGTTTCCGCTCAGAACAGCAATAAATGTGTGGAAGGTGGGTGCCCTGGAAATCTTATTTAAAGGTTCTTCACCTCTTTATCTATGTGTTTTGTTTACTTTTAAGGAAAGATTTAAAAGCTCTTCCCCATCCTCTGAACCAGGGGAGCTGCTTTTGGGTAGGGTGACTCAAAAGCTGATTCTGGGACACTGTTCTTCTTTCCTATCCCTTCTGAAGTCCTGTTAATTCCTGCCTTCCTGCATTTGATCTATTCTCAAGCTCTTTTTTCTGTGTCTCTGAAAATATATGGGCTTCAGGGAGGGGGGAATGTTTTCCAATTTCCTGTGCAAGGAAAAATGAACAGCAAATCTAACTTTGTCTGTAGAACTTGCATCTGAAGAAGTGAGGTTCTTACCCATGAAAGCTTATGCTCCCAATACTTCTGTTAGTCTTAAAGGTGCCACAGGACCTTCTGTAACTTTGTCTGAGTCTCTTTCAGAGGGGTTTTTACTTTTTCTAAGCAGACCTGCTCCAGTATGTGACAGCTGCTCAAAGGTTTTGTAATAGCTTAATATGTAAGCTAGATGTATGTCTCTTTAAATCATGCTACCCTGGATATGTGTCTTTTTAAGTCATGTTACCAGATTTTGGTTCAATCCATTATGGCAACAGGGAATCGATCATGAAGTTTGGCTCCGAATCCAGTGCACAGGGATAGCTAGAGTTGCAGGCTTGATTTGGAACCATGTTGTCTATCAAGTCTGGTATCCCATCTAAAGCAGAGACCTTCATATGAAGGTGAACCATTCGTTCATACTGGGCCAAAGTCATCCTTGCACCAGCACAGGGACAAAGGGGAGGAGCCTGCACTTCCATAAGCAGAAACTGTTGGCTTCTAAATTAGTTGCGGCACAGCCTATCCTAACTCATTACTCTTACAATAGCCAGTCGTGTAGGCCGACAGGGCCTAGGCCTAGGGCGGCAAATTTGCAGGGGCGGCAAATTTGAGCACCCAAGGAGAAGCTCCCCTGCTCCAGCTTGCCTCCTCCGTGAGCGCACCGCTGCGTCCTGTTTCTCTCCCCTCCCTCTCAGCGCTTGCGCCGTGAAACAGCTGTTTTGTGGGCAGGGAGGGAGGGGGAAGGAGGGGGAACGCGGTGCGCTGGGGGAAGAGGCAGGGCCAGGGCCAGGATTTGGGGAAGGGATCCAATAGGGGCAGGGAGGGGGTAGAGTTGGGGTGGGACTTTGGGGAAGGAGTTGGAATGGGGGCGGGAAAAGGGTGGAGTTGGGGCGGGCCCCGGAGCGGCCGGGGCGGCAATTATTTCAGGGCCTAGGGGTGGCAAAATCATTAATCCGCCACTGACAATAGCCAATAGGTCACTGTAACAGTGCAGAATTGTTGGGGCACAGGATTGGTTGGGTCACTCCAACATTCACACTGATGTGTTCCCTGCCTGCTGCAGAATGCATCTGTGCTGGGGCTTCCTACATACAGAATGATGTTTATAGAGCTGGCTCCACAACTCCTGCAGAGAGCATCCTGTGCCGGGGAAGAACGGGGCACTATTTATTCTGAATAAAAAGTTCTTACTACTGGGCACCAGCAATACTCTCTTCCTAAGTGTTGCTGTGCCAGCTATGCTGATGTTGCCTCTTTAACTGGGTGGGCACCTCCACAGCACCTCCTTGTGGAATGGCCCTGCAACATCCCTGCCTAAGTTTCCCTTTTCACAGGGCTTCTCAATAATTTTACCAAGGCTTTCTCATAGCCAATAACACTCTTTTTGGGCTGGTTTATCATCATACACAGTTCCAAAATAGAGTCCTCAAAATCCAAATAAAAAATTCATATATTAAGGTTTTTATATTCATCTTTCCACACTCATTGTCAAGCCACTGTCCAGCCTTCCTGTTTGGAGTCCTTCCTGAAATGGCAGGTCACTCCCAGCCCAAACCTAGCTGGAGTCTTTTCTCCGTTAGTGACCGCCTCTGCCTCTCTCATTCCTACTCCCAGGCCTCCCTGCCTGAAGTCTGTCCCCAGGCCTCATCCTTATCTAGCCAGGAGGCCTGACTGTGTCACAGGACCAATCAGTCACATGATCTCCTTCATTTTCCACACCGGGGGAAGAGAGTTGGTTGTGTGCTTTTAAAAGGCCAGCCACCTTGTGACACCCTCATAGGGCCTTCCATCTTGTTTAGATTTTCTGTGTCTGTTCTGGTCTCACCCACAGTGGTTTTATATTAGTGTAAGACAATTGCCCTAAGTGGAGTTACTCCAGACTTACTTTGGGATAAGTGATAGCAGACACCAGACTTCTGCCTTGAAGGTGGTAATTGCAATATATTTCTAATTCTGGGGGCCCAGGAGGAACCTTATGAAGGATTATAAAGTGACCAGACAACCTTGTGATGAATAACTTTTCCGGAGTGAGATTACACAAGCCTTTATTCTTCCAGATAGGTCTGAGGATGCACAAATTTCATTTTTTTGAGCTACTTCTGATGGAGTTCATTTGGAAATGAGAGAAAACTTTCATTGACTGAACCCTCACAATCTTCTAACTGTACTTTCTTCATCAAACGTGAAAAATCATAAAAGAGGTGCATTTAACATTTTATTTGTTTCATTCTCAATTTCTGTCCAAAGATTATTTTTGATCATATGAAGTTTACAGTATCCTTTCTACATAAGACTATAAAAATAGGCTCTAAAAAGATGTCACAAAAGGTTTTTGACACAGTCCCACATGACATTCTGATAAGTAAGCTGGAGAAATGCGGCCTTGGTGGAACTACCATTAAGGGATACATAACTGATTAAACAACTGCAAACAGAGAGTAACTATTAATGGAATGATGTCAGATTGGAGGGAGGTTTCAAGTGGGGTTCCACAGGGATCTGTTCTGGGTCCAGTGTTGTTTAACATCTTTATTAATGAGCTGGATATAGGTACAGAGAACATACTGATAAAATTTGCAGATGACACAAAGCTAGGGGGTGTTGGCAACACCACAGAGGATAGAGCTACCATTAGAGGGATCTTGATGAATTGGAGAACTTGGTTACATACAACAAAATGAAATTCAACAAAGACAAATGTAAGGTGCTATACTTAAGAAAAACCAAATGCACAAATACAGAATGGGGGATAACTGGCTTGGCAGCAACACTGCTGAGAAGGATCTGGAAGTTGTGGTGGATCACAACCTCAGCATGTGCCAGCAATGCAATGCTATGCTGTTGCCAAAAAAAAAAAAAATCACAAAAATCACAAATGCAATTTTAGGTTGCATTAACAGAGGCATAACATGCAAGTCATGGGAAGTGATAGTACCACTCTACTCAGTGCTGGTTAGGCCTCAGCTGGAGTACTGTGTCCAATTTTGGTCACCAATGTATAGAAAGGATTTAGAGAAACTGGAAAGGATACAGAGGTTATTGCTATCATGTCCCCCCTTAATCTCCTCTTGTCCAAATTAAACATACCTGGTTCCTTCAGTTTTTGCTCATATGGCTTGCATTTCATCTCTCTGATCATCTTTGGTAATCTTCAAATACTTGAAATTGTCATAAAAAGATGGAGAAAAGTTGTTCTCTTGCCACAGAGGGCAGGACAAGAGGCAGTGGGTTCAAACTACAGCATAGCAAATTTAGATTAAATCTCAGGATAAAACTTCCTAACTGTAAGAACAGTAGGAAAATAGAACAGACTGCCTAGGGAGGTTGTGGAAGCTCCTTCACTGGAAGTTTTCAAAAGGAGGCTGGATAGCCATCTGTCTTGGACGGTTTAGATACAACAAATCTGCATCTTGGCAGCGGGTTAGACTAGATAACCTTTGCGGTCCCTTCTAACCCAATAGTTCTATGATTCTGTGTGACAAAGTTGTACTCTTTAAGATGATCTTAAAAAAAGGAAAAGTGCACTGAAAGTCCAAGGTTTTCTGTAGAGCAAATTTTATTAGCCATGTTTACATTCTATAGTTAAAATGCAGAGACTACAAATACCTCATACTTTTAGTCAAAACTGTGTATGCAAACAGGCTGAATCAAAAACTTTAAATTATACATATGATGCAAAGAAGCCCACAAGATAATAGCTTGCCTATAAGAATACATTTAGTTATTGTTTGATTGCCCAGCTGTCAACCTAAACTAGCAGAAAATTGCTGTTGTAAATCAGAAAATGAGAGATCTAGAGAAAGAGGAAAAACTACAATTCATGTAACATTTAGATTATGAAACGGTGTCTAATTAAATAATGCCCTGAACTTCTTTTGATTAGAATTGGGCTTTGCTTCTATCCAATGGAAATCTAAACTCAAGCAAAACTCCAGTTGACTTCTTCTTTGTTTTCCTTTATGCCGCTTTTCCTGATGAGAATTGTGGCGGCAGCGTGGAGAGACCTCCCTTTCCTCCACAACAGGTTCCAGCTCCTCCTGGGGGATTCCCCAGTGTTGCCAGGCCAGCCGGGTATAATCCTTCCAGCATGTCCTGGGTTGCCTTTGGGGTCTCCTCGCCGTGGGACCTGCCTGATAGAGTTCCAAAGGAAGCCTCCCAGGGGGCATGCTTATCAGTAGAATCCTACCAAATTCACGATCCATTTTGGTCAATTTCACAGTCATAGGATTTTAAAAATTGTAAATTTCATGATTCCAGCTATTTAAATCTGAAATTTAATTGTAGGGGTTCTGACCCAAAAAGGAATTGTGGGGAGGTGGCAAGGTTATGTGGGGGGAGGGTGGGTTTACGGTACTGCAACCCTTACTTCTGTGCTGCTGCTGGCAGTGGCTGTGCCCTCAGAGCTGGGCAGCTGGAGAGCGGCGGTTGCTGTCCGAGAGCCCAGCTCTGAAGGCAGAGCCACTGCCAGCAGCAGCGTGAAGTAAGGATGGCATGGGACAGTATTGCCACCCTTACTTCTGCACTGCTGACTGCAGAGCTGGGCCCTCAGTCAACAGTCGCCACTCTCCGGACGCCCAGCTCTGAAGGCAGCAGCACAGATGTAAGGGTGCCATGGTATGGTATTGCTGCCCTTACTTTTGCGCTACTGCTGCCGGGGCTCCACCTTCAGAGCTGGGCACCCGGCCAACAGCCTCTACTCTCCAGCCACCCAGCTCTGAAGGCAGTGCAGAAGTAAGGGTGGCAATACCACGACCCCCTCTAAAATAACCTCGTGACTCCCCTGCAACTCCCTTTTGGGTCAGGACTCCCAATTTGAGAAACGATGGTCTCCCCTGTGAAATCTGACCAGATGTTACAGTCCATGATGTGTTTTTCATGGCTGTGAATTTGATAGGGTCCTACTTATCAGGGGCCCGAACCACCTCAGCTGGCTCCTCTTGATCTGGAGGAGTAGTGGCTCTATTCTGAGGCTTTCCCGAATAGCTGAGCCCTTCACCCCTGTCTCTGAGAGTAAGACCAGCCACCCTGTGCAGAAACCTCATTTCTACTGCTTGTACCTGCAATCTCATCCTTTCGGTCATTACCCAAAGTTCATGACCATAGGCGAGGATGGGGATATAGCTCGACCTGTAAACTAAGAGCTTCGTTCGAGAACTCAGCTCCCGCTTCACCACCACCGATTGGTACAGTGCCCGCATTATTGCTGCCACAGCACCAATCTGCCAGTCGATCTCCTTCTCCCTCTTACCATCACTCATGAACAAGACGCCTAGATACTTGAGCTCTTCCACTAATGGCAGCTGCTCCCCCCTCACCTGGAGAGAACCGTTCACTTTCTTCCGGAAGAGGACCATGACCTCTGATTTGGAGATGCTGATTCTCATCCCAAATGCTTCACATTCAGTAGTGAAACATTCAAGTGAGTGTCGGAGATCACAGTCTGAAGAAGCAAGGACAACCTCAGCTGCAAACAGCAGAGATGCCACCTCTGAGTCCCTCTACCGGATGCACTCCACAGCTTGGCTGCACCTTGATATCCTATCCATGAAAATCACAAACAGCAGTGGGGACAAGACACATTCCTGATGGAGTCCAAAGCCCAACTTGCACAAACTCAATTTAATGCCAAGAATATGAACGCAACTCTTACTCCAGGAATAAAAGGACCAGATAGCACACAAAAGTGGCACCAGCACCTCATACTCCCACAGCACTTCCCACAAGACATCTTGTGGAACGCAGTCATATGCTTTCTCCAGGTCTACAAAACAAAGGTAAATCAGATTAGCAAACTTCCACGGCCCCTCGAATATCTGCGAGAGAGCCAAGAGCTGGTCCGTTGTTCCACGGCCGGGACGGAGTCCACATTGTTCCTCCTGAATCTGAGGTTCTACTAACGGGCGTAACCTCCTCTCCAGCACCCTGGCACAGGCTTTGCCGGGGAGACTGAGGAGTGTGATCCCCCTATAGTTGGAACACACCCTCTGGTCTCCTTTCTTAAAGATCGGGACCACCACTCCGGTTTGCCAGTCCAGAGGTACTGCACCTGCCTTCCATGCAACTCCAAATGACTTCAATGTGAATTCTGCCCCAGTGAGAACTGCAGGATTGGGCCCAACTTTGGATCAGTTTCTGATTATATTTTATTTATTTTGTTTTTTAAAGAATGAACTGTGAGGAATTTTGTGAGACATTGAGACTGTTCTTACAGAGAAGACTTTCTCATAGAGATGGGGCCAGAATTGGAACATCTAATGTGAACATTTTTGTGTGTGTGTGTGTGTGTGTGTACGCATGCGTGTGCATATTTGGAATCCTATATCCAAATTAACCTCTATGGTTTTGGATCTGGTTCAGACCCATAAAAGGCAAGAGCTCCAGCAAGAGAAATTTCAGAAGAATAGTTGATCTTGAGAGATTTGACTGAAGTCTTGGATGAACAACATATAACATTTTGGTGCTATCAACTACGGATCCAAATCCTCTCCTTGTTTTGGCCTTGAACCCAAATGTTAGCCTAATCCTAATCTGAATAATGGCTCTGAACACCACCTCCTGGGCTCAACTGTGATTTCTCATTTTATATAACAATAGACTGAGCAGAGAGCCTCTCTGCCAGCTATCAGACATGTATGGGAGAGTTTTTGCTCTGTGATGAATTGCAAAGTCCCTGACAGCAATCTTTTATTAAATAAATGCAGAGCCCCCAAAAAACTACAATTGCCAAATCTTTTGTATAAAATCACCACTGCAGTGTTTTACAGTCATTGGAAAAAAACACCCAACAACAACAGTAGAATAATTCTCTCCACCTCGACCCGGTCTAATAAACTAACATTAAATGAATCTCTCTACAAAAAAAAAAAAAGTTAGGGAAAAGTCACCACCTTTCATCCCTTCCCCCCTCTCCCAGGCTTCCCTTTTCTCCTCCCAGTAGAGGATGTTTTGGAACAGCCTTTTCAGGAAATATTTCCACAGCAAAATGCAGCATCATTTATAATATTTAAAACTGCATTTTTGTTGAGATGGCTTGGCAGGCTTCACTTGCAAATCTGGCAGGATATAGCCAGTTGAGATTTAGCACTAACAAACGAAAGATATGCTGACACAACAGAATGCTTTAATCATCATTGCAGCAAGCGGGACAAGATCTTCTACTGCCCTGCCAGCTCTTCCCAGTGTGAGAACCAATGATGCTGCTTAGTTCTCCTTCCCTCCCCTGCCTCTGGAGAGTACAGTTTTCTCTTGTTTCCACAGAGCTGAGAGCCTTGTTGGCGAACTGCATTCAATGTATTAATGATTTAATTTAATAATACTCCTCTTGGCCAAGAGACACTGGTAGGAAAATGCTGCCCATTTCCAGCACAGTAAGGGATCTTAAATAATTAAAAAGAAAGTTGTTATATTGTGTGCGTGCCTCTATAAAATGGCTATTCTCATTCGTAGCTGGGGCAGCCTCTCTTTCTGTCCTACCACTTGCTCTCTTCATTAAAAGCACAATTGACCGTTATGCTCAGCTAGCAAAATCACACTGAGAAACTTGCCCTGATTCAGAATTAAGAACTAATGTTAGTTGTTTCTGAGTCTAATAAAGCAAATTAATTAATAAATGTCTCAAAGGACCTGCTCCTGAAGGCACATACGCTATTACATTGAGTATAGGCTGAAGGACAGGATCCACAGAGTTCTTCTACAAAACCTCAGTGCAATGGTTAAATTCATACACTAATTTATTTCTAGTGAATGATTTTGTACAGGGCACAATATAAAGATTGTGTCATGGAAGGAGGTTGTGAACTGAAGGCACTGTTTATATTTTGGGAACAGATCAATTCAAATGCTCTGTTTTCTGGCTAGAGTCAGGATTTATGCTTTCAGAAAGCTTTTGTGTAATCAAATGTGATTAAATTCATGTACTGAAAGACAGCTACTATAAAATATTAAACTACAAGTCCGTAAGGAGCAGCATGGTCAAGTGGCTAGTGCACTGATCTGGGACCTTTGTTCAGTTTCTGGTTGTACCACAGACCTGCTGTGTGACATTAGCCAATTCTGTTTTCCCTTCCCACCCTTTGTCTGCCTTGTCTTACATTGTAAATTCTTCAAGGCAGGGATCATCTTTTGCTATGTATCAGCACAGTGCCTAATACAATGGGGCCCCAATCTTGGTTGGAGCCTCTAGGTTCTTTGTGATACAAATAACTATGTATGTTCTAAAGTTTGTTTCTAAGGGTATATTTACACTGCAGTGTAAGCCCAGAATTCAAATTTAGGCTCAAGCCTAACCTCCCTTCCACCTACACACAAATCATGCTAACCCAGGGCTTGGACCCAAAGTCACAGGATCCCCACGGGGGTGGAGGGTCCAAGCCTTAGTCAAGCCAGGAATCAGGGTTCAAGCCCTATTGCATTTCAGTGTAGATGCAGCCCAACCAGACTTGAGCACTTAGAGTCCGCCAAAAGTATCCAACAATCCCACAGGAAGACATTTTCTTTGTCCTCTGGACAGCTAAGTTTGGTGGGCAGTCACGTTTTTCCACATTGCACCAAAAACAAAGGGCAAAAGCGGCCACACTTTGGGAGGTCACTAGGAAGTCTGGGATATGGGTGGTTGGACTTGGGCCTGCATAATATAATGTAGACACTGGGGCCCCAGGCTGGGACACAGGTTTCAACAATTCCTAATCTGGGATTACAAATGAGTGTAAATTTACAAACCCAGGGTCTGCTAATTCAGGTTGTACTAGCCCTGGGCTTACATTGCTGTGTAGACATATCCAAAGTGTCTAAGCTGTGTACTGCATATGTTGGTCAGGGCATCTACCTTTGTGAATGCTCCACAGTTCTGCAGCACTTTACGGGCCAGATCCTACTGTAAGATAAGCGAGTGCTATGCAGAGTCCTTGATGCAGGCTCCTTGCTTATCATTTCTGGTGAGCAAGCAGGCTAATGAGTAGAACAATACCTTCTTCACATGCTGTATTGGATTCAGCTGGATTTGTTCATGCTTTTCCCCCAGCTCAGCCTCTTTGTAGTGGAGAAGGCGTGTGACAGGTTTTATAGCAACTTCTCATGCTGTTTATGCCAAACAGTTATATAGCGACCATTTGTTATCTCTGGAGTTATTCCACCCATAGACTACTAGCAACGGCTCCTACTGAGGGAATGTACTGTAAATATATTATATATGCACTTGATTTTTTGTATATATATTACACTACAGCTGAAGCTTTGACAGCCTATCCCAGCTGGCCCTGATTTTGATGTGCTAATTTTTGGTTTTAGATGTTGCACACTAGTTGTCTTCTAGCATCTAGTGATCAGTCTTTACCACATGCTATTGTCCCTTCCCCCTTCACATTTTGTAAACCATCCAAGCCAACAAAATAAAAAAATTGACACACCTAACCATTCATGAGCCAGCCCCTTACCACCAGCACCAGATCTAGTGGTGCAGAACGTAGCATATGGTAGAGGAGTGCACTTACCCTCCTACCTCTCCCAATCCATATACAGCTAGAGATGCAGATAGGCACCTAGGTTTTTATCCACTGTGGGCTGTAAAGTAGGAATAGGGTTTATTACTATGCACAGAATTTTTCCTCTGCGTGAGAGTAAATCCCAACCACTTGAAAGGCACATGATTGAGCACTTGAGCCAGAGGGATTGGTTTTGTTTTCTTCCTTAAGGACGTTGTGATCTCTTGCAGCATTTTTGTACCCTTAATACTTATAGAGTAGACATCACCTTGTTTTTTTTATTTTAAAGAGAGAATCCTAATAAAATTTCCATATTGTTATTGCAATGTTTAGCTTTGCAAACCAAACACTGAATCCTGATTGTTTAGTGTTTGCCTATACCAATGGTTTACAGAAGTCAATGGCAGCTTTGCCCAAGTGGGACGTGCAGGATTGTGCCTGTGATATATAAGCAACAATTATTTCTGCAGGTAAGTTATCAGAAAGTCCTTTTGTTACACTTCAAATATTGAAGACTATCAAAGGGCTGTCTATACTAGGAAAAAGATCCATTAATAACTATTGTCAAGTAACAAGCCTCACACATGGTGCTGAAACCTATTTAGCTGCTCATACAGGTGAAATAAGCACTTTTATAGAAATCATGATTAGCACAATCTCAGTCACACTTTCTGTAATGATGATGAAAGTATTTTTGTCCCATCTACATCATCAGTTTAGGTAATTTTCAGCAGTGGTTACTAGAGAAATCACTGGTGATGAACATTACCTGCAGAGTTTATTTTCCCAGAGTATATGGATCTTTAAAGTTTTTAAAAAATTGATATTTTTGCTTGATATAAAGGTGAGGAACACATTAGACAGATAGTTACTGAATGTGCATAAATTCAGAACCAGTTCCTGCAAGCCTTATTCACACAAGTAGCCTTATTTATGTGAATAGTCCCATTGCCTTCCCACAGCATGATCAGATCCTATATTTTCTTCTCTGAAAAAGTAGGTGAGGGTAACGTAGGAGACAAAATATCAGTTCAATAGTTTTAGAATCCATGGGAAAGTAATGGAAACTCATCCTCCCACATCAAATCTGAAGATGCCACGATATGTTGGACAGATCATTAAGGAGGAGATAAAAATTCAAAAACATGGTAAAGTTCCTTAAGAAGCAAAATATATGTCAGCTGATTATTTCTAATTGTGAGTTGCAAATGTTTTTCATAGCTCCAAGATCAAAAAGCAAACTGTTAATTTATGGTTTGGGAGATTCTCACTCACCAAAGCTTTGGAAATTCTGAATCTATCACAACCTACTTACAAACTGCTGTTAGTAAGTTTCTTATCTTTAATGTATAAAACCCCACAGAAACAGAAAATATTTAAAGTTAGACCAAAATTATAAGTATAATTCACAAGAGAAAACATTATTTTTTGAGAAAACATTTTCATATCCTCACTACAGTCATTTATTCTAAATTAGTACATAGCAGTTGTCCATTAAATGAACACTTTTCCCATAAGACCTATCCCTGTAGAAAAGTATTTTAGGCAAAGTTTCCTAATCACGATGTAACTGTTTAGAATCAGAACATTTTCATGGCTAATAATTAACATAAACATTAATATGTCCCACTGCTTGAAAAAAACTTTTTGGACAGCTATAAAATGTATGTACTGTATATCCATATTACACTGAACTACTCAAACAGTGCCACTGGTAAACTACTACTTTCCTTAAACGTTCCAATTTGCAATAAAGTAAAATGAAGCTATGTGAGTTAATGTGCTTTTGGTTACACAAGTGTTTTTCCTGTAACAAAGCCATAACCTTAATTTTGTTTTCAATGCATCTCTTCCACTGTTTTTTTTTCAGATAGTGTTTCAGTTTTGCCTATTTATGTACTTTCCCTAGAGTTGTTCTTTATGACAGAACTGATCTTGCATTACTCAAACACCTCTAACTCCTTTTGAAATCAGGTTGGATTGCACAAGAAATGCAGTTTCAGATCCATAATTTGTGCTGTGTGTCATTATTTATGGGAAGTATATAGTCTGAGGCCTTTTAGCTGAGATCCACTATTGTATCAGTTAATATGTGATGTCCTCCTACAGGAAGGGATGAATTCTTGGATCAAAGAGGTTTTCCCACTATAGTGATACAAGGTAAATTTCAAATAGCAAACATCCAATGAAAAACAATTTAAAAAATGGAATATTCCAGTGAAAGGGTTAATTCACCACTACTGGCATCTCATCCTGGTGCCTCTGGGGATTAACTCTGGCAGGGCTTTGCGCCCCCCTTTGGATGTGTTTCTCCTATCATCCTCTTGCATCCTCTGCAACTCCAGATGTTCCTTCTTCATGACTTGGCGCTCTGGCCAGGTCACGATGCATGTCTCCCCTTCCAGAAGTATCAAAGGCCCACTATACAAAATGGCAGTCTTCCCTTCACTGCTTTGACCATGCCACTCCTCCAGTGCTCACCCTCTAATCTAAGTTCTAGCTCAGAGGCCCTCCCATAGGCAACCAAGATCTGCTCTACTCCATACCTTGCTGCTTTTCTCCTGAACCTTTCCTACCTCTCTCACTCTCCCCCTTTCTCTGGGTTTGTTGGCCCAAACTCCCTTCTCCCAGGGAGTAACCGTAGGCTACCTGCAAACTGCTGCCCCTAGCTGCTTTCAGCTCCTGGGCTTTATACAGACCCCACCTATTCCTGTCCAGCTGAGCCTTGTCTAATTAATCTCTGCTCCTTGGCTCCTCCTCCAAGTGCAGCCTGGGCAGTTCATTGGCCCTCCTAGCCATCTTAACCCATTCAGGCCTTGTATGGGATGGACATCCCATCACAACTCCCTTTTGAATTTTAACAGCCACAAATTGGTGAACATATAATTCCTGTTAGAACCTGCTGCTCAGTAAACACCATGTTCCTGGTGTGAACAGTGCAGGGAACAGCTAGCACTGTCATCATAAATCCCCTTGTGCTATTCCATTTGATTTATGGCAGTCACATTTAAATCACCAGGGATGATTTTGTTTCCAGTTGTGGAGATCAAAGCTGATCAATACCTCGTACTGAGTTTGCAATCTCATCAGTGAATTTTAACACTCAGGCCAAATTTACAAGCCTAAGGATCCAAATCTGCAAGCACTTCCTGCTGGACATAATTCTTACTACCAGCTATAGTCCAATAGCTGCCACATTAGTAAGCACTGGGGCTGGTAGGAAGTATTTTCAAGATTGGGCCATGACTTTAAGGAACTCTGAACTGCTCTAATTTACATATTCTTGCAGCCCCTTCATCATGTAAATTATACCAGTTTAGAGTCTTAGAGAAATATCTGGAGTACTGCTAATTCACACCAGCTGAAGATCTGGCTTAGATTTAAAAAAAAAAAAAACTTTTAAGCAAGGCCAAGTTGCAATAAAACATTAACATACTACATCGTACATTACTTGTTCAGGATTAGGTTAATATTTCAAGAACACAGTTAAAGATTCTGTCTTGCTGGCTGAGGAGACCTCCTCTTCTGAGTATGTGAGAAAGAATGACCAAATTTCTAAATATCTATCCTCTTTTTGGGACTTCTTTTGTGTATGTATTTCAGGGGTTCTCAAACTGGGGGATGGGACTAGTCTCTGTTTGCCAGAAGCTCTAGCCTCTGTTTTCCAGAAGCTGGGAATGAGCGACAGGGGATGGATCACTTGATGATTACCTGTTCTGTTCATTCCCTCTGGGGTACTTGGCACTGGCCACTGTTGGAAGACAGGATACTGGGCTAGATGGACCTTTGGTCTGACACAGTAGGGCCATTCTTATGTTCTTACATGGGGAGTTGTGAGCTGTCAGTCTCCACACCAAACATTGCTTTGTCTCCAGGATTTATAATGGTGTTAAATATATAGAAAGGTGTTTTGAATTTATAAGGGGGAGGGTCGCATTCAGAGGCCACCAATTCAGGGGTCACCAATATAAAAGTTTGAAAACCACTCATGTATTTGGTGTGAAAGCTTTTCCCTTACATGAACAGTCTGTATTTTACTATACCACAATTCCATAGGAGGAGGGGTCACATTTTCCCAGTACTGTGCAATACACAGTCTAGCTAACAATAAAAAAGAAATGTATTTGTTGTTCTATTTAAAATGCAGATCCTTTACTGGAGCATTAAATAAGCAGGTCTGGTGATCTTTAGGAAGCTAGCATTTTTCATAAGATGACTCTCCAATAATTTTCTCTCAAAACGGTCTAATTCCTGGATTCAGACACCTCATATGCAAGTATGCCCCTTTTCCCTGCAACCCCTCCAACAGAGCCCCTCTGTAGTAGCAAAAATATGATGGATCTTAACTGGAGTAAAATGGCATTTATAAAGTAATTTATAATTTATAAAAAAATTATTTATGAACTACAAAAATTGAAGATGTATATTCCCTTCCCCTTATAGAGACTCACTCATCTAGATTAATTTATTTGTCCAGATCCCTCTCCCATCTTTTCATCTGGGTTGTTTTCTTATCAACATCTTTTTCAATCAAAATTGTATATATGTCAGGGCTGGTCTTCACTATGGTGAGACTGATGCTGCTGCAATTGATGCAGCAGGGATTGATCTAGCAGGTCTAGTGAAGACCTGCTAAATCGACGGCAGAGCGCTCTCCGGTCGACCCTGTTAATCCAGCTCTCCGAGAAGAGTCGACCAGCGAGTGTCTCCCATCGACGCTGTGCAGTGAAGACACTGCGGTAAGTTGACCTAAGCTACGTCAACTCCAGCTACGTTATTCACATAGCTGGAGTAGTATAATTTAAGTCAATTTACCCTTGTAGTGAAGACAAGCCCTTAGAAGTTGTTCTAGCTTGCTCCTGGGTCAACTCCTCAAATGTGGTTAGAAGTATATTCAGATTTCACAATAAAATGTTTGACTTGTAAATATTGAAAATATGGGATCTTGAAATTATTTTTATTACTACATATATCTTGGTATGATTCAAATACGAAACCAGGAACAGCTATCCGAATTGAGTAATGTCAGCTCTTACCCAGAATGAATAGTCACTTTGATAATTCCTAGGGATAAAATTCTGATGATTAATGAAAGTAGCTAAGGGAGAGGGACTCATCAATGGGAAAATTTGTCCAAAGCTGCTAAGGTGATCTGGATGAATGATTTTGGTGATGTAAATTTCTTTTTAACCCAACAATTACTATGAATAGCTAAATTTGGGCTCCAGTCTTGTTTGAGTTTTACTGAGTGTTTGTATGGTCTATTTTTAACCCAATTGATCACATATTTTAATTGTGATGCATGATAAAATAAAATTATAATAATAATAGTAATAAACCTAGTTAGGGAAAGCTAATCCATTCTGCTTTTATAGGCTTATGCAGAACTTTAGAACTCACCCTTTGTTTTTTATGTTTTCCATATGAATTTTAATAGCTCATTCTACCACGTTTTTAATGCCATACCAGCTATAGCTATAGGGTTGCACTGAAACAAAAACAACAACTTTAGAAGGACCTTCATCTTTATCAAGGCTACCCTACCTCACCAAGAAATGTAATATTTGTTCCATTCATATAAGTCTTTTATTATTTTACTCCACACTGGAGGGTAATTTGCCTTAAAAAGATTTATGTTTCTCCACGATACTTATTCCTAAATATTTTAAAGATTCCTTTATCCATTTAAATTTATGTAGCTAACAACAGGTTATTTTGACCCTTTCAGGAATATTCATTCCTAAAATTTCAGATTTATCATAGTTTATTTGGAAACCTAATACCTGTCCAAGTTCTAAAATCAACTGTTTTATAATTTTTAATAAGTTTTCTGGATCCTGCAAATATAATAAGACATTGTCAGCACACAAAGCTATTTGTGTTCTAATCCGCAAAACATTTTGATGCCCTTTTCCAAGAGGCTATTTCTCACGTTTATTGTAAATAGTTTCATTGCCAAAGCAAACAGCAGGGGGAATAACGGGCAACCCTATCTCATACTCCTAGACAAATTAAAAGGAGGGGATTGATGACTATTAACCAAAACAGACGCTCAAGGATGAGTATAGAGGATCAATATGCCCCTATAAAAACTGATTTTCAAAACCAAATCTTTCCAAAATCTTTCTGAGGTATTCCCACTACAGCTAGTCAAAGGCTTTCTCAGTATCCAAAGAAAGCAGCACACAGGAAGAATTGCTAGAATTAACATTATAGATCTAATTCAGAGTTCTTTTGATAGTATCAGATAGATGCCTGCCAACAGTGAATCCAGACTGGTCTGAGTGAACACATTTGGACAAGATGACACTTAATCTGTTTGCTAGCACCTTGGCTTAAATTTTAGAATTCACATTAATTAAAGAAATAGGTCTGTATGATGCACAATTGGTAAGATCTTTTCTTTCTTTTAGAATGATTACAATTTTTGCCTCTTTTCGTGAATCTGGAATCTCACTCCTCTGTAATATGCCATGAAACAATTCAGTTAAAATAGGGACCAACACTTGTTCAGAGCTCTATAATACTCCCCAGAATGGGACCTGGAGCTTTCTTGGATTTTAAATTCTTAACTACATCTTCAGCTTCCTCTGCAGTAATTTGCCTATGAAGAGCTGCCACATCATCCTCTGAGACCTGAGGATTTTTATATTTCTCAAATCTCTATTTATAAATTCAGGATTTGGATGTTCTGAAGTATACAAAGTATAGAAAAAAGTTAGCAAACATTTCAGAAAACTGTCTGATGCCAGTTACTAAATATCCCTTTTTATTTCTAATCAGAAGGATGGCTGATGTATCCTGTTTCTGTTTTAACTTTCTGTCTAAAAGCCTATTAGCTTTATTGCCCTTTTCATAATATTTTTGTTTAATATAGCTAAATGTTTGCTCAGCCTTACCTGTTTGTAACAGTTTTATCTTCCCTCTAATTTCAATTATTTTCTTATACATTTTTTTAGATCCTATAGAGTTATGTCTCCTTCCAGAAAAGAAAGTTATTTAACTAAAGTATCTTCTTCAAGAGCGCTCATCTTTTTGAGGTATATTTTATTTATAGGTATTCCCTTCATTACTGCTTTTCCAGCATCTCAGAGAACCCTCATATCATTTTATTTTATATAGTACTGATTTTTTTTCCAGTTTATGGTTATAAGGGGGTGATACAACAAGGCTCCATTCAACCACCAGATCCTTTGTTTTTCTACTGAGTTCCAATCTTGCAGCAGAATGATCAGACCAAGTTATAACTCCCAGATTAGCTTTTTTGACCAAATTAGCCAAAACCCTAGAAATGAAAATCATATCAATCCTGGAATAAGATCCACGAGTAGCAGAATAATATGTATAGTTCCTGACATCCAGATTCATTTCCCAACAGACATCCCCCAGATCCTCATTTTCTAAGTGATGCAACAAATTTGCACTTGCTCTTCCCCAACACCTCTGTGTACATACAATTGATCCAAAATGGAATTAAGCACCTTATTAAAATCCCCCCTAGAATTATATCCCCTTCCATAAAACTTCCCAAGTCACTAAAAAACTGATTTAAAAAAAAGCTTGCCTGTGATTTGGAGCATATGCATTGGCCAAGATGAGAAGTTTACTTTTCAAGAACCTCTGAATTAAAATATATCTGCCTGCTGTATTTATAAATTGTACTGAAACAATAAAAGCAAAAAGTATTACCACCCTGCTCTTTTATTAGATTGGCCTGGAGAGAGATATGGTAGCTGAGTCCAAGATGTATTCAGGTGTTTATCATAATTTTTCTTCAAGTGTGTTTCCTATAAATAGATTATACTCAGAAAATTCTTTGTCAGCGAGCAGAATACTCTTTTCCTTTTTGTTGGATTATTCATTCCCATAACATGAACAGTCATGACATTAATAAACTCACCCATGAGTAAAGATCTGGCCTAGACTCTGAAGACTCACACACAAACTTATACCCCCCTCCTGGTCCACTTACACATCACCTCTGAACTTGGCTCACTAAGTTTAAGGCATACTTTGTGATATATAAATAAAAACAACAAGGGATTCTCACTTGGTGTCGACTCCCTATTTTACCATATGCCTTCTGGTTAGTTGCTCTTTTTGCAACATCCCTCTCTAGTCTTTTGGCCCCTCAGTGAGACTTACATCAACTAGACTCCCTCTGTGGACCAATGTCACAGATGGCATTTAAGGGTGTATGTTGATTCCTGGGCCTGACTCTAAGGGAGTGTGAATTCAATGCAAAAGTACTAAAAGAAGGTGCAAGTTACTGCAGCTTCCCTTAGATTCTATCAAACTAGCCTCTGAATTTGGTCCTCAGTGTATTCTTACCTAACATGTTGGGGACAACACACAACAAAATGAATGAGTAATGAGCAGCTCAAAACTTCCATGTTCCCAACAAGAAACACTGACATCTGAAAGACAAACTAACACAATGGGAGATTATATTGTGGGTTTATGACTTGAAGAACAAATCCAAACCCTGCTTGATGTTCATAAAAGTTACTTTATTTCTATTTTACATAGCACGTTGAGCTGAATATGCTGCTTGATGATGGTGCATAATGTGAAATAAGTCTCAGCCCCAGTTGCATAGCATAGACTGCTCTTGGACTAAGTTAACTAAAAAGGCTTCTTGTTCCTAAAAATGGCGTAAACTGCTGGTGATTTCCTGATGTCACTTACATTTGGAGATGGCAGTGTAAGAGTCTTAAAGTGGGTCCAGATGTAATCAGGCCCAGTATGTATAACTATAGTCTTTTGAGTTCTCATGAAAAATTGCAATAACCTGAGATTCAATCATTGTTTTTGTTGCTAACTTTTGAGTTTCACTTATAGAACCAGATGTAGTATCTTGGATTTCCTCTAGACATGTTTGAGGAAGAAGACTTTTATTTTTAAGTTGAAAATTTAACTGCACGGTTAACCAACTTCAATGACGTTTTAAACATATTGGACAAGCAATTTTGTTTAAGAAATAAGATAGTTAAAAAATTAATTCTGAAAATACTGCCAACAATTTCATGATATAGACATTTTTAATATTAAAAGTAAATTGTAAATGTGTCTTTATAAACAATATGCATAAAATACATCTACTATACTAAAGCTTTCTCTCTTTTTTAAATGGTATTTCACAGTAATTTCTTAGGTATGTAATGTTTTCCCTCAAAGAAATAGTGCAATTTGAAGAACGTACATTATGTCAGCGGATTAGAATTTTTGTGGTCATTAATACAAGTCTTTGTAGATTTCTTGTAGGAGTGGATGAAGACTCATATCTGTCTCCGTTTTCTTTATTATTTGCAACAGCTGCACATGTTCTGTTACAATCTGTCTGAGGTCCGTCATTTTCTGAAGCAACTTTGCAAACAGCTGTGATGATTCTGGGTGATTCAGCTTTAGTTGGAGCTCCAAAGCTTGCAGCAAATTGTCTTGTATATCTTCAATGGGCTTCACATTCAACAAACCGGGGCGATCTAGGAAAAATAATTGTGGGGGAAGGAACTAGTGAATAAAATAGTAACTTTGGTTTGGAGAAGAACACCTCAGTCATTCACTTTCTCAAAGGTTTCTCCAACACACTATCTAAAAGTTGCACTTTTTGAATGCTATTTGATGATTTCCTATATTTTTTTTAACAGACAGCCTCTTATTAAAGCATTCACAAGGAAAAATAGTCTTAGAAAGGGGACAAGCATTGGTTAGTTACAGTTATAGAGGTATGTATGTAGTACATTGCAATGCATATTCTACACCAGATTCTCTTGTTGAAGGAAGAGTAAGTAAATAAGATACACTTGAAGGACATCAAAGTCTTCACTGGGTAATTCATCAATGGACATCAACATACAGACAACTGGATCTACTAGTGTTTGATACCTCTTTAAAATCTGCAAGTGATTCTTCCTATGATGATGAGGGTAATATAAAAACTTGGATGACTGCTGAAAAAGCAAACTAGTCAAGCCACAAATGTGACTTCAATGGGAGACATGACTGAGGGCCACAGATTTTGGGCCACAGTGTCTTCATAATTCTAACTTGCTGGACTTAAAGATTTTGTGCTTAATTCTCCCCCAAGTCCATACTCCACTGGGCTTTCAGAGAGCTGGTTATGGTTCCCTGGTTCCGCCCCGGCATCAGTTAGAGGGGATCTCAGGAATCTTATGCCAATGGAGGATTGTTGCATCAGTGACACTGCTTCCTGAGGGATGAGGTGTGTGTGTGTGGGGGGGGGCGCTGGTGCAGGAGCTGCCTCTACTGGATTCATGATAGCAGAGAGTTCTCCTCCGTGAGGGGAATTCTGCTTTAGACACTAACAACCAGAATTTGAACCCTTTCAGCACATGAGCTATGTAAAGGAACCACATGGAACTGGAGAATCTGGCCCTTCTTTTTGTTTCGGGCTTTTAATATTGAGATCAGTATTCCCTTTTCTCTTCCAATGTGCCATGTCTATCTGGGCTTGAATACTTGAATACATGATTTTGTATTTAGTAATAGCATTCCATTGCAGGGCAATGCTGCTTTCAGACTTACCGTGATCTTGATATGTCTTGTTCTTTAAAAATAGCTTTGCTTAGGTCTCTTATTTCATGTGAAACCATTTGACAGAAAGATTAAATCTTTACTAGCAACATTTGTTCTGTTAACTCCTCCCTCCTCCAACTCCTTTTATTGGGTGGTGGCCATTATTACTTAACATGACTAAGGGCAATTTATCTAACTTCATGTAATAAAAAATTTGAATCTATGGCCACAGAAGTTAAGGACATGGCCGAACGCTGTTGTAATTGCACTAAATTGTCACATTTGATAATGATTGTCAATGACATGTTACTGCTTAGGTTGCTAATATGTAACCAAGTAAACCAACTTTACATTGGGTATGGCCTACATGTGCCCATGACAAAGCAGAAGTTAATAATTTTACTGCTTATCCAACAGATTAGTCTCACAAGTCAATCAATAACAAGCAGTGCATACATCTGGGCACAATGGAGGTATTTTCTTCTATATGGAGAGCTGTCCAGTGTGGAAAGGAGAGGTGGTGTTCTAAATTCATTGCTGATTAGGTACTCTTAGGATGTGTGTCATAATGGATAAAGCACTAGACCGGGACCCAGGAGACCTTGATTCTATTCCCAGCTTGGCCACTGGCCTATATGGTAATCCTGGGCAAGTCATGTCACTGCTCTGTGTCAATTTCCCCATCTGTAAAATGGGGAAAATGATGCTTACCTCCTTTATAAAGCACTACTGATGAAAAGCACTAGGTGGTATTATTTCCTGGCTGAAGTTGGGGTTGATAGATGAAGTACCTGTTCTCCAGTCACCAGATTAACTCAGCACTAGGTTTACAGGAATCTCACTTCATTTTCATTTTGCTTTTACAATGTTATCATGTTTTAGGCCTTGTATAGACTTAGGTTTTTAGTCACCAGTGAAACTACAACTGATATAGCTTCCCCCAGTGCAAACCCTTACAGGAGATGCATCTCACTGCTATGAAACTCCACTTGTACTGGTGCAATCTGAACCCAGGGTAAGAAGCATAGCATAAACTGTGGTTTACACAGATGTAATGTGTCTACACTAGGGGTTTGCCCCAGTGCAGCTATAGCTACACTAATCGTTAGAAACGCCAAGTGCAGACAAGCCAAGAAACTAATCACAACTTTAACAAGAAACTCAACACCATCATGGATAAAATAACTACAGTTAAGCACTTTTATGAAGAGAGAGGACCTGATTCTCAATCATTTTATCCCTGTGCTTGGGGCATGAATAAAGGGGTATGTGGGGGGCAATAAAAATGGCTTTATGCCACATAATCCCCATACGCTAAGCAAGCCTGGGGCTTGTCCAGCCCCTTGTGTAAACTACAGTATCCTCAGAACTAAGCTAATTTATGTTAGGGCTGACCATGGTCCCCCATAGGCCCTGGGAAGCAGAAAATAGTTGGAGTGCACTGTACTCTGGCTGTATTTCCTCTTTGCCTCTGGCCTGTTGCTTTGGAGGAGGACTGAGAGCAGGGTCAGTGTATAGGCCTTAAACCAGCTCTATGCCAGATGGGGAGATTCCCTTTCCAGTGCATATAGTCAAGGGGTCATCTTTGCTCCCTTTATTCTATCAGGGTGACTTAAAAGGACCTTAGTCCACTGGAGAATCAAGCCTGGACATTATAAAGGGCTAGCTTAGTAGTCCTATGGTTACTGCTCTGCGGAACAACCTTAGATTCAGTTACTAAAACTAATGGCTTGTTATTTTGGTGGATATGGATCTGGAGAGGAGAAAGCAATTTTCATCACAATGTAACGATCTCTCCTATGTAAGAGCAGTGTTTGATGTGTCATTCCAGTTCTTCTCAAATAAAATGTTAGTATGATGCAGCTGCAGATCAAAATCTGAGCTTTGAAGTTCAGGGCACTTGGATTTGGGGTTTTGTCTCAAGCTCATTTCTAGCATTTACAAGTATATATTGAACAGAGCAATCACAAAATCATAAAGAGAGGAAATCATTACATAAACTGATGCAAAAATATTTATTTATGTAGAGGAAAGTCAGGATTTATCAGCATGGATTTTCTAGAAACTAGCGATTCCTTTTCACTCGGTGTACTACACACCATAATAATCTTTTCCCAGAAATCATTATCCCAAATGTTTTAGTACATTTTCAAAGAATGTCTTCCTTTGTTGCAAAACTATAAATCCTGATTTTATTATTAACCTGTGCTTGGCTGGCAGAGGTCATGTATATAAACATATACCAGTTTACTGGCAATATTAGACCTTTATAACCAAAAATATCTTGTAGTGTAAATATCTGCAAACAGAAAAACCATCTGCAAATGAACAATACTTTCTTATTGATTTCCTAGAGGATTTTGGAAATATAATCAAGACATTTTTAAAACTACCTACCGGACTTTGGATAAATTATCAAGACTTATTTTCAGACTACCTGGGTACATTAAAGTTGGTACAATATACATTTGCTCATATCAATCCTTCATAAACCTCCCAACTGGATATTTCTAAGCTGTTAATAATTTTGTCTTTTGGATGCTATAGCTTTAAATTTCACTGCCTTGCTGACGAGGAAAACTGTACCAGCTGGATATGACTCAGTGCACAGCAAAATACAGGTCAAACAAGCATGAAGACCATAGTTTCTATTTCCCTTGGGATTAGCCTCCATTTCCCCTCTGTCCTCTTAATGCTGGGAATTATCAAGGTGTGAGTTTTTCAGATGTAAAACCCAAATCAAGGCAAATCATCCCCAAATCTGACTTGCAGGGCCTCTGAAGCAAACCAGAATGTCAGCATCTAGGCTGGGATTTACAAAGGAGCCTATGTGAATTAGGCATTCAAATTCCAATGAAGTTCAGTGGCTGACTTCCTTAGGCTCCTTTATAAAACCCAGCCTAATGGCTTTATAACGAAGCACTGGAACTAGGATCAGTGAAGCTGGAGATGGCAAAGGCCGATTGGATCACAGAATATCAGGGTTGAAAGGGACCTCAGGAGGTCATTTAGTCCAACCCCCCTGCTCAAAGCAGGACCAATCCCCAGACAGATTTTTGCCCCAAGATCCCTAAATGGCCCCCTCAAGAGTTGAACTCACAATCTTGGGTTTAGCATGCTGATGCTCAAACCACTGAGTTATCCCTCCCCCTTTAAAATATTAGTTTTCAATAAGCCAGATCCCGAGGAAGGAAAAGTCCTATTGAAGGTAAAACAGATTTTGCCTGAGTAATGACTTCAGGATATGAGCCATTATTTTGTATGCTATGCTCTTCTACAAAGAGAAGATGACACCATCTCTGTCTCAAGAAGCTTATTTAGACCAGACACAAGACAATATTGTTCAAACCTATGAGACACTTGGGTTGAAGCTGCAAGCATTACCTGCACAGCTTGAAGTTAACCACATTCACTGGGGTCGAAGAAGATGTGTTTTTTGTGAAGGAATTAGTAGGGGAAGGGAGGTCATTCAGGGCACAAAGAGAGGGAGCTCCAGGCAGAGGTGGCACTACGAAGAAGGTACAAGAGTGGGAAATACATATGGGGTCTTTAGTTGGGAGCCTTGGGAAGAGTATAGATCTGTGATTCTCAACCAGGGGTATGGGTACCCCATGGGGTACGCAGAGGTGTTCCAGGGGGTACATAAACTCATCCAGATATTTGCCTAGTTTTACAACAGGCTACATAAAAACACTAGGAATGTCAGTACAAACTAATGTCAGTACATGCCTACACATACATGCTTACAGCGGCACCGTTGAATCAATACAGTGGTGCCGCTGTAAGAGTACTTGTGTAGCTGCGTTATGTCTATAGGAGAGTGTCTCCCACCGACACAGTGCTGTGCACACTGGCGCTTAAGCCACTCAGGCATAGATAGTTAGAGGAGGGTAGCTAGAAATGAGAAGCAACGATATGGGCAGGGACAACATTGACATGGAAAGTGAGACAAAGCTAGCATATAGATTTGAAGAGAGGATAGACTAAGCAGTGGGAGAGGTGGATCAGTCCTAGCAACAGCATTTTCATAGAGCACAGTAGAGAGAAAGGAGGTGAAGGGGGGCCAAGGATGAATAGGTGGCAATTGTTAAGGTGAGAGAAGACCAAGATGAGAGAGGGGTGAAACAGGATATTGACTTTAAGCTTATGTGAGTGGGAGGATGGCGTAACTGTCAATGTTACTGGAGAACAGGGCGCATTGAGTCCATTCCCTGCAAGCACAGAGCGCAGTGCTATGGAAGAGCTGTTAAAGGGCTATCATCCTGGTGTTCCCTCTAATTTTTCCCACCCATGTTGGGGTGTGGGGGTGTTTGTGAAGCCTCTGGCTGGGGGTATGGGCTCTGGGATGGGGGCTGGGGATGACGCGCTCAGGGTGGGGGCAGGGGTTTGGGGTGCGGGGGGGTGAGGGCTCCAGCTGGGGGTGTGGGCTCTGGGGCTGGGGATGAGGGGTTTGGGGTGCAGTATGGCTCCCTGGGGCTACAGTGGGGAGAGAGGACTCCCCTCCAGCTCTCTCTCCCCTCAGCAGCACCTGGGCTGGGGGGGAGAGCACCTGTTCCCCGGCCGTGGCAGGTCTAGGTTCGCGCTGGGGGAGGGGCGCCTGTCCCCCGGCTGCAGCAGGTCTGGGGCTGGGCTTGGTCAGGTCCTGGGGAAGGGCACCTGTCCCCCAGCCACGGTAAATTCGGCGCTGGCCTGGGTCGGGGCCTGGGACGGGAGCCGCAGCAGGTCCGGGGTTTGGGGAGAGGCATCGCTCCCCAACGCAGCCCTGAGCACCTCCGCAATACTTAATAGGTAGCTGTGCAGCTTAGAGGGAACTTAGGTAACCATCATAATTTTTAAGACCTATTTCTTCATCTATGTTACAAAGGTCATTTCAGGTTATTAAAACTGAAAGTATTTTAAAAGTCTAATTTACTTTTTACCAGTTGTACTCATTGCTAACTGCTTGTCTTTTGCCTGGCTTGGACAATGGAAGCAAACTAGACCATTTCACTTTTTGTTCATTATTGATTAGTTTTGTTTTCTGGTTCCCATTCATTAGCACAAGGTTATTTCATTTGGTTTGGAAACACTGCAGGAAAATGTTTAAATCCAAATAAACTGTCTTAAATTATTGGGGAAAAATTAATTAAAATTGTTCTGAAATTTGTAGAACATTTTTTTCAGAACAACCCCCAAATTTTGGGTCTAAATTACCTGACTGTATCTGTTTAAAGTGATACTTCACTTTTTCTTAGACAAAAAATAGGTTTTACATATTTGAAAGCCTCTTTCAGGCTTGAATGTCCTTAAAATTAACTATATTTTTTGTTATTCCTGACTTACAAAATGTCCATCTGCATGTCTCTAGGTTTACATTTTATGTCTATAACAATCATCATTATTCAAGGTCATTTAGAGTTTAAATACACATTCCGAAATCATAATATTATAAAATACATAGACATAATGGCTGATTGAACACTTTTGTTCTAGTGCTATTTCTGTAGAAGAGGCAGATATGACTCAGCAGTTTGGGTTTTACTTGCCACTCTGTAACATGCAGTGCACTCGTTAGGTTTTTGGTTCAAAGCCCACAGTAGTTATCTGCAGTTGTTGGTCTGATTAGGAAGTATTTCATTGTTCGAACATGATTACTACAAGGGTAATTTTGTAACGGTCAATGCTAAAATCCTTGGTAATATTCAGTGATGAAACCTCAAATTTTTCATATTGTGGTTAAATGTTTTAATATAGCAGTTAACAAAGAACAGCTACTCTGGGCTCACGAACTGCTCCAAAACATAGAGTGGGAGACCCGACAAGTCAGAAGCAGAGATAAGCCTGAACCAAAATCCTCGGTCCGAGTGCACTTAGACTGACAGAGTCTGGATCTGGATCCAAACTTTGTAGCCAGACCTTTTTACAACAGGTCAGACCAAATTCCCAGATCCAAACATTCTCCCAAATTTGTGGGCTATAAAGTGGTGGAGTTGGGATCTGGAACCAGACTTACTGCTTGGACTAGGGTTGTCAATTTTGGTTGGACATATTCCTATAGGTTTCATCACATGATATAATTTTTAATTAAAGATTAATCTTTAATTCCTGGAAACTGCAGGACAATTCTGGAGGTTTGGTAATCCTAGCTTGGGACCATCTATAGTCAGAGGAATGACTATGCAAAAATGACCCAGTAAATTCCCTATTTATTCTGTCTCAGAGACTTCCTGAACAAATTTGCTAAATTTATAAGCAGGAGTGAATTAAGACTAAAGAAGGCTTCCATTCTCCAAAACTTCTAGCATCCCTTTCTCCTGAGACATTTCTTTCCCCCAACCCTCTGACAGACTCCTTGTTTTTTCCTACCTAAGCAGAATACTTCATCCCAGTTTACCACACAGAGACAGGTTCTTGGTGTATGTTCTCTCCCCAGAGTCAGTCAGGGCTTCTGTTCAGACTCACTATAGTGTAGGGATCCACTCTGAACCAAGGAATCTGGATCACAAGGATCCTGCTTTTAATACACCTCTGTTTACAAGACAAAAGGATAATTTTTCTCTAATATTCAGCTCTACAAACTCAGCATAGGATCTGAGAGTGAAGCTAGCTTTTTTTTTGACTGTGCATTATCACCAATGATGCAGAAGCTGTCATTTTACTGATAATGCATGAGTCTGTATAGACTCAGATGTACATGCTCTAAACTGCTAATAAGTAAAAACTTGGTTTGATCAGTAAAGTAAGAAAAATCAAATTGAAGACACATATGGTACAGATATGCTAAGAATGTGCTTTTAAAAAAAGCCATTGTTTTAACTTTATTTGTATTTAATATAGTAGTTTGTAAGCATGGTAAACTCCCCAACATTAATTCTAAAACCACAGGAAAAGCTCTAAAAGATTCTTTTTCTCTACAATTTCTAAAGCAAAGTAAATGTGAAAACTGAGAGTTTGGCTACACTTGTGAGTTACAGTGCAATAAAGGAGCCCCGGGCGCCCTAGCTCACTCCCTGTCCACACTGGCAAAGCACGTACAGCGCTCTGTCTCCGCGACTACAGCGCTGCTGGTACTCCACCTCGGCGAGAGGAATAACGTTTTCTGCACCTTGGCTACAATGCACGGGTGTCAGTGTGAACGAGGTGTTGGGTTACTGTGCTCTGATTGGCCTCCGGAAACGTCCCATAATCCCCTTAAGTCAAGTGGCCACTCTTGTCATTGTTTTGAACTCCTGTAGGAATGCGGAAATGCCCTTTCAAAGCTCCGTTTCTGACAGCCAGCATGCAAGCCATTAGTGTGGAATGAGAGAGAGGCGGGGGGGAGGGGAGATCTGCTGCTGTCTGAACTTACAAGACAGCATGCTGACATGTTCTCAGCCCCCCAAAACCCCACTCTCTCTCCCCCCACATATACACAACACACTCCACCCCACCCCATTTGAAAAGCACGTTACAGTCACTTGCATGCTGGGATAGCTGCCCATAATGCACTGCTGCAAATGCCGCTGTAAGTGCCGCAAATGTGGCCTTGCCAGTGCGCAAGCAGCTGTCAGTGTGGACAGACTGCAGTGCTTTCCCTACTGCACTCTCCGAAGACAGGTTTAACTCACAGTGCTCTACATCTGCAAGTGTAGGCATGCCCTGAGTTAAGCATGCATTTTAGTGCTCAGTGTGCTATATTGTTGGGGTAAGGTAGGGTGTCGGGTCAACCAGACCCTGGTTCAGCAAAACACTTAACCATGTACTTAATCTTCTTAGCATATGCACAATATGCCTCAGGTGGCACGTGACCAAGATTCATCACTGAATTTGGTCTGCCAGTTGGATCATGAGCTTCCCTAGTCTGCGTATTAACGGGGAGTGCAATGTGAACACTGATCCATGACCCCCATCTATTTAATATTATGGATGGACTCAAGTATGTACTTTAGTGCTTTTCTGAATCAGAGCCTCAGTGTATCAATGTTTTAATTCACTTTATCTTAATACAATTTCACAGTTGGGATGCAACGTAATAGAATCAGAAATTTAGTATACTCTAGTCCTTCATACGTAAAAGTATTTCTATCTGTAGGATATACACATAACCCCCCATAAATACATATACATACACACGTAAAAGAGTTCTTTAGTTCTATTTGGAGAAGTATTTTATAAACTCAAACACACCTGATCAAAAAAAGACAGAGACATAATGGGAATAAACAGCCAATCAAACAAATTTTCATTCTCTCTATATGCAACCAACATGAGATCTTGACCAGTGAAATAAAGGTTCACAGAAATATCATACCACTGCCACACTCAGCTTTATAGAATTTTAAAGATACCTCAAACTCTTTACCAGGTATTTTGGCAACACTAAAAAACACCAGGAAACCACAGCAGAGAAGTAAATGAGACACAGAGGAGAATAAGTTCTACACAGTTAACTTTAGCTTAATTAAACAACGATTTACACATATTTGGAGGGGATAGGCTTAGAATTGCCTTCACCACTGTGCTAGTTTGTAAAATGAGATACTCCTTTCTACCAATCCAATCCAAATTAATGTGCACAGCTAGAAGTCTTATTCTCCTTAAAAAGAGGACCAGGAACAATAGAAAAAGCCCTTTCCTTCTTCCCCTTTGGCCTTCCTCTCACAGAGGTTCCCTTGCAGCCTCCATCAACAAACTTTTGTCTCTTTTCTAGTAATCTTGTCAATTACAAACTTGATAGGAAGGAGGGTATGCTAGTGCGGAGAAAAAGCATGCTTTCAAATTAATTCAGAAATGGGCACAAAACAGACCACTTTTGAAGCCTAATATTTCCCTTTCAGTCTGCTTGCATTACTTTGATACCTCCTATTAAACAATGAGATATCTTTCCATTTTGATGCAAAAATATTAGTTTTTCAAGCATCATTTCCCCATCATAAATGTTTATATGTAGGACTTTTCTCTTTTGGTATGGAGCAAGTAGCCTTCCAACTTGAAAGATAATGACTGCCTATGAAATGAGTAGGGCCCTACCAAAAGTGAAATCTGTGCATTACAGACCGTGAAATCTGGTCTCCCACCGTGAAATCTGGTCTTTTGTGTGCTTTTACCCCAGCCTATACAGATTTCACAGGGAAGACCAGCGTTTCTCAAATTGGGGGTCCTGACCCAAAAGGGTTTTTTTGGGGGGGTGGCAAGGTTATTTTAGGGGGGCGTGGTATTTCCATCCTTCTGTGTTGCCTTCAGAGCTGGGTGGCCGGAGATTGGCGGCTGGTGGCTGGAGAGTGGCAGTTAGCTCTGAACGTGGCACCTCGCCAGCAGCAGCAATACCATACCATTCCACCCTTAGTTCTCTGCTGCTGCCTTCAGAGCTGGGCAGCTGGAGAGTGGCAGCTGCTGACTAAGGGCCCAGCTCTGCAGGCAGCAGCACAGAAGCAAGGGTAGCAATACTATACCATGCCATCCTTACTTCTGTGTTGCTGCTGGAAGTGGCTTTGCCTTAGGAGCCAGGCTCCTGGCCAGCAGCTGCCGCTCTCCAGTTGCCCAGGTCTGAAGGTAGTGCCCCCGCCAGCAGCAGCACAGAAGTAAGGGTAGCAGTACCGCAACCCCCCACACACAATTACCTGGTGGCCCCCCCACAACTCCTTTTTGGGTCAGGACCCTCTACAATTACAACACCGTGAAATTTCAGATTTAAATAGCTGAAGTCATAACATTTACGATTTTTAAAATCCTAAGACCATGAAATGTACCAAAATGGACCATTAATTTGGTAGGACCCTAATAATGAGCATATAGTTGCAATCCTTTTACCAGAGAAAAGGTGTCCTAAATCCGCCCTTGTTGACAGCCAGTTTAAGGACTGAATGGGTATAAAGCCTGAACTATTCTCACCCCTTAAAGGTAGCCCTTCTAGGTCAGTGTTGCAGCACATTGGCAGGACTATAGAGGGAAGCCTGCATATCCAGTGCCATAGATGTTCTGCAGATCAAGATCTCCAGGGGTATCAATATGGCACTATTCACAAGCTTATTTACAGGATTTTTTTTTTAAAGAAAGAAAATACTGCATGAAGAAACAGTTCTTTTCTCTATGGAACTGCTGAAAATCTTATATAGTCTACATGCTGCTCCCTCTCAGATCTCCTTGAAACAGATCTCCTGTTTCAAGGGCTTCCTTTGAACACACTACTCAGCTTCTTGGAATGTTTCTAATTTAGTAGTTGTCCAGAGACATCTACATGGAGCACATCATGGGACACCGTTAGTACCAGGTTAAGTAATCAAGAACGCCGGTCAGGGAAAAAACACACTTCCTTCCTTGATGAACCAAGGGACACACCTCACCCATGTACTTATTCACTACACCAATACTGACTTGGACTCTAAATACATTCTATGGGTGGCGTACCCAAGACCACTTATCCACTGACGTTTTAAAAACTCCTGCACCCCAATCTGGGTCTATGCTGGTTATGTACTATGTATGTATCTTGTGAACCTTGTAACCGATGCTTGTAATCCCTTCCCAAGCCTGACCCCACATGTACAGTACCGTCCCTCTTAACTTGTGTAAATTTGATTTTAAACATTAACTTTAATACAATTTTTACTGTTAAATAGCACAACCATTTACCTATTGAGGCCAGGGTTGCATGGGTGTCACAGAACAGCAAATACATCGATCATCCTAGAGTTCTTGTTTTTAATGGCCTGCAAGAGGTTGAGGCAACCTTAGCATTGATTTCACTGGATCTGTGACCATTCACAGCAGCTGAGGATCTACCCCTAGGTGTATGTGGGGCTAGATGGCAGGTGATGACAGGAAATGAAAAAAATCTTTCTGAAAACATTTTTCTAAATCTCATTTTACCAGAATGCATTTCTCAAAATTACAGTAACTAAAAAAAATGCTCTGATGAAAATTTTACATTGCTAACAATGGGATAAAAAATGTCTCTTTTAAGAAATGGGAATTATTCTGTTGCCCATGAACGGCAACTCTGTCTCATCAGCATTTTTTTTATGTAATTAATTTTTTTTGCCTGAATTAAACATTTTCAGTATTCTTTTTAAGCAAAATGTACAAAGGCACATTAAGAACAGCTGTTTAGCATTATAATAATGAGCACAGTGCAACATTTGAAGTGATTGAAACTGAATGAGCTGGCCCACTGTGCTTTGAATGGCTCAGCTAGAACTCAAGTGGGTAACTGTGGAGGTGCAATTATTTTTAATTTGTTGCCATTATGGTTAATTTGTCGCTTCTCTCCATCATTTTGATGTGGGCATTTTGCCTTGTAAAATAGGCCATAAATGCTACTGTTTCAGTCTCAAGCAATTTATAAGTTTTAGAGAAACTGTGATAAATTCCAAATAATTTCATTTCACAAACAGAAATTTTTCCTGTGTAATGTTTCAGCTGGAAATATCTCCAGCTCTTCTTTTCTTTCTTCTTCTCTTTAAACAGTGTAAGGCCTTGGCTACACTTACCCGGTAGTTCGACGGCTGGAAATCGAACTTCTGGGTTCGACTTATCGCGTCTAGTCTGGACGTGATAAGTCGAACCCGGAAGTGCTCGCCGTCGACTGCGGTACTCCAGCTCGCCGAGAGGAGTACCGCGGAGTCGACGGGGGAGCCTGCCTGCCGCGTGTGGACCAAGGTAAGTTCGAACTAATTCGAACTAAGGTACTTCGAACTTCAGCTACGTTATTCACGTAGCTGAAGTTGCGTACCTTAGTTCGAATTAGGGGGGTAGTGTAGACCAAGCCTAAGAGGTACCACTTAAGGAAAAAGTGTATCCAACATTACTTCCCTAGGCAATGACAGAATCACTTATACAGAAACAAAGCATTTGGCTGGAGTGTTTTTGTAAGTTTCTGAGAGCAGTCACTAGGTTTCTCTCCCTCGCCCCTTTCTATGGGATTGCAACATATACCCCAAAGACTTTTTGAGGTGGCTTTAACATTACAGTATTCTTTGAGTCAGTGGCCTCTGAATAAAGACATAGTGGTTTTAGAACTCATAATTTTAGGTGACACTGGCCTGATTCTTCAATATTTTGGTAGGCTAACTTCCCACTGAAACATCAGCAAGAGCATCCAAAAGAGCAGGGTTTCACTTCCATACTTTGTTGGACCTGTCTGTATTAAATTACCTATTGCAAAGAAGGAACACTGTTCTTCATGTACTCCTACAGACCATATTAATATAAACTACAGCTGGAATACAGATTATAAAAAATAGTTTATTATATGTACAATTTGACTCTATAGACTAGAGGACATCCCCAAGTAGGAAGCAAGATGTCATTGTCTTAGACAAGGGATAAGCTTTTTCAAAACATTGTCTTTCTTATTTTAAAACAGTCTTGAAAGCAGGTAGAAAGATATCACCTTCAGACATCTGTTTTCATATCAGAAAACTATAGGATTTGTATGTACAGTGACTAGATGAGATTCTGAACTAATTAAAACTAATTCATTAAATTCTGAAAGTGGTTCATGAATCTCGGTTTTCAGATTATTCATATAAGAAAAATTATTATTGGTTGATTAATCTGGTTCACAGAAGTTAATATTTCTTAGTGGGTTATTGTCCTCCTGGGATCCAAAATGTAAGATGACTTACCTCATACTTGTTTCCTCTAATGCAAAACAAACACTACTGAAATTTAACAGACCCAGTTTTGCAGCTACAGATTATGAGTTCCCTTTTTTCAATTAGAAATGGGAGAGCTTTTAAAGGCCTGTTTCTCATCTGTTAACTTTTCTGTAATATCAGAAAACTCAGACTTTATTGGCTCACTTTCTGGAGTGTCTTTTTAAGCTTGTATAATTCCATCCCCCCCAGCCAACCAAAAATGTACTCATATCATATTCTCCTTTATTGAATTAATACAAAGTCCTCAGGGATCCATTTGATTGAAAGTCTTGCTCAAGCAAAGGTCTTCTGAGAAGAATTGTACTTGTTTGAAGTGGATTTAGCTAGTCTAATAGAACATGTTGTGATATTTTCCCTGAATGAAACAGAATGCCAGAAAGTAATTTTACATTAATTTAAACATGATGTATGGTATATCATACATAACAACACACTCCAAACAAAATGTTTGATTTTTGTAGGTTAGCATATGGTGTTTATGTTTAAAGATAATTCAATAAAAAAGCACTCTGCTTTGCTGTGTTGCAGACCTGAATTCAGAACAGGTCTGCCATGACATCTGTGGTGCAGAACTGAGAATAAGCATACAGGCCAGCTGGGCCAAATTCTCATTTGGGTTACAGTTGTACAACACCACTGAAGTCAATGGGGCTGCACCAGCATAGAAGAGATGACTCTGGCCTACAGTGTAGGCTTGATGTATCTGGTTTTCTATGGAAAGAGTGCTGCTTTGGACAGCTGCCTGAAAACTGATCCACAGAATACCAGAGATGTGGCAGAATTAGAAAAAGGCAGGTGATACCAATTGCTTCTTCTAAAGAAGAGTGAAAATTCACTGTCCTCTTTGGCAGAAAGTTGAAGACATTGCACACATAGAGATGCCTTAACTTCTGTACCCATTCTGTCCACAAAGCATAGACATTGCTATTAGCCTAGAAGCATGGAAAAGGTTGAGCAAACCATGAGGGCATGTTTTTTTCCTACTGTTAATAGGCTCTCACTTTCTTGAGTAACTCATTCTTTTTTTTTTCTTTTTAAAGTAAACAAAACCCTATGTGGGTCAATATCATTGACTGAATTCAAATAACCTTACATTCCTGAGAGTTAAATGCTGAGTACTTATTCATTTGACATTCTTATTGAATCAAGCTATTAATATAAAATTAAGAGGCTGCACAAGCTAATTGTAGGTGTAAAAGAATTCTTACTACAGTAGGATGACTTTTAAATGTTTTTGCTGGTAAGATTCCCCACCCTTCCTGTTTTAAGTAAGACAGTTCTGATTTAATTTTTTTAAGATGAAAAATAATGCTGGCTCAGCAGGCATGTCCAGCTCAATCAGTAACAACAGCACATTTGCACTGGCAGTTTGAAGGAATGACTGAAGGAAGGCAAGGAATATCAAGTCAGTAGACAGCTGATCAAAGGTACATTTAAGCAATCTGGTCTCGATCTCTTAGTAGTGATCCCTTGTCCTGTTTTCACAGGAGTTAAAAGTAGCAAGTCTATTATATAAAATTGTGTATTAAATAAGGCAGTGCTTACCTCCACTGAGTATAATGACAGCTATAAATATTGCCAGGTCACTATCATCTAGTTCCAGTGCATTGAACTTCACAGCAAACTCAAATTTGGGCTCCATAAAGTCACAAAAAGGTTTTCTCAGGCTCTTCAGAAACTCCCGCGTCATGAATCCTTGTCCATTGGATATGAGAACTCCATCTTTATTCATCAGTGAGGCCAGCAATGTATATATGATCTCGTGGACACCGTATTTCAGGAGAGTTACTTGGTCATTCAGGTCAAGGTTCACAAAACCTGGAATGCTTTTGGCAAATTCTGTGATCTCCTGCACTGCCTCCACTGAGCGAAATTGACACCGCTGGAAGATGCGAATTGCCACCTCTTTGTTCTGCTCCTGCAGGGGTGTCACATGTTTGCAATTGATCTGATCTTCACCCATCATTAAGGAGTTCATGTCATAAATAACGAATGGCTAAAAATAAAAGTAAAAATGGGATTGAGTTTCATGTGTCCTTCCTACATACATTATCCTACTGAAATACTATAAAGGCATAAACCATTGTTAAAAAAACCATGAACGTTAACATGGGATGTGTAAATACACATCAATATATCTAATAGTTTTGCTTTTGGGTTACAATTCAGATAAATCCACTGAAGCAAACTTTCTTCCAGCATTAAAATGGTTTGCAGAAAGGCCAAGTAATTCCTACAGATTTCCTACAGTTGCTTGGGAACCCACTTCCTGGAGTTTTGGGTTTTGGAGAGGGTAATTTTTTAAATAATTCAAGGAAAGCAATTTCTTTTAAAATACAGAACTGATTTTCACTCCTAAAAAGTGTCTATTAATGTTTTTGTCCTCTCTTAGTTTCACAAATGTTTTACTATAAGAATTCAGAGTTCAGAAAGTTTGTTAATAAAATAATATTATCTCTTTAACATGTATTTTAATAGTTTACATCCAATAATATATTACCCTTAAATGTTTAATTTGTAGTTATGTTGGTACAATACTTTTTCTATAGATAGACACAATATGTTCACATTTATATTACTTCATATGCTGTTATGCTTATTTTTAAATACAAGTCCTAGTAAGTGTTACAAATAATCAAAACTGTTTTACCGTGACTATCTTGTAAATGACATCTTCTGTTACACTGATATATTAAAGGACTTAAGAGTTTTTTAAACTCAAGTAACTTGTTAATGAGAAAAAAAAGTCTTTGATGCAAAAAAGTAAACTAGAATAAGGCAAATTCAGGTCACAACGAGTCTGCCTGTTAAAAATACCCAACTAGAATAAGTCAATTTGAAAACAAATTAGCAAAATTAATGGCAGCAAAATTATTTTTCTATGATCTGGAAACAATCTTTTTCGGAATAAACAGATGTGAAGCCCAATGACAAGAACTGTTAAAAGAAGTGGACAAGTGAATACTACGAATTTATCTTAGGAATCTCTGTCCTTGGGGCCAAATTATTTAAATAAAGTACATGCATCATTTACCCAGGATTGTATTAGTTTATTTGGGAAAAACAAAGAATGCACCCTCCCAAATCATTTGGTAATATTTGTTTTTCCCCCGACAATTCACTCTCTCTTCCCTCCATTTTCCCACACATAAGTAATTATCTGTTATTCACCTCAACTGAAGTAAGAAACACGGGAGGTATAATTTCTAACATGCCTTTTAGCCTTCATGTATTCAACCCATTGACTTCAATGAGCACTGGATCAGGCTGGGAGTTACTGACTCCCAAAAAAGTAATTTAAACATGGGCCAACAATTGGATCATGTTCTGCTTCTAAGAAACATACAATTTTAATTGTGAAATTGGGTGGAAAACCACAATGTTACATTTGAGAGGGGAGAAAGAGATGTGGATAAGGGAGAGCTACAATTTGTAAGATATCAGCTATCTTTAGTACCACTCTATAGTGTTGCAGCTGCAGAAATATTTCTTCAAACTGAGACCTACGTATATAGCTGTGAATGTTTGATCCCCTTCTTATTCAAGCAAAATAAAATAATAAATAACCACAAGATGCTACATATTTCTATTTGGCATTTACTTTTCTGCCTCAATTCTACATATACCAAAATTTCTGTTTAAGTCTTCAATTTGCCCTTTGAAACCAGACATACAAAATTCATAGGTCAGAGATTCCAAGGCCAGAAGGAACCAGCCTGACCTTCTGTATAACACAGGCCATAGAATTTCCCTGAAATAATTCCCCAAAAGAGCATATCTTTTAGAAAAAACATCCAATCCTGATTAGAAAATTGCCATTGATTGAGAATCCAATGGTTAAATACCCTCACTGTTAAAAATTTACAGTTTATTTCCAGTCTGAATTTATCGAGGTTCAACTTCCAGCCATTGGATTATGTTATACTTTTCTCTGCTAGATTGAAGAGCTCATTATTAAAATATTTATTCCTCATATAGATACTTGTAGACTGTAATCAAGGCACCCCATAACCTTTTCTTTGTTAAGCTAAATAGATTGAGCTCCTTGAGTCTGTCACTAAAAGGCATGTTTTCTAATCCTTTAATGGCTCTTTTTTGAACCCTCTCCAATTTAACATCCTTCTTGAATTGAGGACACTAGAACTGGACAGGGGTTGCATCAGTACCAAATACAGAGATAAAATAACCTCTCTACTCCTATGTGAGATTCCCCTATTTATGCATCCAAGGACTGCATTAGCTATTTTGATCACAGTGTTACACTGGGAGCTCATGTTGAACTGATTATTCACTATGCCCTCCATCCTTTAAGTATGGCCTACATTCTTTGTTTCTACATGTATTTATTTACATTTAACTATATTAAAATGCATATTGTCTGTTTGTGCCCTGGTTAGCAAGCAATCCAGATCACTCTAAAATATACAAAGAATATACAAAAATCTGGCGGTAAAACCTTTTAATACCTTTGTAAGTATTTTATTTGGAACCAGACCTTTAGAAATCAGTCTTGGGAACTGTGCAGTCTCTCTGAGGAATGTATTTGTTATTATCTTTGACTAGTCTTTTTTGATATTTAAAGTCAGCACAAGAAAATCCTGCTATTCTTTGACAATGCTTACAAAATGAAGATTTTAACCTCTTTGCAATGCCACTCCTGCAAAATAATTTACATTGCTCTCTGACAAGGACTCAATGCACCTACCTACAAGCCCATCATACCTGTTTGCTTTGTTCCTGGATCTCAGGTTCCTGCTATGAAATAGAAGTAAGATGCCTGAAAATTCTGGGTACTGGCATGTAAATAAGCATACAAAGCATCCCATCTGGTTACATAATTCCTATCATCACTACAACAAATATCTTTATCTTCCAAATGCAACAAGTTATTTTCTATGGGCACTGATTCTTAAAGACTTAACTTCTTGTAGTCTGGCTGCAGAGACTTAAAAGCAATTTCAAAGATAGTAGTAGTAGATGGGGTCCCTGCTCATACAATCCACTTGTAAGGGTTTGTCTGCATAAGAACATTGTTTCAATTTAATTAAATCAGTTTAGAAGCCTAGTTAAGCTAAACTGATGTGAGGCACTCTTAAAACTGAAACAAAAGTATCCACATAAGAGGGTTGCACCAATTTAATTAAATCAGTTTCTAAAGCAATTTAGTTAAATTAGCACAATTTTCTTATGCAGACAAGGCCTAAAATGAAACTGGCTGTGCCATTATAAAAGTGACCAGCTGGCAAACCTAGCAACAGGCCATTCGTTTCAGTCAAAATACAAGACAATGTAGGATACATCACTAATTGTTTGCCTACAGTACTATGACACTATCTTTTAAATTTCAAGATGTGTGAAAGCACATAGTAGGAAAAGGATAGATATGTCTCAAGGCTTATTGCACATGTTCTTCCAGTCCTGACAACAGCAGAATATTTTTCATATAAATAACTGAATGGAATAATGACGCCATGAGTGTAGCCTACTAAACATCTACTTTCATTACTGCTGGGTTAGTCTCTGGGTGAGGGATAGCTCAATTCTTTGAGCATTAGCCTGCTAAACTTAGGGTTATGACTTCAATCCCTGAGGGGGCCATTTAGGGATCTGGGGCAAAAATCTGTCTGGGGATTGCTCCTGCTTTGAGCAGGGGGGTTGGACTAGATGACCTCCTGAGGTCCCTTTCAACCCTGATATTATGATTCCTAGTTGCTCCTCCAGCACCAAAACTTGCAAAAAGCATCATTTGTTATAAGGAGATATACCTATCTCACAGAGCTGGAAGGGACCTTGACAGGTTATTGAGTCCAGTCCCCTGCCTTCACAGCAGGACCAAGTACGGTCCCTGATAGATTTTTGCTCCAATCCCTAAATGGCCCCCTCAAGCATTGAGCACACAATCCTGGGTTTGGCAGGCTAATGCTCAAACCACTGAGCTAGCCCTATCATGGATAACATCTGTTCCCTGCTTACTGTTCTGCTATGCTGATAACAATACTTCAGTGCAGCTCAGCCCACTCATATTTACAGAATGAAAAACAAAAAGAGTTGACAATAGCCAAGAAAAAAATGCAATTTAAAGGCTCAAATGAACTCTGTAACCTGAAGCTCATTTTGCCATGGCTGGTGAGCGCTGTACATTCCAGATGAGGACTTGTTACTTAGTAATTTTAGATTCCACATTCTACCTTAGCATATCCAATCATTTTCAGGTGACGCAGATGCTACTGCAATTAAAAAAGGTATAAATTTAAACTGTGCCCATAGTAAACAGTTTGATGTTCCATAGCGCAAAGTCCATTACAGTACAAATAATATAAAAGTTTTAATCATTATTTACTGACTGAGTGCATCCACTCTTCCAGTGGTACGTAAACATGGCCTGAAAAGTGGTAGCAATTATATAGGGGTTTGTCTATTTATGTATTGTTTTATGGCAGACTCTAGCCTGGTGATTGGTTTAAATAGAACATCATGTGATGGTACACTATATACATTGCATGAGCATTGCATCAGCATAACATTCAGGTATTACCAAGTCACTTCCAAAGTCCAGACAGTTATTAATTAACCACCCAACAAAGCATAGCAGTACAGTTCATTCAGATCTCACGCAGCTTTCTCCGAATGAAAATTGTGAATGTGCTATCCTACCACAAATTTGGAACAAATGAAGAAGAGTTCACCCCTAAAAACTCCTGCCCAAACTTTACACTGGGCCCAGGGCATGCTGGGTGTTTAGGTCTCGATCCTACCAACAGTTTTATGTGAATAACATTACGCCAGTGAGTATTACTATTGACTTGAGTGTGACTACTCATATACATAAAATTATTTGTGTGCATAAGTGTTTGCAGGGTCAGAGCCTCAGTCAATTCTGTTTAGATGTCCAATCAGCATGAACACATTAGATAAAGCAGACAGTTGCTTGGTTTAATATTAACTCTAATTGCATCAGTTTAAGTATGTGAGAATAGCTGGTGGCATTCTTAGTACATAAACACACAATTTAGAGTCAAACTCTGTTACATACAATAGCATAAATAAGATCAGAATCTGGTTTACAGAGTTTAACATGAAAGAATGAGACCAGTTTTTTAAAAAATGTATAAAGATTCCTTTTATGAGGCAAGAAATTGGAAAATCAGCAGTATACATTAAAAAAAGACAAAAAACAATATAATTAAGTTTGATCCTGCTCTGATGGCTTGGATGTTAGCTACTATAACCTGGCAGACCGCTCTTGCCCTTGAGTCAGCTAATTAATTCTACCACAAACATATGAGCAGTGAGATCTGAACTGTTATACAAAACAATCATCTCTCTCTCTCTTATTCATAATAAACAAACAAACAATTATCTATTAAATAAGGCTCTCAACATCCTTTATAAATAGGGGGCAATGCTAATTTGCAACTAGGAAGAGACTTTGGTCCCCAAAATTTTACACTCTTCAATTATGTAGGATTTAAGCAGTCCCTGAAAAATAGTTCCTAGCCCTACTGCTCAGGAAGAAAACCTTCTAGTTGTGGACTAGGGTTGCCAATTTTGGTTGGATGTATTCCTGGAGGTTTCATCATATGACATAATCTTTAATTAAAGATTAATCTTTAATTCCTGGAGACTCCAGGACAATCCTGGAGGGTTGATAACCCTATTGAGGACCAACGCAGTAGTCTTTGACAGAGTCTGCAGAGAGATATAAATAATAGCTCCAATAACTTATTTCTGATCTCAGATACTCTGGTGTGTGAATTAGGAATAACTGCACTGAGTTTAAAACAGAGATAAGAATCAGGGTTTAAGAAAGATCTGAACTGCCCCTTTATCTCAATGAGGTGTTGACTCTGAAACCTAACAGTTTAAATGCTGATACTATTAAATGTTTCACTACTGGTTATTTTAGCAGAAAGATCTGGACAACATCCATATCCATTGTTGATTAATACAGTGGCACACATGGGATGAGAGAAAATGCAATCAGGAAAGCTGCTCTACTTCCTAATTTTAAAAAAATGGAACTGCTACAAGTGGTGGAGTTTCTTAGGTCAGAACTTTCTCTCCAAGAAAAAGAAATTGGCTGGCCTGCCTTCCATTTAAATTCATGGGACATGAGACACAAAGAAACTACCACTGTGCTTCTCTGCCCTCTGTTCAGGATACAGAGAGGTTGGGGAAAAAACTGCTTTCCTTTCAGCATTGTCCTCTACCTACATGAGCTACTCTCATGCCTGAAGAGCAGCAGTCTAGAACTGCTGGTGTCCTTTTCTTTCCCTTTCTCGCTGCTCCTTCTGCCAACTGCTTTCCTGCTTATTGTAACATAGTGAGAAACTTAAGAGGGAGCTGAAAGAAAGGCAGAGTGAGCAGCGGCAGAGTGAAGCAGCAGGGCTGGGATTCTCTAGGATGAAAGGACTTAAATACCACATATACACATGGAAAAATGTACTATATGCACAACTTCTATTCTCCCCTCCAACCTCTGCCTGGGATCACTGTACATATGGTACCCCATTCAGAACCAGAATATCCCTAGCATAGCAACTGTTTTCTTCTTGCCAGATGCTGATCTCCTGTTGGAAAGGCCAGCTGTACACAGATTCTGCAGCACCTCCGTCTTTTCTACCATATTCCAATGTGTAAGCCTATCTTCTAGAGGCACTGCAGTTGGCTAATTAGACCTCAAAGGCAAGTAAATACAGTACATGGAATGTGATATTATTAGGGCTGTAAAAAACAGCAAAATATTGTTAGTGAAATTCTTGCTAACATCATTTCACTTAGTCATATGCACCTGATATTTTGTACATGCTGTAATCTGTGCAAGAAAGTTGAGATACACAAATGTCTTGGTAAAAGACTTACCTTTCTTTTTTTTTTAATCTCAGTTGTGTGACGTAGGTCAGGGAGAGAAAAAGTAATACCCATGTCACATGGCAGAGATCAATGGCTGCTGTTAAAGTTTTGAAGCAAACCCACATGAAGTGACTATTTCATGTGTTTTCTTAATGAAAATATTTTGGTTTCATAATAGGTCCACTTTAGTGCACTAATTTTTTATTCACATTACAGTGCAAAAATTTGGCAAACTTTGAGACTCTTAATTTTGTTGTCAATGATTCACACACCTCTATTGCTTATAATTATTCATAAAATATGCATGCAAATCTTCTTAAGGTGTAAGGATCAACTTGGCAATGCCCATTTTGATGATTATTCTATACCTGACTCATTTCTATGGGTTGATCCAAAGCCTAAACACAAATCCATAAAACAGTTCACTTCCCAAATCAGATACATGCATAGAAGCAAAATTTCTACTAAGCATATTAATACTAAGCCAGGTCAGATTATAACTGTTCTCACTGGCTCTTTTGCAAGTTTAGGGTATGTCTTAACTGCAGAGTTAAGTTATCTACACTCAAGTTACTGCTTTTGAGTTAGATTAGCTTGAGAGAGAGTGGGCATGTTGCAAAATAACAGTTGGGCTGCTATGTCTGCACGGGTGTTACACTTATTCATATGTGGCACTAAAAATTCTTAGGGATGTATTTCATGGTTCTTTGCTCTGCAGGAAGCTGAACCGCTCTATGTATTCTTTCCCAGTGAACTTTGTGAAAAGTTGTCTATCCTGGGCACATGTAGGAAGATGTTGGAGGACTAGCGGCATTACAGTGGAGCTAGCCTGGGTCCACACTACAGAACAGTCATGTTAGCAAGTGACAAATTATGCTTTAGCCTATACCTCTTGAGGGGCCAGCCAAATTGAGTTAAAACACTGCCACGCTTGAGGGAAGGATTTTTGTGCGTGGATGGTACTTGAGTTTGGGGCATCACTTGAATTATAACTTGAGTTAACTTTGTAGTGAAGACAAGCCTTTAGTAGCAATCAAATAGTGTGAAATTCTTTCCTGCCTTAGAAAATATCAAAGAAAATCAAATCAATTGGCCTCAGTGCGGTCCTAACTAACAAACTGCCTGATACTCAGCCTAAGGAAACACATCAACACCAATAGCTGTTAATTTTGGAAAAGTTTTTTATCCCATGTCGTTGAATGATGATAAAACAAAACTCCACTATGTTTAATAGGATGTCATAGATGCATACTTTTATACTGATTTACAGGGATATTACTGTATAGTAAAAAAAATCTTTACATGTTGCATTTTTCAAGGGAACCCACAAATACATATACATTTATTGCTAACTTACACAGATTTTCCTATAATGTGTTTCCTTAAAATTTAAGTTCTAACACCACAGGATACTGAACTAACCAAGATAACTAACTTAAATGCAGGAACTCATCATTATATCTTAGGAACATGCAGTATATTTGCGGGGAGTGGGTGACACTGCTGGTTCCGTGAATCATTCAACACTTACAAAGCAGGAAACCAAGGAGGATATGACTATCATCATTTAACTACATGGGTTTAGAACATATCTTGGGTTCACAGCTGGTACTGGTAATACACTACTGTATGGATGCTTGCAATAGTATTGCTGCCTATCCTCTAACAGATAGACCTATTACAGAGATAATGTGTAAGATAAACTATGGTGGAGGACAGGGGAAATAGGAAGAATGGATCGAGGAGTACAAAAAGGTTAAGATGACCTTCAAATTCTTGTACTGATTTCAAGTATTTTACTAGGTGAACTTGGAGATTTTTCAAATTATGTTTACTTATCCTATCTAAAAACATTTCCTGTGTTTCAGACACAGCTTGAAATATGTAACTGCCAACAGCAAAGGGTTGGGTTTTTTTTAGTGTGTTGTCAATGTGGTAAATCATTTACTTAAAAAAAAAACCAGAGAAAACTAACTGATTTGTCTGTCGTTTTTCCTGTCAAGATCGCTCTCGCCTTGGCTTTGGTCAGAGGGAAGGACTTTATGTATGAGTCATACAAGTTCTTGGCAAGGGCTCGAAGATCAGCAGACTCTGGGTTTAACTGGTCGATGTCGCTGGAAATCTCTGCCAGGAGCTTCTCCTTCTCAGCTTGTGGCATTCGCCCAAACCTGATAGCTGAAGAAGACAAATCGTTACATTAGTCACAGCTGCATCTAAACACAAATATATTTTTAAAATGATATTTTCTGTCACCTTTCATAATGAGCATTCCAGAGTTTCATTTTCATTCAGAGTGCTTAGACAAGTGGCAGAAAAATGACTTCACCCAACAGAGTAGACAAGCAGTTGAAAGGGTTCAGAGAATTGTCACAAGAACAAAACTAAAGGAGGAAACAATCTGGATACCCATACAGTCAGCTAGGATGTCCTTGTGAAAAGGTGTCAGGTTCTAGGAGCCTGCATGGAAATGCAGAGCTATTCTTCTGACTCATCTGATAGACCAGGTGAGTCTAATTAATCCCAACTCAGGAGGATAAAAAATGGAGAGCCTTTAAGTAAAGCCAGTGTTGTCAGTTAGACTGAGTGCAGGATTAAAAGTCAGGAAGTTCTGAGTTCTAATCCTGGTTCAGTCACTGTATGATTTTAGGCAAAAAAGGAATGCTTACTTACTTCACAGACGTGTTGTGAGACTCAATTAGTTAATATCTATATAGTGATTAATATATAAAGTACTATAAAATGTTATTCTGAGAGGAATTAAGGGGTCAAACAGGAGGTCTTTCAGGTAAAATCCCTAGAAACAGCAATTTTAGAAGGCAGCTTGACAAAAGGTTGCTAATTGCTTATAATTAAAAGTTAATAAATAAAGGAAAACCCCAGAGGGGTGAGATTTGAATGCTAACTCTGTCTGTATGTGTGCTGTGTTGACAGAGTGGCGAAGGACTCACCTACTCACAATACCTCACAATTACCCAACTCAAATGTAAGGCGGGATACAAGGCACACATCTTTACAACTTATAAATGTGTACCATCCAAAGGACTGTTTACACACATGGGCAATGATTCTGAAAAATCTTTCAAATATGCCAGTAAGATATGTTTCCTAACAGACTATTTTTTTACAATATATAGATTTCAGTAAATGGAATTAAATCTACATGACCCTTAAGAAAATAAGATAGAAAGAGCATCAGAGCGAAAAAGTCACTCTCTCCCCACCACCCCACCCCAAAAAGGAAAAATGTTTGTGGTCTTGGTTTAGGAACAGGTAAAAAAAAACCCTATAAATAAAGATTTTCCAATTGTCAATGTCTTCTCCCTTTAAAGGTAAAAAACATTGTTAGTTTAGTACTTCCAAATGGCTAAACTGGGGACACTTCCTTTGGATTATGCTTGCCTCTTTCCTGTTATGAGAAACATGGAATACTCCTTTTTACACTGGTGGTGTTGGGCCAGAAATAGCACTTTCATAAACTCAAAATAATCTTTGATGACACAAAAGCATATGAAAGCCATTTAGCACCTGTATCACTGACTGACTCTCACTTCATGCTAGAGGTGGCTTGTTTGCTCTCACATTTCTATCACAGTTCCCTTGCAGTAAAATCCATCACCAAGAGAAACATGCTGCATATCTCATATCTCTGCGGGTGTCTCCTGAGTTCACATTTCAGAATAAAATCAGAATGGAAGGGAACCTAACAGGTCATTAGGGACCACTTAATGCATTCTATATTTAGACTTTTTCCTGAATATGTCCCCTGCCTACAATTTCTTCATATGGAAACATCTGAATAATTGCCAATTTATATTTGTTTTGGACTGGAGTCCGCGTTACCATCTTTTTTTTCTCCACAGGGATAGTAAATGGACTTAGTCAGCTACCAGCAACAGTTTCCAGTGACACTTCATTGCCAATCCTCTTGATTTCTTATAGCTTAGGAAAAGCTTTCTCCAAAATCCCAGATTTTAAAAGATTTAAAGAAAAAAAAAAGTACCATCTGAATGACACAGCATGAATGATGGCTCAAAGAGATTAACACAGTTCTGTCAGGGAGAAACACCCGAATCCTGCATAAAGAATATGTACTCAGGTTTGGGGTTCTTATCCTGTGTAATGGTTTTGGGAACAAAATCAATCTTGTATAAACCTAAGGACAGACTTTATTGTAGTCTTTGGGCTGCTGCCCCCCTACATTCCTGATCAGCACCTACCAGATACTGTAAAGTGAATAAGAATGTATCCAATGCCTTCTTGCCTCACCTGGCCCCAAACAGACATCTTGTTTGCTGGCACATTGAGAGTTGGCCTGTAGCCCATCTTCCCAGTGCAGAGGGCTTGATCCCAGCCCACTGAAGTCAATGGGAGTCTGTTGACTTCAGTGGGCTTTGGATCAGGCCCAGGAAGAACAGAGCCCCTTCTGTGTGACTGTTCCATCCCATACTCACAAGAGAAGGGGAAAATTGAGGTCTCTATAGCAGGAGGGGTTTGCATGGGCCTTCTACTGACAAGTGAATTTCATCAGAAGAGACTAGAATTGTGGATTGACAGTAAAGACAAGTGATAGAAAAAATTACTCATCAAACTAACAAAAGAATTTAGATTCATACCTAGTAAAAATCCACTAAAGTCACTGGAATATTGAAATCAATTGAAATCAACATTGAGACAATACCAGAGACAAATTCAGTCCGAAGTGCTTAAATAAATACTTGTAATTAAAAGCAGGGACTTTGGTTTTATAATTGAACAAGATTCTGCCGATACTATTTGTGTATCAAGAAAACTTGAAACTCTTATTTGTCATTGTAAGTTATTTATATCAGGAATCATAAAACTGAGGTTATGGACAATATGCTAGAGTAGTTTATCCTGAATCATCTAAAGTTTCCCACATTATGATTTTCCTTGTATTCATCATTTTTGAGCTTTGTAACACAGTCGAGACTTGACATGTTTTGGTTCTATGTTCTGAGGTTTTATAAGAAATGTTGTTTTTTTGGCTTTACTGTTAATCACTGACCAGTACTAATGATTTGTTTATATATATAACAAAGATGTCAATGTATTTAATATGTTATATCTCTACCCCGATATAATGCGACCCGATATAACACAAATTCGGATATAATGCGGTAAAGCAGTGCTCCGGGGGGGCGGGGCTGCACACTCCGGTGGATCAAAGCAACTTAGATATATCGCGGTTTCACCTATAACGCGGTAAGATTTTTTGGCTCCCGAGGACAGCGTTATATCGAGGTAGAGGTGTATCTATACAATGATACCTCATATTAGATTGTTATATAATGCTTTAGGTCTCACTTGTGTAGGCTCCAGGACTGAAGATGTGTTCCAGTATTGCGTAATCAAGGCCGCATTTAATAAAAAGGGTCCAATTAGTATAATTATATTACAGGTAAAGTGTAATACTGTGTACATAATACAGATAGCCTTTATACACAAGGTACATTAGACCTAATGACGTCACAAAAATTGTCATAAGGAAAACCAAACCCAACATGACATTTAAGATTCTTGCTAGGGGCATGAAAGGCTTACGAAAAGTGAATAAAATACAGTAGAACCTCAGAGTTACGAACACCATGGGAATGGAGGTTGTTTGTAACTCTGAAATGTTCGTAACTCTGAACAAAATGTTATGGTTGTTCTTTCAAAAGTTTACAACTGAACATTGACTTCATAGCACTTTGAAACTTAACTAAGCAGAAGAAAAATGCTGCTTTTAACCATCTTAATTTAAATTAAATGAACACGGAAACAGTTTCTTTATCTTGTCAAATCTTTTTTTAAACTTTTCTTTTATCTTTTTAGTAGGTTACGTTTAACACAGTACTGTACTGTATTTGCTTTTTTTTATGTGTCTCTGCTGCTGCTTGATTGTGTACTTCCGGTTCCAAATGAGGTGTGTGACTGACCAATCAGTTTGTAACTCTGGTGTTTGTAACTCTGAGATTCTACTGTACATTTTGAACAGGGAACCAGAGTGATTAGTGGCTGTGAAATTCACATTTTCATTAAAGTCTCCTTTGTCCTTTAATAAGCCAGATTACAGGCTTTAAATAGTGTCAGATTTCTGACAATTAGTAGGATTATGTTTTATGATTAATTTATCCACTTTTTAAACATATATGTTCATTTTGCAAGAGCCTCACCATGTCAAAGAAGAGTCTTGCAATGCTCTGGTGCCTTTTCAGGGCTTTTGCCAACAAGTTCGACTTTCCCTGCCCCTCACCTCTCTTTTAAAGAAGGATTTATAAACTAATGATACATCTTAAATGAGGTCTGGCAGGTTACTAAAGGCCATTTTCTAACTCCCAAAAGCAAAATAAGAGGCAATACTGGTGTTAAAATTAAGGATCTTGGATGCAAAGGAAAATCAGAATAGCACATTTGTTTAAATCAGTAGTCGTGTCTGTAATAGCTGTAGCATTAATCACATATACAAAATATCTACTGTTAGAAACTCATGCATCAGGATATTGATATTGATATTCATAATGTTTTTCATCAATGTAGTAACTGAGTGCATGTGGTGCCACTCGCTGGATGTACTTAAGAGCCCAATTCTGAAAAGTGGGGACTGCCTCTTGAGACACGAATAGGAGTGGAATTCAGTGAGAGTATCTTCACAGGAGATACTCAGCAACTCACAAGAACAGAACCTTAGAAAGTATTTCACCTTCCTATCCAGAGTAGGTGCTGATCACCACTGAAAACAGAATACCAGAGTAGATGGACAAACTGTCTGTTCTATTATGGTAATTCCCTTGTTCCTAAACTATATTGCTGTCTATGTAAACAATACATTCATAACAAGGCACATGATAACTTTAACAAGCTGAGAATATCAGATACAAATGCTATGAACTCACTTCCTGAAGCATGCTATTGCCTTTATAAAATAATGGCAATAAAGTATGGCTAAGAAATACAGCTCTACTGGATACAAATATTGAGGCCCCATCCCTCACTTACACAAATAGTCCCACTGGTTTCAATGAGACTATTCTCAGGAGTCAGGGTTTGCAGGCTCACACTCATGATTTTGAAATCTCACTAGCAAAAGTTGTCCTTTTATACAGACTATTTTTATACAAAGGGAGAAGAAAAATGAACACTATAATACTTCCCCTTGCTACATTAAATATTCACTTAGCTCTAAAATTTTCATACCCTTCTCCAAGATTTTAAACAATGGGATTTAATTTTATTTTTGTCACTAGATAATCCCTCAGTTTCAAAGTTTTTACACCAAATCTCAACTGAAAGTCACTTAATTGATCTTACATTTTAGGGTCTATCCAGACTAGGGAAATCTACTTTATTAAAATAGAATTGCTTAACACAGGTATTTTGATCAGACCAAGCAATATTTACCTTGCTTATACTTTGGTTAGTTGGTCTCTTTATAGTGTCTAAAATTTGCACTCTGTTGTATGTAGATAGGCCTTTGTTTGTATTCACTTAAGGATGTGTACATGTATTTGAGATTAAAAAACAACATAAATTCTAGTTCCTAAGGACATGTTTTTTTTATTTTATGCAAGTAATAAACTCTCTCATGCTCCATATCCAAGCTGACTGAGCAGTGTCTCAGAACTATAGTCAGTTTATGAGAATGCTAGAAAGAAATTAATATAGTTCTTTAAACAAGAAAACAAACTAACAAGCAAACAAAAACTTAATTGAAATAATAGGATCATTTCAAAATGGAGACTGATTTTCCATGAGAGGATAGTTGCCATTAAGCTGTACAAATAATACTGTTAAGACTAATAATACTATTTTAAGACTGAAAAAGAAACCATACTAGTAATAAGGACCTTGCTAGAACTTCCAATACTGGTGAATTGGTTAATGCTCATTGGTTCAAGAACATTAATACAAATCAGTATGACACAATTTTTAATTTGAAAATGTATGGCAGCTTTCCCATATAACAATCAGTCACTACACAGATCCTGTCGGTACACATGTTTCAGGAAAGGAGCCTGTTGTTGGTTTTGTGGTAGAAAATTAAAGCACAGTAATACCACGGTGTTTTTAAATATGGATCCAGTCCTGCAAACCTTGACTCCTGTGAGTAGTAGTTAGTCTTGCAGGTAGTCCCATAAAAGCCAATGATATTACTCATGTATGTGTTTGTAGGACGGGGCCTTATATTAGTTATTTTCATTGCAAAATAACATCATTGTGTAATGCTGCCAGCTCTCTGTTGAAAATTTAAAATAACACATGCCCATTGTTATTTCAGTCTTGTAAAGTCATGAACAATTTATATTGTGTTTATTTTTCCCAGCAAAAATATATAATAAATTAGCAGCACCACGGGATTAAAAAATTCTGAGGTAAAACTGTTAGAATCATAGAATATCAGGGTTGGAAGGGACCTCAGGAGGTCATCTAGTCCAACCCCCTGGTCAAGGCAGGACCAATCCCCAACTAAATCATCCCAGTCAGGGCTTTGTCAAGCCTGACCTTAAAAACCTTTAAGAAAGGAGATTACACCACCTTCCTAGGTAACCCATTCTGGTTCTTCACCATCCTCCTAGTGAAAAAGTTTTCCTAATATCCAACCTAACCCTCCCCCACTGCAACTTGAGACCATTACTCCTTGTTCTGTCATCTGCTACCACTGAGAACAGTCTAGATCCATCCTCTTTGGAACCCCCTTTCATGTAGTTGAAAGCAGCTATCAAATCCCCCCCATTCTTCTCTTCCGCAGACTAAATAATCCCAGTTCCCTCAGCCTCTCTTCAGAAGTTATGTGCTCCAGTCCCCTAATCATTTTTGTTGCCCTCCTCTGCACTCTTTCCAACTTTTTCCACATCCTTATAGATTCATAGATTCTCATCAAGTCCAGTCCCCTGCCTGCATGGCAGGACCAAATACTGTCTAGACCATCCCTGATAGACATTTATCTAACCTACTCTTAAATAACTCCAGAGATGGAGATTCCACAACCTCCCTAGGCAATTTATTCCAGTGTTTAACCACCCTGACAGTTAGGAACTTTTTCCTAATGTCCAACCTAGACCTCCCTTGCTGCAGTTTAAGCCCATTGCTTCTTGTTCTATCCTTAGAGGCTAAGGTGAACAAGTTTTCTCCCTCCTCCTTATGACACCCTTTTAGATACCTGAAAACTGCTATCATGTCCCCTCTCAGTCTTCTCTTTTCCAAACTAAACAAACCCAATTCTTTCAGCCTTCCTTCATAGGTCATGTTCTCAAGACCTTTAATCATGTTGCTCTTCTCTGGACCCTCTCCAATTTCTCCACATCTTTCTTGAAATGCGGTGCCCAGAACTGGACACAATACTCCAGCTGAGGCCTAACCAGCGCAGAGTAGAGCAGAAGAATGACTTCTCATGTCTTGCTCACAACACACCTGTTAATACATCCCAGAATCACGTTTGCTTTTTTTGCAACAGCATCGCACTGTTGACTCATATTTAGCTTGTGGTCCACTATAACCCCTAGATCCCTTTCTGCCGTACTCCTTCCTAGACAGTCTCTTCCTATTCTGTATGTGTGAAACTGATTTTTCCTTCCTAAGTGGAGCACTTTGCATTTGTCTTTGTTAAACTTCATCCTGTTTACCTCAGACCATTTCTCCAATTTGTCCAGATCTTCTTGTAGTGTGGGACCCAAAACTGGACACAGTACTCCAGATGAGGCCTCACCAATGCCAAATAGAAGGGAATGATCACATCCCTCGATCTGCTGGCATGCTCCTACTTATACAGCCCAAAATGCCGTTAGCCTTCTTGGCAACAAGGGCATACTGTTGACTCATATCCAGCTTCTCTTCCACTGTAACCCCTAGTCCTTTTCTGCAGAATTGCTGCGTAGCCACTCGGTCCCTAGTCTGTAGCAGTGCATGGGATTCTTCTGTCCTAAGTGCAGGATCCTGCACTTGTCCTTGTTGAACCTCATCAGATTTCTTTTGCCCCAATCCTCTAATTCGTCTAGGTCCCCCTGTATCCTATCCCTACCCTCCAGCGTATCTACCACTCCTCCCAGTTTAGTGTCATGTGAAAAGTTGCTGAGGCTGCAATCCACGCCATCCTCCAGATCATTAATGAAGATATTGAATAAAACCGGCCCCAGTACCGACCCTTGGGGCACTCCGCTTGATACCAGCTGCCAACTAGACATGGAGCCATTGATAATTACCCATTGAGCCCGATGACCTAGCCAGCTTTCTATCCACCTCATAGTCCATTCATCCAGCCCATACTTCTTTAACTTGCTGGCAAGAATACTGTTGATGGAATGAGGGTATTTAAATATATTTATGGCTATGTATCTCCAACAAATGGACACCAATTTGGCTCTGGGAAATGGGTATACCTTACTTTAAATCCTGGTACTATACTAACAGAAATGGACAAGTGTTTGAATTATCATAGGGATATGTCCATAGGTAGCACAGGAGTTCACTTTGATTTTATTTACAGTTAATTGTTTTGAATAGATGAATTCTTTTACATTTCATTTATTTTCTTTTGCTTGGGATAATGATAGTTTGAGATCTCCTTTGAGATCTGTGAATAAAAAGTACTATAGTATTATTTTTAGTTTTTAAATTGCTATTTGTATTTAAAATATTTTTTTCTTTGCAACTTCCAAATTTAATTTGTTTGGTTTCTGCTTCTTTCAAAAATGTATAATTTACAAAGAGATGTCAAAAAGCCTCGTGGAAAATGAAGTTGCATCAGAAATGGTCACTTTTTTCTTTTTTTATAAATTGGAAATTTTGGGTGAGCTTGATTGGTTGTGAACTGGTCAAGCAGAAATGCTTTATCAAAGTTTTATAAAGGCTGTTTGCATAAAAATCACAAGAAAAAGTGCCATAAGAGATACTCTGTTTCTCTGCTGATCAATAAGGTTGAAGGCTTCTATCCATTTTTCAGTGTGCCTATGATTTTATGAATGTGAATGTATTTATGTATAATTTAATTTAGAGTTAAATTCCAGTGACATAGGGGGAAAACATATCAAATGACAAATGAGGGAAGCTGTATATAATTTTATATTTATTTTCAAAGAATATTTTGAAGTAGGAAAGGCTTTGGTTTCATATTGTCAGCTTGACTGCAAATATTAAATGTCTTTTTTTTAAGATACGATTAATTGTAATTCCTATTTTCTAATGACAGTAAGATGCCACATCAAGATAAATTATTTTTTTTTCTCTGGACAAAGCTACAATACTCATTCTCCCCTTGCCACCAAGTAGTGCTTTACAAAAGAAGTTGTCATATGTACTCCTTTTCTCTCTACAGGAGCTGACTTTGTGTAAACTGTAATTTTAATGAGAAAGAAAATTTAAGCAAGCTTCTGACTGAAATTACGGGAACTCCTCATGAGAGATACATAGCAATATAAGATGAGCAACTGTGGGTTAAACAGTGTCTAGTGTTTATGGATGGAGAAGGAAAGGAAAACAACATCCAAAGCATGAGAATACTTTTTTAACCTCCACTCAAATGGTACAAAATGTGACAAAATGTGGTTATGACCCCCCCTCCTGAATGTGAGCTATTTATATATTTTGCAACAACATATCAATGCTAAATATCTTCATGGCTTGGAATCTTCAGACCCAATGAGTTGCATTCTACATGGGTATAAAATCCAGAGAAATTCAATGGCGTTACTCCCATATACACTATTGCAAAAGAGATCAGAAAGAGGCCCAGTGTGTGTGGTGGCTTCCAGTCCAGTTTTGCATTTCTATATGTCCTCACAGCATGAGGCTTTGTCTTTAAAGGCACAAATTTAATGTTTTATTGTCAAATCTATTTTTTAATTTATACATGGCAAGGGGACCTTCTGCCACGGAGCAATATAAAGATACTGTGCATAGCAAAACAGAGAAAGATATCACTTAAGAAGATCGGAGTGCCTGAAAATATACACTATTGGCAAAATTCTCCTTTGGTTGTGCATGTGGCTCACACTGACATTAGTGGAAGCCATATCCCTCATTTACAAGAGTACCTGGCACACATCTTGAAAATAATAATAACAGGTTCCCCCCAACCCCAGAGAACATGGTAAAATTACTATAAAAATACCCACAGAAGTATTTTCAAAATGAGATTTATTTTTAAGAGTTACTGTTGCATCCCAGAAACTTGAAAACCATATTTTCCATTAGGAAAACATTTCCCATACCAATGTATTCACTGAATTCAGTGTATTAACTTCAAAAACCACAGTTAAGCTTTCCTCTTGGGAACAGTACACTAATTTTTGTATACTGATAATAATGAAAGTCCTAAAAAAACCACAGAGAAATTATTTTCCCAGTCATGTTTGCAATTCTTTACTCTTAGAATTACATAAGTCTCTATGTTATGACATTTAATTCCTGTTTTTACTTGGCTTTGCCAAGAAAAAAGAGTGAAGAATCTTCATATGGAATATGGCTCTCTCCCTTCAAAGATTCTGAAATAAGTATTTTCATAGGAATTCAGAAACTGACTTTAAAGTTCACAGGAACCTTCTAGATTTTCCTGTGCCACAGAATAGTATCATACTATGCTAGGATTTTAGTGCTATCTGCTTACATAGTGTAAGGGGTTCAACTGTAAAATTGTACACTTCTTTATAGTCTAAATCCAGAGGGTATACAAAAAGGAAATGGTGGTGGAGAGGCTAAAGAAAGCTCTCAAAGATCAGGAACCGCAGCAGTCAAGCTAGGTGGTGGGAGGGCAACTCTAGAATGGGTGTGCAAAGGAATTCCACACTCCTTCCAGACAACAGTGCCAGCTCAACACATACCAGAAAGAAAGAGGAAGAATAGGGTGGGCCAGTAGTGTGACCACTTGGTTTACAATTATGCATATCTAATGTCCTAGTATGAGGAGACTTTATTATCATTAATGCTACCAAACCTGGATAGGTGTTCTGTGCAGCAAATTGAAATTATTATTATTTACACACTTTTGGTAAGTTCCACACTCCACAGAATACATTTTCCAGAATTAAGGTGAATCCTCACTGGTTTTGGCCCTAAATGCAAAAGGCTGGTGCGTTAAGGAATACAGCACAATTTAGACAAGAAGTAATACAGTGAAGCAAAGAAAGATAAACAAGTGCACTAGTGATGAGTACATGAAGAATGCAAAAAATGCTTTCCCTTTATCTTTTTAGTAGTTTATGTTTAACACAATACTGTATTGTATTTGCTGTTTTTTTCGTCTTTGTTGTTGCCTGATTGCATACCTCTGGTTCCAAATGATGTGTGTGGTTGACCAGTCAGTTCGTAACTCTGGTGTTCGTAACTCTGAGGTTCTACTGTATGCTTTTGTAGTACCTATCACAATGTGGGCCTCTAGCAGTATAAATAATAATCTAATTTGTGATTTTTTTCAGATAAAATATTATATTTTTCAATATGTGCTGACAATTCATGTACTTACCATTATGTGACATGCCAACTGCAAGGCATTTCTGAAATCTGCAATACTGACATTTATTCCTGCTTTTCTTATGAATGCGACAATTCAGATCACATCTGTCATAGATTAGCTTTAACCTGATTGTTCTTCGAAAGAAACCCTGTAATAAAAATAAAGGCGTGGGAAAGGATCAGTCTAAAACATCTTCCAGTGCCTCTGCCTCATTTGAAAGGCAGATTCCACTACACTGAATATATTGTAGCTACCTTTGTTTTAGAATGTATGTTAGAACTTTCCCATTTTAAGATTCTGCACATTTTCAAAATATCAGAACTCATTACCAGATGTAAGAAAAATTCTATGGATCATAGCAAACCCAATCCACTCTCTGAATCCAGGAGTTTAAAAAAGAATGATATGCAAATACATCTGGATGGGTTGCACACTCTCTAGTTTAAAGAACTGCTGCTGGTGCCTCATGAAAAACATAAAATATTCCATGAAGAAAGACATTCTACTTCTGCATCATATATTTTCTGTCTTTATTTCCACAGTTCTTTTTATTGCATGAAAAAACAGGACCTCATAAACCCCTGCTGCTTATGCCTGACCTGAATTCATACCTCTCTATTAATTACATTAGAATTTAATTTCCATCTTCCCATTCTTTTAATTCAAGCAAATCATTCCCCCCCCCAAGCAAATCATAAGATTGTGGGCTAGTTGTTGGTTTAGTTATTTTCTCTAAATAACTCTGCTTCTTCATTATTTTCAAATCTTTTTACTGTTGGTGGCCCATGTACTTACAGAATATTTATTTTCCTTCATTTATTCTATTTCTTTGGCTGTTTTTATTGCTAAACTATTTTTGTAATATTTATTTCCAGGATCTGTTTATGTTTGAAATGTTCAGTTTGCTCTTATTATTTTGAATTTACAGGTCTTCAAAATATACAAGCACCTGAAATTTCTAAAATTGGTATGATAGCCAGGATAACTACTGCAAAGTGCAATGTAGCCCTGTAAAGAGACAAATTTTTGCTGGTCATTATGGAAATTCATAATCTTGTCTTTTCAGAACACTTTTTTATTACTTGAAGCCTTATGGGGTTGAAACAAAAGCAGAAAAAATATTTTGGTTTACATGGTTGTTTAGATTTTAGCATCCATTCTAAATTCTACATATAGATGAAAGTTTTTTGCTGGTTAGGAACAATGTAAATAATATCCAATGAATGCACATGTATGATTTTTAAAAAATTCCATTACATTGCAGCAATAGGACAGTCCAAAGGCAGTGTATTTCTTAATAGATTATTGTATTTGCTGGATTAGACTAGGATTGTCTTTGACTAAGCCCACATGGCATGTGCAATATTTGCCAATAATTAAACTGCTGGTCATATCTCATGGTTTAGAGTTGTATTCTCAGATCATTCATATGCAGATTATTTTAATGAGGCATGTCCAAGTTTATTACAGTTCCTTCCTTGTTATAGCTAGTTTTTCTCACAGCTCAGTTGTAAGCACTATGCTGACTTCTTATTTATATATTTCACTGTGACCGTAAGTAATCGATAATAGATGTATTGCTCTTCTAGGGATGTCTCGTAGATTCACAATTTAATCCTTTGAGATTTTGTTTAACACCAGAGCAGGTCTGTGCCTCTGTAATTCCCTATTACTGAGGACAGTGTAGCCCTACAGCACTCACTTATCCTATAGGTCTCGTATACTCTAAACATAGCTGGCATCAGTGGGTGCTTTGAAAGGGAGTCAATGAATTTTTAAAGTCATAGGGCCTGATTCACCAATGCCCTTCGATCTTGTGTAGCCATTTACAACTGTGCAAAGTGAGTATAAAATGCAAATCAGAGTAATATAACCTGAATATTAAATTGCCTAGAGATTGACTAAAAAATTAAATTGGGTAAGAGCTTGATCTTGCTTCCATTAAAATACATTCCAATTTTATGAGTGACTTCAATGATAGCAGGATTGGGACCCAATCTCTTTTCACTGACCAAACTGAGAAAAATTTGAAAAATAAATCAATAGCATAAATAACAAAAATTAAACTAGATTTTAAAATCCTTCCAATTTTAATATAAAGTTCTGTTTTTAATATATGAAGAGCAATTTGTTTTAAATAAATAATTTTTTACATGACAGTGCCCTTTTAAACAGAACACAGATCTCATATTTTATTGAATGATTCTTCAGAATCTCACAAGACCATACTTATGTATCCTTTGTGATCCAGATGGTTTTGCATATAATCTCTATGGATAGTAATTCCATGCTCAAATAATAAGAATATAGCAGTAGGGATATATTACCAACCACCTGATCAGGATGGTGATAGTCACTGTGGAATGTTCAGGAAAATTAGAGAGGCTATTAAAATAAAAAACTCAACAATAATCGGGGATTTCAACTATCCCCATATCGACTGGGTACATATCACCTCAGTACGGGATGCAGAGAAAAAGTTTCTTGATACCTTAAATCACTGCTTCTTGGAGCAGCTAGTCCTGGAACCCACAAGAGGAGAGACAATTGTTGATTTAGTCCTAAGTGGAGCACAGGTCCAGGTATTATAGCTGGACCACTTGGTAATAGTGACCATAATATAATTAAATTTAACATCCCTGTGGAGGGGAAAACACCACAGTGGCCCAATACTGTAGCATTTAATTTCAGAAAGAGGAACTACACAAAAATGAGGTTAGTTAAACCGAAATTAAAAGGTACAGCGTCAAAAGTAAAATCCCTGCAAGCTGCATGGAAACTTTTTAAAGGCACCATAATAGAGGCTCAATTTAAATTTATACCCCAAAGTAAAAAACATAGTAAAAGAACCAAAAAAGAGCCACCGTGGCTAAACAAGAAAGTAAAAGAAGCAGTGAGAAGCAAAAAGGCATCCTTTAAAAAGTGGAAGTTAAATCCTAGTGAGGAAAATAGAAAGGAGCATAAACTCTGGCAAATGAAGTGTAAAAATATAATTAGGAAGGCCAAAAAAGAATTTGAAGTATAGCTAGCCAAAGACTCAAAAAGTAATAGCACAAATTTTTTTAAGTACATCAGAAGCAGGAAGCCTGCTAACAACCAGTGGGACCACTAGACGATCAAGATGCTAAAGGAGGGCACTGTGGAGAAACTAAATGAATTCTTTGCATCGGTCTTCACAGTTGAGGATATGAGAGATATTCCCAAACCTGAGACATTCTTTTTAGGTGACAAATCTGAGGAACTGTCCCAGATTGAGGTGTCATAGAGGAGGTTTTGGAACAAATTGATAAACTAAATAGTAATATGTCACCAGGACCAGGTGGTATTCACCCAAGAGTTCTTAAGGAACTCAAATGTGAAATTGCAGGACTATTAACTGTAAATCAGCTTCTGTACCAAATGACTGGAGGATAGCTAATGTGACATCAATTGTTAAAAAGGGTTCCAGAGGTGACCCCATCAATTACAGGCCGGTAAGCCTGACTTCAGTACCAGGGAAAGAGGTTGAAACTATAGTAAAGAACAAAATGGTCAGACACATAGATGAACATAATTTGTTGGGGAATAGTCAACATGTTTTTTGTAAAGGGAAATCATGTCTCACCAATCTCCTAGAATTCTTTGAGAGGGTCAATAAGCATGTGGACAAGGGGAATCCAGTGGATATAGTGTATTTAGATTTTCAGAAAGCCTTTGACAAGGTCCCTCACCAAAGGCTCTTAAGCAAAGTAAGCAGTCAAGGGATAATAGGGAAGGTTCTCATGGATTAGTAACTGGTTAAAAGATGAAACAAAGGGTAGGAATAAATAGTCAGTTTTCAGAATAGAGAGAGGTAAATAGTGGTGTCCCCCAGGGGTCTGTACTGGGCCCAGTCCTATTTAACATATTCATAAATGATCTGGAAAAAGGGGTGAACAGTGAGGTGGCAAAATTGCAGATGATACAAAACTACAGGGAAACTCCGCTATAACACGCCCCGCGATAACACGAATTTGGCTATAACGCGATCAAAAGGTGGCTCCTAAATTTTCGTAACCCCGCTATACCGCGACCCCGCATTTATCGCAATTGAATTTTTTGGACCCCAATCATCGCGTTATAGCGGGGTTTCCCTGTACTCAAGATAGTTAAGTCCCAGGCACACTGCGAAGAGCTACAAAAGGATCTGTCAAAACTGGGTGACTAGGCAACAAAATGGCAAATGAAATTCAATGTTGATAAATGCAAAGTAATGCACCTTGGAAAACATAATCCGAACTATACATATAAAATGATGGGGTCTAAATTAGCTATTACCACTCAAGAAAGAGATCTTGGAGTCACCGTGGATAGTTCTCTCAAAACATCCATTCAATGTGCAGCAGCAGTCAAAAAACCAAACAGAATGTTGTGCATCATTAAGAAAGTGATAGATAATAAGATATAAAATATCACATTGCCTCTATTTAAATCCATGGTATGCCCACATCTTGAATACTGCCTGCAGATGTGGTCGCCCCATCTCAAAAAATATATATTGGAATTGGAAAAGGTTCATAAAAGGGCAACAAAAACGATTAGGGGTATGGAATGGCTGCTGTCTGAGGAGAGATTAATAAGACTGGAACTTTTCAGCTTGGAAAAGAAACAACTAAGGGGGGATATGATAAAGGTCTATAAAATCATGACTGGTGTAGAGAAAGTAAATAAGGAAGTGTTATTTACTCCTTCTCATAACACATGAACTAGGGGGCCACCATATGCAATTAACAGCAGCAGTATTAATAGGCAGTATTTTTTCACACAACGCACAGTCAACCTGTGGAACTCCTTGCCAGAGGATGTTGTGAAGGCTAAGACTATAACAGGGTTCAAAAAAGAACTAGATAAATTCATGGAGGATAGGTATATCAAGGGCTACTAGCCAGGATGGACAGGGATGGTGTCCTTAGCCTCTGGGTGACAGGGGATGGATCACTTGATGATTACCTGTTCTGTTCATTCCCTCTGGGGCACCTGGCATTGGCCACTGTTGGAAGACAGGATACTGGGCTAGATGGACCTTTGGTCTGACCCAGTATGGCCGTTCTTATGTTCTTATGAATATTTGAGTGGACACATAAAGAAGGTATGATTGCAAAGGACACTTGATACCACACGTGAAAGGAGGTGAGCATTGGGGTTTGTATATCACATTTTAGCTATTATTTAAATGTTTCTCCTTTCCCTCCCCCTCACCTCCTCCACAACTCAGTGCTGGTTTCATAGTGTGGCTTCTCCTTGTACTGTATGAAAAGCTGTAATAAAATAATTTTAAAAACCCCTATCCAGGCTTGCTAAACAAAAACCAAAACAAACAGAACCTCCGCTCCTAGAGCAAAGACCAAATGCATGGGAGAGCTAACTGAGAAACTTTGGATTCAGAGCACATTTGGGAAAGACTCCCTATTTCTGAGAATTCACACAGAGTTCACAGCTAATCCACATGCTAACGGACATTATTGATAAGCACAGGAGAAATCCTGGAGGAATAAAATGATGCACCATCTGTCAGGGTCAGAGAAATAGCTGGGTTAAAACTAAAGGGGACATTACTAAGTTAGCCAAACTTACATTAATTAGGACAGAAAATGGTGAATCTACTACTCTACACACATTCAGTGTTAGAACAGTTCTACTTGACACAGCTGATATGTTAATTCCATTGCCACTGGACCTTCAGCATATCCGAATAGTGCTGCTGTCTTTAATATTCTACTAAAATCAGTAGAATGGAATTCTTTTTCTAGGGACATTCAGCAGCACAGCTAAGGTGACCAACCTGCATTTCTTGGCAGCAGTCAAGAAATGAGAACGTGGAAATGATAGAATGTTCTTATTTCAGGCAGACATTATTGGGACAACCCACCTTACAACCTTCGCATGCATGCACGCCATAATGAAATCCAGAAGCCTTGTCCCCACATACTCTGCATTCTATAGCCATGAGAGAATTGGAGGTCTCTTCAGGAGGTTTATTGTACAACTGAACTTTTTCTGAAAAATAAGGTGGGGAAGGAGGCTCCATTTTGATTGCACCTGCATATGTAAGAGATTTTAAAAGATTAATTTATCATCTGTTTTAAAAGGTCAATAAGATGTCAAGAAATAGTGACCAATACTTTCATTATCACTAACAACCACAGTAAATAGGGCCAAAAATTCTCTGTCCTGATTAATAGTAAAATAATGATAAACAGCTGTAAATATTAACTCCTTAAAAGGCTACAAGCCATAAGCAGCCATCTAGTAGATTGTGAATGAGGCTGAACAATTTTGAAGATGGCAGGGTCTGGTGCAGAAAGGGGGCTATTGATCCAGTCTTTATATTGGTAGTGCAGAATTGGTTGAGGTTGGGGACATCACTGTCCTCCATAGTGGGGACTTCATATTCATTCCCTGACATAGTAGCCTTCCATGAATCTTCCTCCCTCCCTCACTCTGCAAAGAGTGTGTGGTACTTACTACAAGTGTAGGGCAGCAGTAGCCCTGGGAGGCAGGGATTGGAATCCCTAACAAGGTCTAAAAAACAACTACTCACTTGAGCTACTCAGTTGGATAATTTGGTCAAATACAGATTGTGCTGGTGTTTTAGAGCCACTTCAACTCTTAAGAAACTTCACTCTGTATTGGGAAATATAGTTCAACCCCAGAGGCAGGTTACTGTTACTTCTGACCCCTCTGAAAATTACTAATTAGAGTGCCCTTTATAATTTTAAAACAGTTTAGCGAATACAAACAAATATGGCAACTCTTCATCAACCTATAGAGTTGGACATAAAAATGAAGCATTGATTTTAATAGATTATAAGATCATAGCAATATTACATTCCAGAAATAGGGAAACAGAACAACAAAGCAATAAAGATAATATAACAGTAAAGCAAAAGCTTCCTTTTCAGTGGCAAACCCAGTATATGCTGTATGGATTAGGCTCACATTCATCAAGCTAAGTGTGTTATACTATTACTACTTTCTTTCCTAAGAGTTACCAAGGCTGTAGGGTTACCAGACAGCAAGCGTGAAAAATCGGGATGGGGGTGGAGGGGTAATAGGAGCCTATAGAAGAAAAAGACATAAAAATCGGGACTGTCCCTATAAAATCGGGACATCAGGTCACCCTACAAGGCTGGGATAATCTTCTCATAATGGTATATTTCCTATTCTCCTAATCCCATCATCTTTGTGGTGCTGTATCTCTGCATGAAGCCTTGTCTGTGTGATTCCATTTTGCCTGTGTCTTGTTTGTCTTATGTGCTTTAGTGACAATGAATGTCTAGGTTGTGCATAGACATCTTTTATCTGTCAGCTTCTGCTCACTGTGGGGTAAGCCGTTACTTGCTGGTATTGTACAATAAAAGATGCCAATTTTTCCCCACAAAAGTCAAACAAGTACCTTTTTGCTCTCCCTGCATGGAGCAGACTCATGCCTACTGTTACTTTTGCACTTTACTTTGTGTGTTTACTGTTCGCATTATGTAAAATCTCTAGGGATGAATCCAGTCTCTAGTGCCATGCCACAGTAACTTTGATGGGTGCTGGGATGATCAATGGGAAGGGGGAGAGAGGGGTAAGAGGGCAGGAGTCCATCCCCAGGCTACAGAGAGACAGCCTATTGGCTGGAGTAGTTTCTGCTTCCCTAGCAGGTCCTTTAGAGGAAGTGGAGAGGGGCTGAAGGGTATATGTGTGGATGGATGAACTAGAGAACTTGAACATTGACAAATCTTCCAGACCCTCCTTCAAAACAGTCCTGTGTGTTGCTGTGCAAAGACCCTTTGGGGTGCAAGTCCCTGTGCTGCACAGATGGGCACCCCGCTTTTGAAGAGTCCTCCAAATCTTGCTCCCCAGCGCACAGTAGGACCATACCAGTTCTGCTGCCAAGGGCTTTCAGACTTGTACACTTAGGGCAGGATTTGCCACTTGATGAATAATTAATTATAAAAAGAATAAGAACTGCTTATGATCATTGAACATTAACAGGAGGCACATGGCCTTAAGCAATTTTTTAATACAGCTTTTATGACAGATTTCTAACTCACCTTATAAACAAAAGAGACAAACATATATAAATCAGAAACTCTGGATGTTGTTGATAAAGAAGTAAATCATTCTGACATCATTTTAAAGTATTACATGGGGCCGAATCCTAAAGTTCTCTCAGGGAAGTCAGTGAACATTTGCCTGGCCCATTGGCCTAAAAGATCAGTAGTATGATTGTCAGCAGGAGTGGCGTAACCATGTCCTTAGGGACAAGTCACCTCCCTTCCAGATGGGAAAAGTTCCATTTGGGATTTTATTCATAATTGTGAAGCTAGGGGCTGCTTTGTTTACATGCAACAATACAAAGGGAATGCTCACAAAACTCCAAGGGCCCGTCTACATTAGGAATATCTATGTAGTCATACTGGGGCAAATGTCTCTAATGTAGACAAGCTCGAAATCCATGAGCCTGTTAGCCAGCTTGGGATGCAATGGGTGTTCTTAGCATATTATGTAATATGCTAGGAAATGCTAGCCAATTTATAAAATGTAGAACATCTAATTTGCTTGGTTTTTAATAAAGCTTCAAGGACATTTTACTCCAAGGGTATCTGGGAGAGAGGGAGATTCTGAAACAAATTCTAAAAAATCTTTTGTGGAGGGTACAAAGAATTAAACAAAGAATTAAACAATTCAAATTCGGACAACCTGAAAAGTGAAAAGAAACTGCATACTTTGGCATTCCTGGAGCTTGATATCATATTTGTAATCAATGGCTGTCTGGTCAGTTCTTGCAAGAGGAATATCTTCATAGTGTGGTGAAGAAATACTAGAAAAATCAACAGTGGTAAAGGGCTTTATGTCGAAGGAATGAGAGTGATCTTCCATGGCAGACAGATCCACTGGGCTAATTCCAAAATTAATGGGCCAAAACGGCATTTCTGTGTCGACCATTGTAATCCCTGAAAGAAAAAAAAGAAAGAAACAGACATTTAAAAAACTGCTTCTTCTCCATCCAATGAGGACTCAGTAGGCTCACATAATTCATGTTACTGTTAGGTGAATAATCTACACACAGATACATACAAGATGCATAAAATAATTACTTACTTTAAATTATTAAGAATAGCTAAATGACACACATCCTGCTTTTATATTTTAAAAAATATTTATACCATGTGGAGGCCTTCAAGTTCTTACAAAAATGGATATTGCTAATTTAAAGGAACATGGGACATGATTCTCATGTTTCACCATTTTTTACACTTTGGTGGAGTTACTGTTGATTTATACCAATCTACATGAGAGCAGAGTTATGTTGGTTTTGGTCTGCATGGGTTAATTTCTAACATTATCAGGCTCTAAATTGATTTACTAAGTATTCTGCCAGGTTTGAGCATCCAAAAATCCTAACAATTTAAAAAATATAATTTTATGCTATGAAAAATATATTTGATATCAATATTATAGTACAAATAGCAGATAGGAAGTTTTCAAAAACATCTAAGTGATTAAGTCCCACTGAAGACACTTCGAAAATTTTATCCTACATCCTCACAACCATGGCTCGAAGAAACTTCTTATTATGAGTTTCCATACCCCACAATGTTTCTGGGTCGCCACATTTTCTCTTAAGTTTTAATAAGAAAGGCCCAAATCAAAAGTCTAAATGTGTATAAGCCCTAAACAAATTGATATTTAGTTCTCAGTCCAAAACCTGCAGTTTGTCCTCTTCCTATCATGTGCTGAACTAAATTCCTTGATTTGAACACCTTTGAATTCCAAAGAAGTTAGAATTCCAATCTGAATTTTGCACATGGGGCCCTAGCTCTACTTTTTAGTGAGTTATAAAAAGATATTTAGATTAAAATTAGAATGAACATCATGAAATTACAATAAAGTAGTCAGCATGGTATTTCATTTGGACTTGAGACTCATTAAAGTATATAGACTTTAAACTTTTATGTAATATGAACTTGTTTGACTTGGTTTACTTTGAACCAACTAATACTACTCTGTCATGCTGCCAAAAAGTCTGTTGTTACAAAATGGATATCATAGATGCCGCTCTTCAATTTAGAGGAAACAATATGTGTTTCACAGATTGTGATTCTTTGCTGGTGATGGCTGCTAGATGTGCAGGTCTCACAGACCCACCTGCTTGCCTTTCTGACAGTACTGACAGTATGTTTATGCTTCTTACTCCTAAACATTAGATGAGAGGGCAGAAGGTGTAACAGTAACTGATACAGAAAGAAGTGCCCTTCTAATAGCAAGGGTTCAAGGATGAAGAACTTAGGCAACTCCTTAGCAGTTTCTCCAGTTCCTTCTCCCAAAGTCTTACAAATTGCATGGGATAGATATATGGACCCTTATTCTAGTCTCAATGAAAGCAGGATTGTGCCAATGGTAAACAAAGAATTTCTGACTAATTTCTCCAAGCCAGAAAAACCTTCTGAATATATAATCCTGGTTGTCCAAATGTTTAATTGGTTTTAAATGGTTCCCACAAAAATGTATTCTTCTTTCAGTGTGTATGGGATCTATACATGGAAATCAATCTTCAGATCAATAGGGGCATTCTATCTTCATTTTAGTTACACAGATTTCCAGATAAAAGCGTAAAAATAGTCCAATGAAAAGAATGACCACTTGTTTGTTTGGCTACCTGACATTTTTTCTTAGTTATAAATCCATTCCTTTAATCATTCCTGCCCACCTCAAAAAACCCTTAACACATGCTTAGGGCCCTACCAAATTCACAGTCCATTTTGGTCAATTTCACGGTCATGGGATTTTAAAAATCGTAAATTTTGTGATTTCAGATATTTAAATCTGAAATTTCACTGTGTTGTAACTGTAGGGGTCCTGACATAACTCTGAAGGCAGCATCATAGAAGTAACGGTGGCATAGTATGGCATTGCCATCCTTACTTCTGCGCCGCTGCTGATGGGGTGCTGCCTTCAGAGCTGGGCGCTTGGTGGCAGCCGCCACCCAGCTCTGAAAGCAGCACA
>NC_048304.1:37586057-37666602 GCF_013100865.1 Trachemys scripta elegans
GGTGGCACCTTGAAGACTAACAGATTTATTTGGGCATAAGCTTTTGTGGGTAAAAACCTCACTTCTTCAGATGCACTTTCACTCTATGCATCTGAAGAAGTGAGGTTTTTACCCACGAAAGCTTATGCCCAAATAAATCTGTTAGTCTTCAAGGTGCCACCAGACTCCTTGTTGTTTATGAGTGATAATGTCAACCTCATATTTATATGACCACTGAACTCCAAAATGTTTGTTAGTACTATCTGATATTTATGTTTGACAATTAATTTATGAAGACACATAACTGTATTTAATTTTTCTTACTTTTTTGTCTTAATTTTTTTCCAATAAAAATCAATTTTAAAGGGTTTTACTGCAGCCTTTTTAATGACTGAGTCATTTTCCATCAACTAATAATGACTTGAGGACAACTTTATCAGTCAGATACTCTGGCATTCTGGGGCACTGTCATAAAGCTCACAGAATCTTGTGTGGCCCTCCAGGCAACAGGAATATTTGTCATTAAGTGGTGCAAATTTTGATCTGTAGAAATTTGTTCTCAGCCAGTACAGGGTTGTGGTAGCAGAGGCAATACCACTTGCACAAAGACAAATGGAAATGTTCACACATTCAATCATAATAAAGACTAGAAGTGAAAGGGAGAGTGTTATACACCAAGAAGTAAAATGAGGCACATGAACTCATCTGACATTTGCTTGATTGAGCTGTCAGTCTCTATAACATTAGGAACTGCCTGGATGACACTCTACAGTTGATTTGGTGTGACTGAGGAAAGCAGTCATTCACTCACTCTAAGAAATTCCATTGAACAAGAACTACAAATAAAATCAGTTTAAAATGTCTTATGAGGGCAATTCAATACAATTTTTCTATATTAAGCCAACAGTAAATAGAAGATATAAAATAAGAGATTACCATGGTATGAAAAACATCTTGGATCACAAACTACCCCTTACTATAAACAATGCTTGCTCTCAGTTAACCTGAAAGGCTTGTTGCACCGCATTCTACACATACTCTTTCCAAACAGACAAAGCTATCAAAATGTGACCCTAGAGCTGTTTAATGAAGTAGCCAGAACATCCTACCCTAATACAGGTTACACAAAAACAGAAGAGGAAAAATACAAAAAACCTCTGGGACTTGCAAAGAGTATATTAAAAACTAGCTGGTTGTATATATAGATAATTATATATAAATACACAGACACACACATATACATATATTGATTAAATTAATATACACCTCTACCCCTATATAATGCTGTCTTCGGGAGCCAAAAAAATCTTACCGGGTTATAGGTGAAACCGCGTTATATCGAACTTACTTTGATCTGCCAGAGTGCGCAGCCCCGCCCCCCCCGGAGCACTGCTTTACCGTGTTATATCCGAATTCGTGTTATATCAGGTCGCGTTATATCGGGGTAGAGGTGTAGTTGTAATTTTTAACTGAAATATATTTCATGTAGCAGCTTGCATTTCACTTCATCTGACTAATATATATTTTATAAAGTAAACGGACAAGCAGCACCCCTCAGAAATTAATGGGAGTTCTGCCAATGACTTCAATAGGAGCAGGATCAGATGCTCAATGAAATCATTTGACATATGTAGGGAGTTACAGTTAAAATGGTCCCTCTTTCTTTATGAGAGAGCCAGAGTCATTCTTAGCCTTTAACGAGTATTTAGAGCTTGTGAAAAATGTCAGTTTTCCATCTCTTCACGGGGCCGGCTCCAGGGTTTTAGCCACCCCAAGCTGCCAAAAAAAAAAAAAAAAAAAAAAGCCGCGATCGCGGTGGCACTTCGGCAGGAGGTCCTTTGCTCTGAGCGGGAGTGAGGGACCGTCCGCCGAATTGCCGCCGAATAGCTGGACCTGCCGCCCCTCTCCAGAGTGGCTGCCCCAAGCACCTGCTTGCCAAGCTGGTGCCTGGAGCCGGCCCTGTCTCTTCAGATTTAATTCCTTTAGCCACACAACAGGAGCAATACAAGCTTTCACACATCACCCTGCCAACACTCGTCCACTCTATCTACACAACAGGCACCACCTCCTATGAAGTAAAGGGCCTCATTATTTTCATAAGGGGAGAGAGAATGAGGCAGAAGATTGCAGGAAAAGAAAGGATGGTTAAAGCAGTTGAATGGCACATAGAAGAATTCAGTTCTATCCTTGCTTCTGCCATAGAGTTACTATGTGGTGCTGGGCAAGTCACTTAAGCCAAAATTTTTGCAAGTGTTCACTAATTCTGTTTCTTGTTTTCTGAGTCCCCAACTAAGACAGCTGGGGCCCGATTTTCAGATGTGCAATGTATGCACAGCTACAACCAAAGTTAATGGGAGCTACAGATACTGAACCATTCTGGAAACAAGGCAGTGTAGTCTGGAGAAATCCGTACACATTTGGAAAACAGGTGTTCTTGTGTTCTAATCATAGTTTTTCTACTGAGTCACTGTATGGCCTTGAGAAAGTTACTTTGCCTCTCTGCCTCCATTTCTGCATCTACAAAATGGGGATACCACTATTTAGTATGGGTCTCATTTACCCATTTGTAAAACAGGGATAATAATATTGCTGTTTTCGTATTATTTGTCTTGTCTATTTAGACTGCACACTCTTTGGCCAGGGACTGTCTCATACCATGCATTTGTACAGTGCCTAGTACAACTGGGCCCTGAACTTGTTCGGGGCCTCTAGAAACTACCATAATAATAGTGATGTATAAAGTTGTTCATTGCTGCCTCTTATCAGCATAGCAGGCTTTACCTATAAGGTAATATTTGTACAAGAAAATAAAGGCCTTTAGTTTGGGAAATAGCAAATTACACACATTTTTTCTATATCTTGAACAATAAATGGAACATGGTGAAGTATTTTAAGCTATAATTTTAAAGCAACTACTTCATGCAATCTTGATTCCTCTTAATTCTAATAATCTGCCATTCTGAAGCTGAGACTAAAAGACTCCACAATAAAGGACCATTACTATTTTGTGCTCTCTTGCTGCAGTGTCAGTAGAGGGAGCACAATATAACTAATAAACCAATCTAGAACTCTGCTGACACCATCAACAATACTGTTACACAAACAAGAAAGTACATTAAAAAAAGCCCTCTTGGCTACTGCTCCATGAATATCAATATTTTACAAAATCACTGAAGAAAGAAATTTTATTTGTAAAGTTCAGTAAGGTTCAAGCTGCACTAGTCAAATTAAAAGTGAAAAGTTGTAAAGAATACTTTCAAAATCTCATAACAGGTTTTTAGAGTGACTCCTGGATGTGTAAGCAAGTGTGTGAGAGAGAAGGGAATCTATTTTTGGTTTCATAGTTCATAGTTTTGGTTCATAGTTTTGGTAAAGTAGATGGGAGAGACTGGGAGTGTAATTTACATTGATGAAGTATGTATTGAATTATATTATATTTTTTGGCATTCAAAATGGTAATTTAAAGAAGTCTTTCAGACAACAAATTACAAGTTAGGAACTGCTATGATTGTGGTGAAAATTAGGTTTGCTTTAGTTAAGTAATGAACCAAGGGTCACCAACCTTTCTGCACTACAAACTCAAATGCTCTTCCCTGAGAATTCAGTATTGCCTTTTAACATCCCTCCTCTCGAACTGTGTACTGAGTAGTGATGAAATCACCTTGGCATGCACCTTAGAACATGTAAGGTGCACTGTTTTGTTGTCTACAGTGGGCTTGCCATTTTTATCATCAAGTGTGTGTTCTTAAATAATAAAATATCTAAGAGACTAAAAAGTGAGGGTCACCGAAGATCACAGAAGTCAGACTTTAGGAGGCTTTTCAAGTATTAGGGAAGTTAGAACTAAAGCTAGATGTGACGAGAAAAGGAGAAATAAAGGATTGGTTTTATTTTTAATTTACTTGCACAGCCAACTCAACAAAATGCACACAACGTCCCCTAGCAAATCCTGGGTCAAATTCAATCCTAGTGTAAATAATGACTTCAGCATAGCTGCTTTTAACTCCAACACCAAACACAAAATCCTGAGAAAAGACCAAATTCTATCCTCTTATAAGGCTTGATCCTACAAGGTGCTGAGCAGTATGCCTCCAATCCATCAAATCATTTAATCATAAACTTGGAGTGCAGTAGTCTGGAAAGACAGTGGTTTTTGAAAGCAAGCTGGCAGTACCTAGAAACAGTTTGATGTACTTGGAAGGATTATTATATAGTTTTAAAATTAGTTTTATTGTAAGTGGAAGAACAGCACTTTAACAAAAGTTTTAGAGGGTATTACTGCAAGGCTGAAAAAGATGTGATATCCTGCTCCTAATAGTAGAAGGCTGACTGCAATAGAAATGACACTGTTCTACTATTATTCATAAATTTGGCAGGACACTGAGAGGTACAAATAATGTATTACCACGCTGTCTCACCAATGACCCAGATGTTAGGCTGCGGGGAGGAGCCTTCCATCCCAACACAAATTTCCATTGTAGTTACCTGGGCAGAAAGACTGAACACTGTGACAAATTGTTTTCTGTTGTGGGCAGCTGTAATTTAATTCTGTGTGAAGAGTGTTATGAACTGAAACCAAAACTAATTCTATTAAGTTTTCTTCCAGTGCTCTTAATTCTAAAATCCTAAAAAAACCCACACTCTAAAAATGAAAACCATTGTTAATTCACTATGCTGTAAAGAAAATTAAAAAGCAGAATCAATATAATAAGATGCATTCCACTACTGTCTGATCATAAACAATATGGAACTTCTGTATCTAAAGAAGAGAATCACGAGGGGCAAAGAATGTGTGTAGGTATTTCTACCATTCCTAACACAGTGTGATCAGAGCACAAAACTGAATTCTTTTGCTTTTGATTGATTTAATCCAGTTTATCCAACAAAAATTAAAACACCTCAAAAAAAATCAGTCCTTCTCTATAAAACCATCTATGTTGCATTCAGCGATACTGAAATTATATCTCATGATATACAATTTAGGTGTTACTCTCTATGAATCATTATTATTTACAGAAAGATACTGATAGGCTAGCAATGAGTCATAGACAGTTTGTAATCTGAAAAGCTGGCTTCTTATTGGAGACTTTTGCCCTCTCTTTGGCGAGCAGCAATAGCTAACTGTGCCAAGCTACTAATTTTTGAGTAGGCCTCCTCTAGTCACATAAGTGGTCTAATAAGATTGCAATGAGTTGCTGATTTTAAAATATACGAACATTCTGTACTGTGTATTACATCACAAATCTTTATGATCTAGAACATACAAATTATTTTAATTTTCAGAATTGTAGTTGGCCCAAAGACTCAATACAAATTTTGTAACTGGCAGTATTTATATTTCTCAGAGGTCTAGTAAAAGTTTTGCTAACTACAGGATATCCATATAATGTGAAAACTTCATATATGTGAAGTCTTAAATCTACAATAAATGGTTGTTTCTTTCTTCAGTTTCTTAGCTATTGAATGACCTAATATTTAAGAACAGGAACAACTTTCAAATCCTTTGTTTTTGGATTTCTATTATATTAAATGAGGTGACTAAAGGGAATACTCTAAAAAATATCCTTCCCTATAGCCCTAAGTACTGGAATAAATCAGAAGAAGCCCATTAACTTGTTTTACAAAAAGGACAATATAATTTTAAAAATCAAGTGATTTTAAAAATCAAATTTCCTTACCATGTTACAAAACACAGACCATCTCTTGGTTCCATAGCAGTCACTGCGAAATTTACATCAGCAGGAGCAGGATTGGGCCCAACACTTTAGATTATTACAAGTGAGGCATAAAAAAACTAATTTACTTTTCACTAATTATACTGCATGTTGACTTTTTTGGTTTTCTATTGGCTTGAACAAGAAAACAGAGGGTCCATTTCACTTTTATTGTGGTAAGTTTTTAATTGATGATTTCACCATCAGTTTCTGACCTCTAAAAGAGCTGAAATGTATTGCAAATACTTAGGGTCCTACCAAATTCACGGCAATGCAAAACGCATCACGGACCATGAAATCTGATCTCCCCCCCGTGAAATCTGGTCTTTTGTGTGCTTTAACCTTACACTATGCAGATTTCATGGAGGAGATCAGCGTTTCTCAAATTGGGTGTCCTGACCCAAAAGGGGTTTGTGGGAGGTTGCAAGGTTATTTTAGGAGGGTTGCAATATTGCCACCCTTACTTCTGCACTGCCTTCAGAGCTGGGTGGCCAGAGAGCGGCGACTGTAGGCCAGGTGCCCAGCTCTGAAGGCAGCACCCTGCCAGCAGCAGTGCAAAAGTAAGGGTGGAAATACCATTCCATGCCACTCTTACTACTGTGCTGCTGCGTTCAGGGCTGGGCGTCCAAAGAGTGGTGGCTGCTGACTGAGGGCCCAGCTCTGCAGGCAGCAGCGCAGAATTAAGGGTGGCAATACCATATCATGCCATCCTTACTTCTGCGCAGCTGTTGGCGGTGGCTCTGCCTTCAGAGCTGGGCTCTCGGCAAGCAGCCACCGTTCTCCAGCTGCCCAGTCCTGAAGGCAGCACCACCGCCAGCAGCAGCACATTAGCAGTACTGCAACCCCCACCCTACAATAACCTTGCAATCCCCTCACAACTCCTTTTTGGGTCAGGACCCCTACCTTTACAACACTGTGAAATTTCAGATTTAAAAAGCTGAAATCATGACATTTATGATATTTAAAATCCTATGACTGTGAAACTGACCAAAATGGACTGTGAATTTGGTAGGGCCCTAGAAATACTGAAAAGGAACATTTTTTCTCTAGAGTGATTCTGCTGATTTTTTTCCCCTGTTGCTCTTAAGTTTTGTAAGTTATCTTTAACAACGCCTATATTTTGGGCAGAATTTGACCAGTGTCCCTTTGATACATCTTTGTACTATGATATAACAAATTTTTGTTTTGCATTTCTCTATAGAAAGCACATGATTACCAAATGAGAACATTACTGGGATTAATAAATTTATGGTGAAATGTAGACATCATCATAGAATGCAAAACATATGATGTACATTATAAATCAGGTTTATAATATCTAGTATATGCCATGTATTTAATACACCTCTATCCCGATATAACGCTGTCCTCGGGAGCCAAAAATCTTATCGCATTATAGATGAAACCATGTTATATTGAACTTGCTTTGATCTGCCCCGCCCCCCCAGAGCACTGCTTTACCGCGTTATATCCAAATTCATGTTATATTGGGTCGCGTTATATCGGGGTAGAGGTGTATTTGTAAACAGAAATTTCATATGCATATCTAAACATTACTAATTAGTAGCAGTGGTTTAGGAACTAATCAAACTCCTGGTCAAGTCAATAGGAAGACTTTTGACTTCAATGGGAATTGGATTGTGCATTTAGGCCCCCAATTAAAGAAAGCACTTAAGCACATGCTTAACTTTGAAGTATATGCTTAAATCTCACTTACTTCGATGGAATTTAAACACATGCTTAAAATTAAGCACATGGTTAAGTGCCCTTCCTGGATAGGGATGCATTCCTGTATCAGGGCCTTATTGCTTAACTACAGGTATTTTGGAATATATATAAGAAATTAGGTTCCCCACTGGTATTTTGGAATATATATAAGAAATTCACTCTTTTCTATGCAAAATTTCTGCCCACTTCTATTACCCAATAAGATAATAGCATTGAACTGAAACCACAATCTACATTTTTGAAAAAGTCATTTTTAAATGTTAATTTTTTATTATAATGTTTACAGTATAAAAGTTTCTAAGTTTTTTTAAATTTGATTCTTCTAAATCTGAATGTTTTATATTAACAGGCAAGAATGTTTTATATTATAAGCAGGGCCGACTCCAGGCACCAGCCGAGCAAGGTCGTGCTTGGGGCGGCAGATTCTTAGGGGCGGCATTCCATCCAATCCTAGGGTGGCATGGCCGCCTTTTTTTTTTTTTTTTTTTGGTTCGCCGCTCTGGCCACCCTGCGCCCTGGTGTTTTTTGTTTGTTTGTTTTTCTTTTGTTTCGCCTACGACTTTCAGTGTGCCACTGTAGGGGGCTGCAGTGCGGCGGAGGGGAGCGCTCTGCTGGGAGCAGGCTGCACGCTCCGTCTGCCCCAGCCGGTGCCAGGTGTGCAGCAAGCCCGGCAGCCCGCATCCTTCCCTCCCCGCTGACCGACAACTTTCAATTCACCTGCAGGCGGGAGCGGTGCGGAGCCCTCCCGGCAGGCGGCGCAGCGGGAGGGGCCAAGTGGCGAGTGCGCTGGCCACCCCCTTCTCTCTCTCCCCTCCCGCACCCCCCCCCCGCTAGCCAGGACATGCACTCCGCTGCCCGGGGCATGTCTGCAGCGCAGGGAGTCCCGCTAGCCAGAGTGCAGCTGCCGCCCACCCAGAGGCTCGCCAGCGCAGCCGGGGGAGGCAGCCACGAGCCGCCAAGTAAGTGGCACCGAAAGTTTGCACCCTGTTTTTTTTTTTGCTCGGGGGCGGCAAAAAAGCCAGAGCTGGCCCTGATTATAAGGCATGTTATGTAAATAACTACATTATAAGTGATCTTTCATAGTATAAAGGTTTTCTCTAATGCAGGAAATAAACTTCTGAGATGAAAACTTGGCTCCACTGAAGTCAATGGCAAGTCACTTCAATGGAGTCAGTTTTCCACCTCTGGTTACTTTTTCCATAGATTGTCCCGAATATACAGTAACTCCTTGCTTAACGTTGTAGTTATGTTCCTAAAAAAAGTGACTTTAAGCGAAACGATGTTAAGTGAATCCAATTTCCCCATAAGAATTAATGTAACTCGGGGGGTTAGGTTCCAGGGAATTTTTTTTCACCAGACAAAAGACTATATTATATATAGTACATATATAGTATAAGTTTTAAACAAACAATTAAATACTGTACACAGCAATGATGATTGTGAAGCTTGGTTGAGGTGGTGAAGTCAGAGGGTGGAAGAGGGTGGGATATTTCCCAGGGATATTTCCCTTACTGCTAAAGCTAGCACTTGCTGAGCCCTCAAGTGTTAACACATTGTTGTTAATGTAGCCTCACACTCTACAACATAGCACAAATGAAAGGAGGGGAGACAGCATGGCAGACAGAGACATACACCCTGTGTGTGTGTGTGTGAGAGAGAGAGAGAGAGAGAGAGAGAGAGAGAGAGCGATGCGCATTGCTGCTTTAAGTACGCTGACCCCACTCTAAGTACATTGCCTTTTTATGGAGATCAGGAAATTGAGACAGCAGCTACTGCCAGCAAGCTCCCTCTGTCCTGAGCCCTGTTGTATCCCCACCCTCCCCGCCCTGCTCCATGGAGATGGGATAAGTGGGGGGCAGGAGCAGGGGGGAGGGGGACACCCTGACATTAGCCCTCCCTCTTCCCCCCGCCACTCCCGCACAGCAAGCAGGAGGCTCCGGGGAGCAGCTCCAAGGCAGAGGGCAGGAGCAGCACGGCAGTGGCGGGAGGGACAGCCAGGGCCGCCCGGGGGGGGGGAGCAAGTGGGGCAATTTGCCCCAGCCCCCGCAGGCCCCCCCCGAGAATATAGTATTCTATAGTATTGCAACTTTTTTTTTATGGAAGGGGCCCCTGGGCCCCACAGGGCCCCCACGAGAATATAGTATTCTATAGTATTGCAACTTTTTTTTTATGGAAGGGGCCCCCGAAATTGCTTTGCCCCAGGCCCCCTGAATCCTCTGGGCAGCCCTTGGGACAGCTGAACTGCCGGCAACTGATAGCCTGCTGGGCGGCTGCTGCACAGGGAACTTAAGGGAGCGGGGAGCTGATGGGGGGCTGCCAGTCCACCCTGGTTCCAAGCCGCCACCAGCTAGCTCCAACGGGCTGCTCTTCTGCAAGCAGTGGACAAAGCAGGCAGCTGCCAAACAATGTTAAAAGGGAGCATTGCACAAGTTTAAATTTGCATGTTCTCTAACTGATCAGCAACGTAACAACGTTAACTGGGACGATTTTAAGTGAGGAGTTACTGTATTATCAAAACTCTCCACCTTTTAAAAAGCCAAAAGGCCTTTTGTAAGAATCAACAGAACTTATTATTCTCCAACAGATACTATATCAAATAATAGGTTCTTAATACTCATAGGACAGGCATCTTAAATAATGTTTCCAAGAAATGAGCTAACGAGGAATATGACTTTAAGAGGGTAAATCACTAATATCATACATGCAGTTCTCTGCCATGATCGAACACTGAATACTCCCACAGGAGGAGAAGGAACAACTGCAACATGAGTTGAAGCTCATTCCTTGAATTAAAGCCCACTTTTAAAGTCTTTCCTGGCAGTTAGAATATGTTTTAAATTATTCACAAAAGTGCTTTTGACATCTCAAAATGAATTGGTTTCATCACAAAGCAGCCATCTTCTAAAATTCTCAAAAATGAAATATTTACTTGAATATGTATAAGAAGAGCTGAAGTGCCTACCTATTTTGATAAGCACAATAAAACTAGGATGTGGGAGGGACATAAATAGTGATGAAGGAAGTAAACATGTATCATTCCCCTCTTCCAAAAGCAAAAGACAATACACTGCATGCATTAAATTTTGCACAGTCCTCACCTCATCTAGGGTATCACATCCCATTTAAGGCAGGCCCTATTGGCAGCCATAGTCAGGATTCTCCACAGCGCTTCCAACAGAGCTCAACTTCTGAAGAACTGGGGTTGATGGTGCACCCAGGGACAGAGTGGAGGCACAAAACCTATGTCTGGATGACATTAAGGCAAAACTAGTGTCTATTCTATGATGGGAAGAAATGGGCAAATCCCACACACCCAAATGTGAATATATTTTAGTTCTTCTATTTTGGACAAAATCAATGCATCCTTCTTTAATTTATATTCTGTATTCATTTATACTGTTAATGCTTCATAAATTAAATGTTCATGTACAGCCAAATTCTGTACTCACTTACATATGTGCAACCTTTTGGAATGTCAGCAACTGTAAGAGTTTACAGCATTTTCCCCATAGTACCTAAATGTGCAATTCAGGTATTCATCATTCTAAAGTAACATATTAATAAAGTTTAGAGTCTTTGTGCAGCTATAATCTGATGTACTTTAAAAGCAAAATTTACCTTTGTATTTTTCTTTCAATAACTAAGTTACTTTTTCATGTGAACAAACCTAAGAAACGTATAACCTGTCTAACCACTTTTCAGTGATAAACCAATCTCTTTTCATATTACTGCACTTTTGAAAAAAAATCTACATGTAAAAACAAATAATGTCTAAATGAAGTGCTTTGATGATTATTGTTCCCAGCATCATTATTCTTTCACTCTTATGTATTCAGTCGGAATATATTAAATTCATTCTAACCTTCTAAACACCATAGAATCATAGAAGTGGAAAGGACCTCGAGAGGTCATCTAGTCCAGTCCCCTGCACTTAAGGCAAGACTAAGTATTATAGACCATCCCTGACAGGTGTTTTTCCAACCTGCTCTTAAAAATCCCCAATGATGGAGATTCCACCACCTCCCTAGGCAATTTATTCCATTGCTTAACCACTCTGGCAGTTAGGAAGTTTTTCCTAATGTCCAACCTAAACTGCCCTTGCAGCAATTTAAGCCCATTGCTTCTTGTCCTATCCTCATAGGTTAAGAAGAACAAATTTTCTCCCTCCTCCTTGTAACAACCTTTTATGTACTTGTAAACTGTTATCATGTCCCCTCTCAGTCTTCTCTTCTCCAGACTAAACAAACCCAATTTTTTCAATCTTCCCTCATAGCTCATGTTTTTTAGACTGTTGATCATTTTTGTTGCTCTTCTCTGGACTTTCTCCAATTTGTCCATATCTTTCCTGAAATGTGGCACCCAGAACTGGACACAATACTCCAGTTGAGGCCTAATCAGCGTGGAGTAGAGTGGAAGAATTACTTCTTGTGTCTTGTTACAGTACTCCTGCTAATACATCCCAGAATGATGTTTGCTTTTTTTTGCAACAGCATTGCACTGTTGACTCATACTTAGCTTGTGATCCACTATGACCCCCAGATCCCTTTCCGCAATACTCCTTTCTAGGCAGTCATTTCCCATTTTGTATGTGTGCAACTGATTGTTCCTTCCTAAGGGTATGTCTACACGACAAAATTAGGTTGATTTTATAGAAGTCGATTTTTAGAAATCAATTTTATACAGTCGATTGTGTATGTCCCCACTAAGAGCATTAAATCGGCGGAGTGGGCCTCACTACCATGACTAGCATCGACTCACGGAGCGGTGCACTGTGGGAAGCTATCTCACAGTTCCCGCAGTCTCCGCTGCCCATTGGAATTCTGGGTTAAGCTCCCAATGCCTGATGGGGCAAAAACATAGTCGCGGGTGGTTTTGGGTACATGTCGTCAGTCTCTCCTCCCTTCCTCCCTCCCTCCGAAAAAGCAACTGCAGACAATCATTTCGCGCCTTTTTCCTGGGTTACCGGTGCAGATGCCATAGCACGGCAAGAATGGAGCCCACTCAGCTCACCGCTATTGTTGCGAGCATTGTAAACACCTTGCGCATTATACTGCAGTATGTGCATAACCTGGCTAGGAGACGGCAGTACGGGGACGATTGTGAGGAGGACATGGACACAGACATTCCTGAAAACACGGAATGTGGCAATTGGGACATCATGACGGCAGTGGGACTGGTTGATACAGTGGAACGCCGATTCTGGGCCCAGCAAACAAGCACAGACTGGTGGGACCGCATAGTGTTGCAGGTATGGGATGATTCCCAGGGGCTGCGAAACTTTCACTTGTGTAAGACCACTTTCCTGGAACTCTGTGAGTTGCTTTCCCCCACCCTGAAGTGCAAGAATACCAAGATGAGAGCTGCCCTGACTGTTGAGAAGCGAGTGGCGGTAGCCCTGTGGAAGCTTGCAACGCCTGACTGCTACCGGTCCAATCAATTTGGAGTGGGCAAATCTACTGTGGGGGCTGCTGTGATTCAAGTAGCCAGTGCAATCACTGATGTTCTGCTATTAAGGGTAGTGACTCTGGGAAATGTGCAGGTCATAGTGGATGGCTTTGCTGCAATGGGTTTCCCTAACTGTGGTGGGGCAATAGATGGAACACATATCCCTATATTGGCACCGGACCACCTTGCCAACCAGTACATAAACCACAAGGGGTACTTCTCTATGGTGCTGCAAACACTGGTGGATGACAAGGGACGTTTCACCGACATCAATGTGGGATGGCTGGGAAAGGTACATGACGCTCGCATCTTTAGGAACTCCGGGCTGTTTGAGCAGCTGCAAGAAGGGACTTACTTCCCAGACCAAAAAATTACTGTTGGAGATGTTGAAATGCCAATAGTTATCCTTGGAGACCCAGCCTATCCCTTGCTCCCATGGCTCATGAAGCCATACACAGGCAGCCTGGACAGTAGTAAGGAGCAGTTCAACTATAGGCTGAGCAAGTGCAGAATGGTGGTAGAATGTGCCTTTGGACGTTTAAAAGCTTGCTGGCGCTGTTTGCTGACTAGATTAGACCTCAGCGCAACCAATATTCCCATTGTTATTACTGCTTGCTGTGTGCTCCATAATATCCGTGAGAGTAAGGGGGAGCCGTTTATGGCGGGGTGGGAGGTTGAGACAAATCACCTGGCTGCCAATTTTGAACAGCCAGACACCAGGGCGATTAGAAGAGCACAGGTAGGCGCGCTGCGCATCAGAGAGGCTTTGAAAACCAGTTTCATGACTGGCTAGGCTACGGTGTGACAGTTGTATGTGTTTCTCCTTGATGCAAACCCGCCCCCTTTGTTGATTTTAATTCCCTGTAAGCCAACTACTCTCCCCACTTCGATCACAGCTGGCAAAGGAAATAAAGTCACTATTGTTTTGAAACCATGCATTCTTTCTTTATTAATTTTTTTAAAAAGGGAGATAACTGATAAGGTAGCCTGGGCGGGGTAGGGAAGGAGGGAAGGACAAGGTCACACTGCTTATTGTAGCCACATTACAAATCAAAACTGTTTGAATGACAGCCTTCTATTGCTTGGCCAGACTCTGGAGTGGAGTGGCTGGGTGCCTGGAGCCTCCCCCCGCGCATTCTTGGGCGTCTGGGTGAGGAGGATATGGAACTTGGGGAGGAGGGCAGGCAGTTGTACAGTGGATGCAGCGGCAGTCTGTGCTTTTGTTGGCTTTCCTGCAGCTCCACCAGACGCCTGAGCATGTCCGTTTGCTCCCCCATTAGCCTCAGCATTGCATCCTGCCTCTTCTCATTGTGCTCACTTAATGCCTTCCTGGACTCTGCCACTGAATGCCTCCATGCATTCAGCTGTGCCTATCAGTGCAGGAGGACTGCATGACCTTGGAAAACATGTCATCGCGAGTGCGTTTTTTTCACCTTCTAATCTGCGATAACCTCAGGGTGGAGATGATAGGGGGAGCCTAGAAACATTTGCACTTGTGGGGGAATAAAAAGGGAGAGTAAAATTTAAGATGATACATTTCTGAGAACAAAAGGGAAACTCTTTCACAGTGAATCAAGCAATTCACAGCAGACAGTACATGTGCTTTAGGTACAAGGTCGCATTTTGCCTTTTATATTGAGCACCTGCCGGTATGGTGACACATCACACGCGGCTGGGCAACAGAATTCGGTTTCCAGGCAGCCATGGTAAGCCAAAGGGTACACGGGTTTGGCTTCTAACGCCTTCATAACATGTGGGAATATTTTCAAACTGCAGTGCCCTCCTTTCCCATAGCAAGCAATGCCAGTTGGGTTTGCCATTTAAAAGGAGGGGCTGCAGTTTTTGGGTGGATGTGCAGCACACCCCTCCCCTCACCCCTCCACGTGGCTATTGGGATGATCCCTTCACCCCTTCCCCCACCACGTGGCTATTCTCAGGGATGATCCCTTTTAGCCAAGCGCAAACAGCCCAGCATGAATGGGGTCCTTTTACTGTTCCTTTACAAAAATTCCCCTATTTCAATCAGGTGACCATGAATGATATCACTCTCCTGAGGCTAACACAGAAAGATATAGACTGAATTTTGCTTGAATGTGACCAAAACCCAGGACCATTCGCTGCCATGCTTTGTGCTGCAATGATTCCAGACTACTTGCTACTGTCTTGGTGTGGTAAAGTGTCCTACCATGGAGGATGAAATAAGGCAGCCCTCCCCAGAAACCTTCTGCAAAGGCTTTCAGAGTACCTCCAGGAGAGCTTCATGGAGATGTCTCTGGAGGATTCCCGCTCCTTCCCCAGACACATTAACAGACTTTTCCAGTAGCTGTACTGGCCGTGAATGTATCCCAAGTCTTCAGGACGAATCAAACATTAAACACTATTGCTTTTAAACCCTGTACTGTAGTTACAAATGTGCACTCACCAGAGGTGCCTTCTCCGCCTTCAGGGTCGGGGATCCCGCCTTGGGAGGGTATTGGCTCCAGGGTGATGAAAAGGCCCTGGCTGCCGGGGACAACGGATTCACCGCTTGCCTGCTGCGCATTCTTCTCCTCCTCATCCTCATCCACAAACTCCTCCTCCATGTTGCATGAGACTCCCCCCTTGCAGGTGTCCACGGACAGTGCTGGGGTAGTGGTAGGGTCCCCCCCCTAGAATGCCATGCAGCTGATCATAGAAGCGGCATGTATGGGCTCTGACCCAGAGCTACCGTTTGCCTCCTTTGTCTTTTGGTAGGCTTGCCTGAACTCCTTTACTTTCACGTGGCACTGCTGTGTGTCCCTGTTGTAGCCTGTGTCCATCATGCCCTGTGCGATTTTGGTATATATATTAGCATTTCTTCTTTTTGATCGGAGTTCTGCATGCACAGATTCTTCTCCCCATACAGCAATCAGATACAGTGTCTCCCGTTCGCTCCATGCTGGAGCTCCATGCTGGAGCTCATTTGTGATTCTGGGGGGACTGCATGGTCACCTGTGCTGCTGAGCTCACCATGCTGACCAAACAGGAAATGAAATTCAAAAGTTTCCGGGGCTTTTCCTGTGTACCTGGCTAATGCATTGGAGTTGAAAGTGCTGTCCAGAGTGGTCACGTTGGAGTACTCTGGGATAGCTCCCAGAGGCCAATAACGTTGATTTGTGTCTGCACTACCCCAAATTTGACCCAGCAAGGTCAATTTTAGCGCTACTCCCCTCACCGGGGAGGAGTACAGAAGTCGATTTTAAGAGCCCTTTAGGTTGACGGAATGGGGTTGCTTGTGTAGACGCATTCTTATAAAATCAACCTAACGCGGCTAAATTTGACCTAACCCTGTAGTGTAGACCAGGGCTAAGTGGAGTACTTTGCATTTGTCCTTATTGAATTTCATCCTATTTACTTCAGACCATTTCTCCAGTTTGTCCAGATCATTTTGAATTTTAATCCTATCTTTCAAAGAACTTGCAACCCCTCCCAGCTTGGTATCATCTGCAAACTTTATAAGTGTACTATCTATGTCACTATCTAAATCATTGATGAAGATATTGAAAAGAACCAGACCCCAAACCGATTCCTGAGGGACTCCACTTGTTATGCCCTTCCAGTATGACTGTTAACCACTGATAACTACTCTCTGGGAATGATTTTCCAACCAATTATGCACCCACCTTATAGTAGCTCCATCTAGGTTGTATTTCCCTAGTTTGTTTATGAGAAGGTTATGCGAGACAGTATCAAAAGCCTTACTATAGTCAAGATATACCACATTTACAGCTTCCCCCCATCCACAAAGCTTGTTACCCTATCAAAAAAAGCTATCAGGCTGGTTTGACACGATTTGTTCTCGAGAAATGTTATTTATCACCTTATTATCTTGTAGGTGTTTGCAAATTGCTTAATTATTTGCTCCATTATCTTTCCAGGTACAGAAGTTAAGCTGACTGGTCTGCAATTCCCCAGGTTGTCCTTATTTCCCTTTTTATAGATGGGCACTATATTTTCCTTTTTCCAGTCTTCTGGAATGTCTCCCGTCTTCCAGGACTTTTCAAAGATAATTGCTAATGGCTCAGATATCTCGTCAGTCAGCTCCTTGAGTATTCTAGGATGCATTTCATCAGGCCCTGGTGATTTGAAGACATCTAACTTGTCTAAGTAATTTTTGACTTGTTTTTTCCCTATTTTAGGCTCTGATCCTAGCTCGGTTTCACTGGCATTCACTATTTTAGACGTCCAATCGCCACCAACCTTCTTAGTGAAAACCGAAACAAAGAAGTCATTAAGTACCTATGCCATTTCCACATTTTCTGTTATTGTCTTCCCCCCCGCATCGAGTAACAGGCCTACTCTGTCCTTGGTCTTCCTCTTGCTTCCAATGTATTTGTAGAATGTTTTCTTGTTTCCTTTTATGTCCCTAGATAGGTTGATCTCATTTTGTGCCTTGGCTTTTCTAATTTGTCCCTACATACTTGTGTTATTTGTTTATATTCATCCTTCGTAGCTTGATCGAGTTTCCACTTTTTGTAGGACTCTTTTTTGAATTTTAGATCATTGAAGATCTCCTGGTTAAGCCAGCGTGGTCTCTTGCCATACTTCCTATCTCTCCTATGCAGTGGGATAGCTTGCTCTTGTGCCCTTAATAATGTCTTTTTGAAAAACTGCCAACTGTTTTCAATTGTTTTTCCCCGTGCTTCCCATGGGATTTTACCTACCAACTCCCTGAGTTTGCTAAAGTCTGCCTTCTCGAAATCCATTGTCTTCATTGTGCTGTTCTCCTTCCTACCATTCCTTAGAATCGTGAACTCTACCATTTCATGATCACTTTCTCCCAAGTTGCCTTCCACTTTCAAATTCTCAACCAGTTCTTCCCTATGTGTCAAAATCAAATCTAGAACACCCTCCCCCCAATAGCTTTCTCTACCTTCTGAAATAAAAAAAATTGTCTCCAATACATTCCAAGAACTTGTTGGATAATCTGTGCCCTGCTGTGTTATTTTCCCAACAGATGTCTGGATAGTCATGTATATCTGGATAGTCATGTATGTCTTCCCATACATCTTACCAAAAAAGTCATATTGACTTTGAAGTGACTTCAGAATGCCTGTGCAGACAATGCCACATCAGGACATATGCATGGGAGCTTGCTATTGAGACTGAAATTTTAGGATTCTGCAACATAGAGAGAAATACCTAAAGGGAGTCAGTGACTCAGTTATGAATTGTGCACTAACATGAAGTTAGCTCATACAGTGCCACTTCTGAATACTTTGTTGGGTTCCAGAGCAAGAATATCTTCCCCCATTCCTGCTTCTTTTGGGCTGCAATATAATTGCACAATAACATGCATTGTACTCTATATTTCATCACAAAAGAAAAATATGCTGAAGTTTTTCTTAGGAAAATTGTGAAGATTAACTACCATAAAGGAGAGTCTCAGAGTAATAGTAACTTAGCATTTTTCAAAACCTGATTATGACTGAATACTAACAATTTGAGAAGAAATATACCATGAATCACTTAACACAGTTGTACTAGCTATAAAAACAATCTGCTACTTTATTTTAGAATTAATTAACATATAAAAACCATCTTGAAAATTCACTTTTATGGTAAACATTTTCTTATGTTGAATTCACAACTTTTTGCTCATAAAAAATTTCTTTGGGCCAATTTTTCACTTTTTTCACTTACTGTATCCCTTGGCCTTTATAGAAATAGTATGGTTATGGTTAGGAATTTTCTACTTCATTTTTTCAAAGGGCTTCCTGCAGTGCATTTCAGAGAAGACCAAGAAACTATAGTAACTATAGAACAGAAAACACAGAACATAATTATAGTAACTATGAAACAGATTACCCAGAAGGCCCAGAACAGACCTTATCTGTACAACAATACAGAATGGACTGAAATTGCATGGAGATCATAGAATCATAGAACTGGAAGGGACCTCAAGAGATCATCTAGTCCAGTCAGCTGCATTCAAGGCAGGACTAAGTATTATTTAGACCAGTGCTTTTCAAAGTCAGGCCGCCGCCGCTTGTTCAGGGAAAGCCCCTGGTGGTCCGAGCTGGTTTGTTTACCTGCTGCGGCCGCAGGTTCAGCTGATCGCAGCTCCCACTGGCTGCTGTTTGCCGTCCCCGGCCAATGGGGGCTGCGGGAAGCAGCGCGGGCCGAGGGATGTGCTGGCCGTCCTTCCCACAGTTCCCATTGGCCTGGAGTAGCGAACCGTGGCCAGTGGGAGCCGCGATCGGCCGAACCTGCAGATGCGGTAGGTAAACAAACCAGCCCAGACCACCAGGGGCTTTCCCTGAACAAGCGGCAGCCCGACTTTGAGAAGCACTGCTCTAGACCATTCCTGACAGGTGTTTGTCCAACCTGCTCTTAAAAATCTCCAATGATGGAGATTCCACCACCTCCCTAGGCAATTTATTCCAGTGCTTAACCACTCTGACAGTTAGGAAGTTTTTCCTAATGTCCAACCTAAACCACCCTTGCTGCAATTTAAGCCCATTCGCTTCTTGTCCTATCCTCAGAGGTTAAGAAGATCAACTCCCTCCTTCTTGTAACAACCTTTTATGTACTTGATGTATTGTCGCTTTGTGTTCACTCCTGTCAGCATCTAAATAGACCTGCACAGTCATACAGCACTCTCCATCTAGTAAACGCAGATCATTCCTCCTTGGCATCCACTCTGCTCCTGCATTCTAGTATTAAAAAATAACTTCCCTTTCCCCTTAAAGAGAACAATGCCATTATAAACAAATTTACATATGCTGTCCCAACCCTAATATTCTGTAACAAACCAAAGAAATGTCACTGACACACCCAGCAGTTATTTTAAGCCTGGTGTCACCCAAACCTCCTTGCAGTTTCCACAAGCAAATCACCTTTTCATAGTCTTTTCTTAGAGGCTTCTTTGACAGCAGTATAGAATTTAGTTAGATGCAAATCTGTTCAAATTTCCTATTCAGAAGAAGGCGTTCTTTCAGTTATCTTTACTAAACTGATTTAATAAGAATGCTGCTTGTGTGTGTGTCATTTTATCTCTCTTCTCTCCTAAGGGCTGATATTTTTGTGTGCTGAGTGCACATACAACATGGAAAACTTCAAACAGGAGACACAGGGTTAACATTTCAATACAAAATACTGCTAAGTCCTTACCTTGTTACAAATGTACAGTATTCTATAGCAATAAATCTTGCAATGTTCCAAGCTTGCTCAACATCCATGCAAATTAAAACAGAACAGAGTGCTTTTCATTTTAATGTGTAGAATGTTTATCATGTTCTCTCTTGGATTTTTCCTTTTTCTATGGCAGTAAGCCACCCGCCACTCCCTCTGCTCCCCACTTCCCCACCCTGAACTATTTCTCCCTGGGTCTTGCCTTGATTTCCCAATTCCTTCATTCTGGAGCCAATATTTCTAGTTTTTTCATCAGCACAAGATTGCATGTATAGCACCTTGCCTTTGCCTATGAGAACAGGAACATTATGACCGGCTGGCAGGGAGTGAGGTGCTTATTGTCACTAGGGTTGCCAACTTTCTACTCGCACAAAATCTTTGCCCTGTCCCTGCTCTGCGCCTTTTCCGATGCCCCGCCCGCTGCTCACTCCATTCCACCCCCCCGTTGCTCGTTCTCCGCACCTTCATGCACTCATTCATTTTCACCGAGTTGGCTCAGGGGGCTGGGGTGCAGGAGGGGGTGAGGGCTCTGGCAGGGGGTATAGACTCTGGGGTGGGGATGGGGATGAGGGGTTTGGGATAAAGAAGGGTGCTCCGGGTTGGGACTGAGGGGTTTGGAGGGCAGGAAGGGGATCATGGCTGGGGCAGGGGATTGGAGTGCGGGGGGCTGAGGGCTCCAGCTGGGGGTGCAGGCTCTGGGGTGGGGCTGGGGATGAGGCATTTGGGGTGCAGGAATGTGTTCCAGGCTGGGACTGAGGGGTTTGGAGGGCAGGAGAGGGATCAGGGCTGGGGCAGGAGGGTGGGACACGGGGAGGGGAGTGAGGGCTCCGGCTGGGGGTGCGAGCTCTGGGGTGGGGCTGGGGATGAGGGTTTTCGGATGCAGGAGGGTGCTCTGGGCTGGGATCGAGGGGTTCGTTGGGAGGGAGGGGGATCAGGGCTGAGGCAGGGGGTTGGGGCCCGGGAGGATATCAGGAGTGCAGGCTCTGGGCGGTGCTTACCTCAAGCAGGTCCCAGAAGCACCAGTATGTCCCTCCTCCAGCTCCTACCGCCTACATGGAGGCGTGGCCAAGCGGCTCTGTGCGCTGCCCCATCCGCACGCCGGCGCCGCCCCCACAGCTCCCATTGGCTGCGGTTCCTGGCCAATGGGAGCTGCGGGGGTGGCACTTGGGACGGAGCCCCCTGGCTGCCCCTACGCGTAGGAGCCAAAGGGGGGACATGCCAGCTGCTTGCTGGGACAGTGGCAGCGTGTGGAGCCCGCTGGGAGCTGCGCAACATGGAGGCTAGCAGGAATACTGTTAGCCCCACTGCGCAGTGCCACCAACCAAACAGTCAACAGCCCGGTCAGTGGTGCTGACCCGAGCCACCTGGATCCCTTTTCAATCAGGTGTTCTGGTCGAAAACTGGACACCCAGTCACCCTAATTGACGCAGCTGACTTTCCCCTTGTCCTTCCACCTCAGCAGTGTGTCACTCTAGCATTTCTCAGGAACACCATTCAGCCAGGAAGTAGATCAGAAGAATTTTAAATAATATTGTCAGCCTTGCTGTAACCAGCTCCTATTTTTGTACCTTCAGTGCTGTTGCTTCATTTGATTGCACCTATAATTTGTAGACACAAAAATGGAGTCCAGCATTTGAAAGATTGCATATAATCTTCTTCAGGTATTAACTACAGGGGATCCTGAGTCCCTATGCAGTCCCTATCCAGGGCAAATCTCCCACTGAAGATAATGGAAGTTTTACCCTGCATAGGGACTGCATAATCAGCTCTATTAAACAATGATGGAAACGGATTAATATTCTCTGACAATCAGCTTCTGCCCTTCTGGAGTCACAGTGATGTAAATTTTCAGCACAATGGAAAATTTGGAATTTTAATACACAAGAACATTACTAACTGTTGCAAGCCTAGAATGTCCTTACTTTGGACAATTTATGTCATGTATTTAACATATTTTGTAAATTCCTTTGTTTTCAGCTATAATTAAAGAACCTGCATGAGTCTGAATTAGACATAAACTGTGACTAACCCTCGCCATTGGAAAGTCTTGAGTCAGACCCCCCCGAAAATCACGAGATTGGCTTAAAAATCATGAGGATTTTTTAAAAATGAAATGTGAGTTCTCTTTATTTTCCTTCCAGTTTCTGAGCCTTTAAAGTGCTCTCAATTCACATATCTGGCTGACAACAGGAGCCCCAGCCACCCAGGGCTAACAGCAGGAGCCTCTCCTCAGGGGCCCTGTGAAGAAGGGCTCCCACTGTCATCTCCAAGTGGCTGTGGCTCCTGCTATCAGCCCCCGCTACCCAGGTCTGGCTGAGAGCGGGAGCCCTGGCAGGCCAAAGCTAGCTGACAATAGGAGACTCTCCTCACAGGGGCCCCACGAGGAGTGGCTCCCGCTGTCCTCCCCTGACGGCCAGGCTCCCATTGTCCGCCCAGGGTGGGCTGACAGCAGTGGCCCTGGCTGTCTGGGGCTGACAGCGATTTCTAAGTAAAATTATTAAGTCTGACTCATGATCTTGGTTTATAACTCTCAAAAGTCAGGATTTTTGTTTTCAGCCACAGCTGGGGAAAAAAAATCTGACATTTCGTTCTATCACGAGATCTTGAGTCAGGCTTAATTTTACTTCAAAATCGCATCTTTCACAATTAATTCAGGAAAGTTGGCAAGTCTGCCTAAAATACATTTCAATGACTCTTTGTATTGCGTATATAAATATTGTAGGGACCCACCACAACCACTGAGTTTTTACATAGTGAATCAAACAGCTATAAAGGGTAATAACTCTCACTAGCAGCCTATCAGGATTTGTATCAGTGGCCTTGAGGTAAAAAGCTACATATTCTATTACCAGGTCCTTGAACCATTCATCTTCCTTACCTGTATTTCTTAGAAAATATCCAAAAGGTACTAGTCCACATTAAGTTTCTTCTGTTTTCTTTAAAGATACAAACAACCAAGTATTTGCTTACTGGCTTTGACTTTATTTGCCACATTTCAACCCAGTGAAAAGTGTTATAGTCAAATTCTAACTCCATGAGATTAGGAATTAATGATTAAGTGGTGATAAAACATTAACTATAATGGTGTAAACAGAGTTGTTACACTGCATTTTAGCAGCAATAAAAGGAGAGAAAGAAACAGATTGGGTAAATTTCAGTTCCCTTCCCTATATCATGTGCTCTTGTCATCTCCTTGCCTCTTCTATATTTAAAATTGCATTAAAAATTCCTTTTCTAAGTCATCCAACAAGATATATAACAGCAGATCTTTTAGCTTAATATGCCATGATAAATGGAATTATATAAAGCAAATTTTGAGATAAATATGTATGCCTGGCTATACATATTTATATAAATAAAAAGCTTAATCACATTTTCATGTTTTTCCAGAAAGTTTACTAAAAGAGGGTAAGTCTGCATATAGAAAAAAAATCACATTAACATTTTCTAGATTTAATCACAATTAATATCAATATACATTCTTTTTTGGAACAATTAAATATAAATGCATTAGCACAATCTTGGTAAGTTTGTAACTTTTATATTGTTTTAAATTCTGAACTATAAATTGGAATGTGGTCCATATAGTCTGGAATCCTTAGGTGCTAAAATGTTGTAGTTTTAAATAATTTTCCTCAGTTCATTTTGGCAGAATTCTTATAGCTAAGTATGCAAGAAATTATGTTGTTATGCTTCACTAATTTTACAACTGGATTTATTTTCTAGGTAAGCAAGTATCATATGAGGAACTAAAAGTTTTTATTGTGACTTTTTGTAACCCTTCAAGCCTGCCTATGAACAGCTAAATATCATGTGGTTGGTGGGATGTATTACTGCACTCGGGATGTGTTACTGTAGCTTTTTACTGTTCAGAAATAGTTCAAAAACAGATTTTTTCCCCCTCTTTGCTCCTGTAGTTATTCCCAACCTAAACAAAAATCAATAGTTTGCACATTTCAAATTAATTTGAACCAAAATTACAATGCAAATGACTGAACTCTAACAAGACTGAATTTTACTCAAAGAACTGTTATCAGATTACAATATATTTACAATTGAGATTATAGCAAAAAATAAATTCATAACAGACCTCTGAATGACAACAAATGCAATATACTGTAATGTAGAGCTAAATGTCAGGAATAGGACATTTACTGCATTCGTTTCACATGCAAAACTCCCAATTAAACTTCTCTGAACTATCTCAAATCCAAAATTGTAGTAGTAAGGCCAGTACTAGGGCTACCATATGGCCTGATTTCCCCGGACATGTCCAGCTTTTCGGTCTATAAATAGCCGTCCGGGAGGGATTTTTAAAAATCTAAAAATGTCCGGGATTTCCCCCACGGTAGGCTATTTATAGACAGAAAAGCGGCGGCCTAGCGCTGCTGGGCACTCAAAGCCCCTTCCCGGCTCCCCCCATCCCCTGCAGCCTTACCACGCTGTCCGGCCCCGCAGCTGTCTTCCCCCTCCTCCACTCCCCTGAACGCTCCACCCACCTGCTCCTCCCCCTCCCCTGCTTCCCGCAAATCAGATCTTGCGGGAAGTCTGAAAAGAGCAGGGGCAAGCAGGAGGCAGCAGCAGGTAAGCTGGGGTGGGGGGGGGCGAGGAGGAGAGCTCTGGGGCGGCGTGGCCCTGGCCGAGCAGCTCCCTCCGGCCCGGGCCGAGTGGCGCCCAGAGGCCCCAGCGGCTCCGGCCCAGCTCGGGCCCCAGCGGCTCCGGCCCCGGTTCCGGCCGAGCACCCTCGGCCCGGCCCGGCTCGGGCCCCAGCAGTGCCAGCCCTGGTTCTGGCCGAGCACTCCTGGCCCAGCCCGGCTCAGGCCCCAGCAGCACCAGCCCTGGTTCCGGCCGAGCATGCCGGTCCAGCCCCAGCCGAGCACCTCAGGCCCGGCCCCAAGCCCCGCAACCCTGGCCGGAGTGCAGCCCGATTCCTGGGCTCTTTAAAGCTGGCCCTGGTCAGGGGACAGGGAGAGGGGGGTTGGATGGGTCGGGAGTTTGGGGGGGGGACTGTAAGGGGGGCAGGAGTGTGGAGAGAGGTTGGGACAGTCAGGGACAGGGAGCAGGGGGGGTTAGATGGGTCTGGGGTTCTGGGGGGGCTGTCAGGGGGGCAGGGGTGTGGAGAGGGATCAAGGCAGGCAGGTAGCAGAGGGGTTCGGATGGGTCAGGAGTTCTGGGGGTCCTGTCAGGGGGTGGGGAGCAGTTGGATAGGACATGGGAGTCCCCGGGGGTCTGTCTGGGGGTGGGGGTGTGAATATGGGGTTGGGGTGTGGATAAGGGTCGGGGCTGTCAGGGGACAGGTAGGGTCGTAGGGGGTTCTCAGGAGGGGGCAGTCAGGGGACAAGAAGCAGGGCGGCTTAGATAGGGGGTGGAGTCCTAGGGGGCAGTTAGTGGCAGGGGTCCCAGGAGGGGGCAGTCAGGGGACAACGAATGGGGGGGGGGGATTGGGGATTCTGAGGGGGGCAATCAGGGGGTGGGAAGTGGGAGGGAGTGGATGGGGGCGGGGCAGGGATGGGGCTAGAGCAGGGCTCCTCCCCCCCCCCAGTGTCCTCTTTTTTGCTTTTGGAAATATGGCAACCCTAGCCAGTACGTCTGCTCTAATTGTATTACCTCAATTCACACACAAAAATTCCACAAGAACAGACTTTTTTGCAGTAGTTTAACTGACCCCACATCAGACGGATTGGGTCTAGTGTAAGAACAAGACCAGGAGCACAGTAAGAACAAGGACAGAACTGGTCAAACTTTACCCCACCATCTGTGACCCTGACAGCCCCTCAATACCAGCTGGTAGAGGGCACACCATACCATGACTCTCATCAGGGCTGTGCCCCAACGTACTGTTATCACAATATATATCACAAAGGTATCATGTAAGGTTCCATATATAAACTAGTGACATGCTGGTCGCAAAAATAATTGTGTAATGTATGTATGTATTCTATACAAAAAGTTCTAGATGGGCGCTGAAAATATGTTCTTAAAATGTGTTTGGGACGCAGTGCATGAATCTAGTGTGCCCTACACAAAGGAATGTGTGTTTACCTGTCTTACTGATTTAGTTATAGGCACAGGAGTATAGAAGCATATTTACATATAAAGTAAACAAAGCCATCAAACTAAACTAAGCGGGGAGAAGCCTGTTTAACAATAATGCCAGGGGACAGAATCTGCACACCAGGAAGCCTTCCTGGCTCTCGAGGCAGAGATAATGGACGTTGAGCAATATAAGGGAAGCAAAAAGACCTTTTAATTATCCATCACTGAGGGGACGACAGGGTACATCATGCTCTGAGCCTATGAAGGCTGAATCTTCGTGGACTGAAAGGCAAGAGCTGCTGGAAACTTGATGTAAGTGAGAAATCTGTTTAGACAAAGATTGTAACTTGCTGAAATTAAATTTCAGTCAGTAGAATATATTTGTTTTGTTTTATTTGTGTAAGGGGACTGTTGTCCCCTTACTAATATTCAGCGGGGGTGTTTTGGTTGGCTAGCTCCCAGCACTAAAAGGGGAAGGGTCGATGGGAAATCAGGACCCTGAGACTGACAGACCCCAGGAACAATGGGGAGAGGCCAATGCTCCAAGTCAGCCTGATTGACAGGGCGAGCAGGCTAACCAGGGAGTCAGGAGGCTAGGGGGTGGGTCCCGTCCTCCATGTGAGCTGGAATTGCCTGGGTCAGACAGAGTGGGGCCGAGCTAAGGAGCAAGCAGGGGCCCAAGCTGAGCTAGGGAACAGAACTGTGCCAGATCCAGAGGGGCCAGAAAAGCAGCCCAGGAAGCAGGTCAGTGCTGGGAGCAGAGCTACAGCCACAGAACCAGAGACATGGCCCAGGGAGAGCAGATCCTGTGCTGGGAGCAGAGCTGCAGCCAGAGAGGCAAGTGTGGTGAGCAACTGGGGCCAGCCAAGGGGGGACCTTGGGCAAAGGGCCCAGCGCAGAAAGACACCCCCAGCCAAGGATCCTTGTAGGCTGGACTGGGAGGGGGATCTTAACCCGACGGGGGGCTGACACTGGGAAGAAGGGTCCCACCACCTAAAGCCCGGAGGTGTGTGGCCACCACCATTGCAAGTGTTCAACCTGCAGCATCCCTGCAGCACAGCCAGGGCCTACGAAGGAGACCTGGGACCTACAAGGAACAGACTGTGAAGTGCCCTAACATCCAGAGACACTGTTTGTAATGTTCCCTGCCACAGAGCAGGGTGATGTGCTTTTCTTTAATCTTTCCCATTTTTCCTTATTCTTTTTTTAAATTAATTGTTAATTAAACAGCTTGTATTTGCTTTAAATTGTATGAAATGATCAGTGGGTCAGGGAAGTGCCCGGTGCAGAGTGCACAGTCAGGCTCACAGTTCTGAGTATCCTGCGTATATTGTCACACCATCCAAACTGGAATAGGTTTGTAATTTAGGGCCTGGTTTTGGTCCATCTCTCATGCTTAACTTCACTTGCTACTTCTGAATATTTCCCCTAAAAATGGGAACATGGAAAGGGGCCTAATCCTAATTTTACAACCCCTATCCACCAAACAGAGACTCCTACCTTCCCCAGGTTCACAAAAGGACACTTCTCATGTATCCACTTGCCCTCTTCATCCAGGCACCCCTCCGTAGTACTAGATGAGCTTGCAGAGTGTGTGCATGCAATAACATGTAAAATTGTTCAGTACAGATGATACTTTTCCCCATATTCGGAGAACATCTGAACTATGGGATTGTCTTCCGCTGGTATAAACTGGCATAGGGTCTGGCTCATAGTTCAGAAGTATATACTACATTACATAGCTATATATCATATGTTCACTTATTCAGACAAGACAATAATACACTTGCTGTGATAGCCTGGCTCAACTTAAGTCAATGGCAAAATCCCTATTGACTTCAATGGGGCTGAGATTTCACCCAGTGTTTTTTATTGCTTAGGAGACTTTTGTACCTTTTGGTCAATACCAGGACATACCATATTTAAACCCTGATGGCCAGCACAGCCAGGCATATCATGGGCCTCCTCCACTGAATCTCTGTTGTGAGCCAATCAATGGTTAACCACTTTGACAAAAACATTCCTGTGCGGTACCAGATGTGCGAAAAGGCTACACATGTATTGATACCAACTACACCAACTGTGGTGCATGGCATTTAGAGAACTGAGTTCCACATCTTCAGATATCTTTCAGGGAATAACTTACACCTAAGAGACATAGTTCACCTCACATATCTTGAATTTTTTCCAATTAACCTGAATTGAGTGAGGGGAATGGAACATTAAACTCGTTGTGCTGGAATTAAAGGAAGAGAAAATATATCATAAACAATGACAGAATTGAAAAGAAAATATTGCCATTTAAATCAGCTGAAGTCACTAAAGAAGGTGATTACGAAAGATACAGTTAGTTTGATAACACAGAAACAATGCACCACAAAGGGAGGTTTTACACACGATTGCAAACAAAGTCTCTCTAGGAATCATGCAAGTCTTAAAATTCACATTGGTGGTGTACACCTAAAAACAAAACAAATAAACAACCCTCTCCATAACAACTTCAACTAGTTATGTATGAGTGCCAAAACTTGAGGAACCAGTACACTAATACACCTCATAAAGCAAAGCAGAAATATACATGGTAGATGCTTAAATCAGAAGCACATGCAGAGAGTTTGATACATACGAGGAGGTGATCAGCCCTGCCCTCACTGTGGACCTCTGCCTGTAGAGAAAAAGAAAATGCATCTCAAAAGAAGAGCACCTTGATATAAGCAGGATCCTCTTACAGTACGATTGAAACTATTTGACTGGAAGGATTAGGCTGGTATTTCCAGTTTGGGTTACATGATAAATATCTTCCTTACAAGAGTCATCCTCTCAATTAAAGTAAGAAAAGTTGCTGCTGATTCCATTACTTATGCTAGAATGCCTTGTAGAATGCCTTTCTCATTTTCTTCTGTCAGATAAAGAGACACATCTCCCATTGACTTCAACAGCCTTACACCAAGACTTGAAGAAAGCTAAAGGGGTTTCTGGCAGTTATCTTCATTGGAGATGAGGGAAGAGGAAGACAGAAACTCTAAAGATAAAAACCCAGAATCATCAATGGGAGATGCCCAGATAAATCTAAGGGCAGACTTGGATGCTGTGTCCTGCTAATCAATCGTAGCTTCATTTCACTTATTGTTCTGGCATGCTAAAGACACTCACTGGAAACTGTTCAATAACACATTGTTGGAAAATGGTTAGTGCCCTAGTCATTCAGCATAATTTTGACACTCCATGGGAATTTAGGTATGCACAACTTATTAGGATATGACCTTTCCCTTATATTTCTTATTTTAAGATCAAGTTACTGTGAAATGTCCCCAGTGGGAGTTGCTGTGCTTCCTTCACAGATAAGGAAAACAGCAATGGCAACTTACAGAAAGAGGACTTTCATATATTTGTACAGAACAGACAACATTGTGGTCTTGAGAGATATCCAAAGCATTCTTGGAGGTCAAGAGGAAAGTCATGCGGTATGTTAACTAACCCCCCTTTCCCAAAAACATGACAAGGGTATTTCCTTGAATCTTTTAAATGCCCCTCCCACCCCCACATACACTTTTTTTTTTTTTTTTTTGTACTGCAGTACCTAAATTGCCTGACATTAAGTTTTGAGGAACTTTCTAGGTTTCTGGGCTCCTACTATTCAGAGGGCTGAGGCTGTTGGTTGTCAGACACTTTTGGTATTCATTGTTCTGTCTGAAAACCCATTTTATGACGCTAGTCTGGAGTGGCTATTATCATCTCCATGTTCTCCAATACCACTCTCTTTTTCTCTGTAACATGGACTTTGCCACTCAGACCATATTTATGCTCTCAGTACTTCCATGCTAACGGATTACTGTAATTCAGTCCTAACTGTGAAACTAATCTGAAAGCTTCAGGAATTAGAAAATTCAGCTTCCCAACGCCTCTTTTGTTTTGCGAACAAGGAACATCCAGTTCCACTGATCTGCACTGATTGCTGATCAGCAAATGAATTCAATTCAAGATCTTGTGAACATAAGAACGGCCATTTGGGGTCAGACCAAAGGTCCATCTAACCCAGTATCCTGTCTTCCAACAGTGGCCAGTGAATGGGGGATGAATTTTTTAATAATCTAGGCCAATTGTACTGAGGTGACCGTCTCTCATTTTATCTCTCTCAAAGGTTTATGAAGTCTGCTAGGGTGTCCTTACTTTGCATACTGTGGTTTTATGTAAATCATGCTAGGGACTTTCAGTTCAATGATTCATATAAAAACCCTCCCTAACTGTAGGTACAACCTACCTCCAATTTAAAGCCAATGGAGTGGCTCTTTGCAAAGACTTCATTGGAAATTGGATCAGACACTATGTCTGCACTTCCTAGCTGTCTCCAATGTTTTGTGTAGGGCATTTTTATTTGAAGCAGTTCATCTTTGGCCAGTTTGTATTATTCTAATTTTCACTGTGTCTTGAGTCTTCGTGTTAGGTACTGTACAAACAGGATTATTTTTCTTTGCTTATTTTATGATAGTGTATTTGCTCTCCCTGAACCACTGGGCCCAACTTTATTTTAATCACTGTTGATTTTAAACTTTTTGGTAGAACCCATGTAGGTGGAGAAATAAATATGAAATAAATTTAAGTTTAAACGGTGCTGCTTATATCAGAAATGTCTGTACTTGTAACCTATGGTTTTTGCAAATCAAGATTGTAAAATCTAGCAGCTCTTGATCATTCAAATTGTTTTTCAGGATAGAGTAACTTGCTTGCTGAAAATAAAATCAGCAGGTCAATAAAAGAATAGATAAAAAATATTAAATATTTTGCCTTTTGGGCATTCAGGGCACATAACTGTTCTCCCCAACCATAAATACACTGCTAAGTAAATAGCATAATGTACCAAATGGTGAAATATAGTAAATGGTTAACTTAAGCATTTAATATCCTGGAATAAGATTGTTAAATTAATACACTGGCTATGAATCACCACCTATCTCGCTAGGTATTTATTATATATACTCATCTCTATGATATCTGAAAATTGTGGCAACACTGTAATTAACAGAAGAATGGAAGAACTCTAGTCCCACGTCAAAGAAGTTTAGAAAAACCCAGTTTGTCTCAAAGGTCTGAGACTCTCTAATTGATGGGGCTGCAGAGGGCCTTTTAAAGTATGTGTGTGTGTGTGTGTGCGTGTGTAGATTTGTGCCTTCCACCCCACCTGACTCTCTTCCCCTCAGATCCCCCCACTCCACTACCAGCAGCCTGACGTTGCTGACCCATGAGCCCCTGCACCCACCCCATCCAAATTTGAGTGAGTAGTGCTGTAACGAGCATACAGGGTTGTGGTGCCTCAGTGTTGCTGCAGCAGGTCACAACATCGCTCACTCATATTTGGCCCAGCTGCCCCACCATTATAGCCAAAAAGTGGTCAGGCCATGGCCTGCGTGGTCCCTCCACTCTGCAGCCTATGAATCATTGGGAAAGTTATAAGTAGAAGAATATGTGAATTTACACAAAACTGCATATTTGAGTGAAATCCTTCTCTCTTTAGTCATGTGAGTTGTCCCACTGATTTCTTGCGTGATTAGGGCAAGCAGGGCTTGGTCCCTTAAAGCTTTCCTGCAACTACTGTGCAGTTGGACTGTGGGTCTCAGCTAATTATATTTGCTTTTCCAGAAATTGCCCTTCCCCTTTAAATGACTGACAAGAGATAATAATTTACTGCTGTAAGAATCAAGTAGCAGGCAGCTCTTAAAACAATTTGGATTGCAGGCCCTAGGAGTTAATTTGCAATCGACCTGAGGCCAATCTGCCTTCCTTGGGTAAATAAAGACTCATTATGTAAATCAGTGGGTTAAAACTCTCTAATAGAATATGCAACACAGGCTAAATAAATCCAGCCTTGTGTGATTCACTTAATGCATCTCCATGGTACACTGATGTCATATGTATCCTGAATTCAACTTGTTAGTTCTATTCTATATAGGTTTTTATACCACACTTATCTGAGCGCCTCCCAATAGTCCATTAAACATCGTACCTACACATCTGTCACATGTTTGTTCTTTCATCCTCTCCAGAGAGGGAGAAATGTGTTCAATCGAGTGTTTTGTTTTAGTAGGATTTTTTTTTAATTTATTAAATAAATATAACTGTTGCTATGTGCTTATAGAAGGCAAGGTCAAAGAAATGCATCTTGCACTTGGAGTGGAAGGTGATGAGATTTATGATGGTCCTTAGTTCCTGGGGGAGTTCATTCCACAGTCTTGGACCACCCCCAAAGAAGGAATCACCAAAGAAGGTTCTGTCTCCTCTTTGCAGTGTCTAGAAAATGCTAATAATATTAAATTAATTAAATCCAAAGTTGAAAATCACTAGCCCACAGAAAGGAAAAGCCATCTGTTGGCTAACCTCATCTCTAAGAGCAGAGTATTGTATATCTGCCGGCATGTTTGAAAAATGATTCAGCCCAAGTTATATCTCTGTTCCTACTGTTGTGACATTGAGTTTCTGCAAAGGAGCACAGCCTAGGTGCTAAGAGTTTATTTACAGAGGGCAGGACTGAACTTTGCATGTGAACACATACAGAACATGATAAAGATCTTTCTGTCTCATTAGTAATTTACAGAATTGTGATTTGCTACTCCCAACACACCTATAATTGAATTCCTTAGTCATAAAATCACTGGGACCAAACAAGTTCAGGTATCTTTTATCAGCCTTTTTTTCTTTTTTTGTTGTTGTTGTCATCTGTTAACCTATTTCTTATAGAGCTTTTCTTCTTTTTATAGATTCATTTGCTTAAGTTATAAATTAACCCTAGTACTTACTCTCCCACAGGCCATATACTCCAGCTTTTTTTATGCTTCATGCAAACATTTCAAGCTTTATAAGTTTTATGGTTTGGAGTCATTCTGAATAATAGTTGGTGGTTAAAGTATAGTAAAAAGTAAATCTCAAAAGATTCATAGATCCATTATGGATAAATGTCCAAAAGTCGAGATAGTGCTCTATGCCTTTCTGGTCTAGAAATCAGACTAGGCATATCAAAAAGAGAAAAGGTTCTCTTGTGAGATTTCTGGTACTTCCAGTTTCATGTAACGATGTTGACTAATGCGAGGCCCAGTCCTGCAAACTTCTTACTCAAGACAGAAATCCCATATGCTTCAATGGCATCTGAAGGGGTCCAGCACTTCCCAAAATGCACTCAGTGCTTTTCAAGACTGAGCCATAACTTCATTTTACCCATTCATTTTACCCAAACATAAACATGTATTAAACAGACTAATTAAAAACAATTAAAAATACAATACGTTTTCATTAACTTTTTTTTGTATGTTCAGACAAAACATTAATTTCAGCAGCTGTGATAATACACAGACTATTTGCCTTATAGTCTCTCTTTTCCCCACCCGAAACCATTCAAATTCTGGAACTTGTCTTGACAAGACCTTGCACAATAAACATATCTTTTTCTAAAGTTTCATTCTTGTTCTTACTAAGGTTTTTCATAGGAGAATGTAGAGCACTCTGAAAAAAAATTAACTTGATGATGATTCAGGGATTGGCAATGTGATTTAAAGAACCTTGCATCTCTAAGTCATTCTTTCAGATCCAGCTTAGACTTGCTGTGACCATGACTGATGTGTATATTGCATATAATTAGGTGGTGACTTAAAACAGTTCCTGGGGATGTGTCCACATCATTAAAATACAGTCACAAATGGCACTAATTTATTTTAAAAGTTATTTATTTGGACTTTCTGATTTCATACATATTTATTCTAATATAAAGCATACGACAAAGGATTTAGGAACCTGTAAATTGCATTTTTTACGTTTAAATTGTTTATTTTTCATACAGTAGGTTCCCTCCTCTATTTTCGTCTCCTAATCTATCTCAAAGGCTGATCTGTCCTTCCAGACAAGGAGAGCTGAATGTTGCTCCCTCTCCAGTATAATTCTACTCCTGAGGTTGCTTGACAGCCGATTGAAGTTAGTATTTTAACATTTCCACATTGAACTGTGTTTGTGTCTCTAGTTTGTAATACTCTATATTTAGCAATAATCCCCATTACATAAATCTGTGACAGGCATTCTTTGAAAATTTTGTGACAAAAGATTTGTTCTCAAACATTTCATCTATTTCATTATTTACAGTAGGTCATTGTCCTATCTTTGTTTTGTCTTTGCAAAATTTTGTATTTTCTGCTCTTTTAACAGAATCGATAGCAACACAGTGCAAAGAGCTTTAACAGTCAAAATAAAATATCTTTATCAACTTTACAACAGAAGTAACTTTTCTTTGCTAATGGAGTGGCTTTGCTGTTTAAATACATACTATCGAATACCTTATGGCTTAATTTTTCATGCTTTTTACAATTTAATCTTCATTTAGTAATTTTTTCCTGGTTGTACAAATCTGTTTGGTTTTAAAATTGCTCTTGTTAATTCTGTGTAGTTAAAAAAGAGATCTGTGTTCTTACTGTAAATCCCAAACGTAGGCCCCAGTCGTGCAATGGAATCCAGTTGAGTGGGAGTCTAGAGCGGTGCGCGTAAACGTCAGCCTGCACAGATCCCTCTGGAGAATCAGAGCCTTAAACTGAGTAAATGTGCCATCTATTATCAGGCCTTGTGTACCCAGCTCATAACTTTAATTGCATAGGGGACTTTCAACTCAAGTCAGAAGGAATTTTCTTTACAGAGCAAACAAAATCTTATTTATTCTTTAAAGGAGACCAGGAAATTTAGTTATATATAAATATGATATAATGGTTGACATATACAGAGAGAGAAAGAGAGAGAATCCTAAATGACTTTGCCGACTATAATGTCTATAACATATATGGGGGAAACATGATGATGTGATGTGGTATAAGGGTTTCAACCCGAGTTTGAAACAGGCTTATAAATAAGGGGTGAGCTGTGTAGGTCATCCCAAAAGGGCTCTGATAAAAATCATTATTTCTTACCATCCCTCATAGCCTATAAAGAATGCATGTATGTCACAGAAAATGTATTTTATATATCTTTTTATAGTGGTTTTAAAAAAATGTATTTCATGTTCCTCCACCCGAAAAGCAAATGCCTTAGTTACACCTCTACCCCGATATAATGCTGTCCTCGTTATAGGTGAAACCGCGTTATATCGAACTTGCTTTGATCCGCCGGAGTGCGCAACCCCCTCTCCCCCTCCCCCCCCGGAGCACTGCTTTACCACGTTATATCCGAATTTGTGTTATATTGGGTCACATTATATCGGGGTAGAGGTGTACTATGAGTCCAACTTTACAGGAATCTGCAAGAATATAAGAAAAGCCAAACTGAGCCATACCAATAGTTCATCTAGCCCAATATCCTGTCTTTCGACAGAGGTCAGTGCCAGATGCTTTAGAGGGAATAAACGATCATAATGGTCCCTTCTGACCTTAAAGTCTATGATTCTATGAACAGAACAAGGCAATTATTGAGTGATAGTCAAGAGATTTTTCAAATGGCACAAAACTGTTTAAAAATGACCTAAAATAACTGGCTTTTTGTATAAAGAAAAGCTATCTCAGGCCCTTCCAAGTGTTAGATATAAAATTTCCATCTCTGACCCTCAAAGCTTGCAAGATATCAGACTTTAAATCATACAATTTTTAGGTCTACAAAAGCTATCATTGGAACTGCAGTGGATCTTGCTCATCCTGGCCTCAGGCAGGGAGAAATTTAAGAGGAAATTCCACACGTTTCAAATTCAGGAGACTCTTGGGCAGCAGAGCAATAATTGTGAATTTGTTTTTTTAGTATGAAATAAAAATTTTCAAAAGTCCTTAAAATCACCTAGGTGGTTTTGAAAATTTACCCAAAGAATTTAATTTTTACAATATTTTTCCCTCAAAGGTAGCCCCACTTCCTGGCTGCAGCACCATGATACATGGGCTGGATCTCACTTGTCCACAGGAGTGGAGGCTTACAGTTCTGAAAGTTTGTAAAGAATCTAAAAGTGAACAGCCTTCTAGACCACCTCTTCAAATCTCACCAAAAAATATGTTTCCCACCACAGTTCTTAATGAGCATCTGTCTAACATTTTTTCATCACCGCTAGTCTGAACCCTCATCAGACACCTCTGAACCATTTTATCTGTTGGAACCAGAGTGCAGCCAGGACCATGTGTATGTACACTTGGAAAGCACAGAGTATATTGCTGGTAGTCATTAAACAAAAGGATTCACAAAGTATCAAATTCCAGTAATTTCACAAATATGTGGTCAATGTTCCAAAAGCTAATCTAAAAGGAGTATTTGCATACTTAAAGTATCACATGAAAATGAAAATGAGGTGGTGGTGGTGGGGGGTGTTTCTTCCATGTCCCTCTGCACAAGAACATACAAATCGTCACACTCAAGCAGACTTGTGGTCCATCTACTATGCACTCCAGCTGCAGCTGGACAACTCTGGCTCTGATGCCAAGTTCCTGTAGGCACATGATGTGATGTGGCAGTTACCATGGAACCTGTGGGTACTCTTCCCTCTGACTTTGTATTCAATTCTCCATGAGCTACAATAAACCATGTGGATATAGTACTTATATCCCAACTGTGAGGTAGACTAAATAGTAGACTGACTCCTTTTTCGGGGATTATGCAGCTTCAAATGGCATAGGTGAAATTGGTATACATAAAATGAATCATAGAAGACAGTGATGCAAAAGTCCTATTGGGTCAGTTGATCCTGCCAATGTAACATTTTTCCCTACAGTACAGTTTAGTAGAGCCCTGCAAATCCGCAAGTATCTGCTTTGTATCAGCGGATGTGGATATCTGCAGACCATTTTGGATATTCTGGGCATTCTGAGCCTACAAGTCCACTCAGTCTTACTTTTTGTTCAACCAATCACCCAGACAAACAAGTTTGGTTACATTTTGCAGGCAATAATGCTTCTTGTTTACAATGTCACCTGAAAGTGAGAACAGGCATTCGCATGGCACTGTTGTACCCGGTGTCCAAGATATTTTTATCTTATCTGTTGCTCTTCTCTGGTCTTCCTCCAGTTTGTCAATCTCTTTCTGGTAACATGGTGCTCAGAAATTAATATTACAGGTGTTGTGTCGTATCACTTTGCAAACTCACATCTAATTTGCTGTCCTCGATCACCACTGGAGTTTCTCTCAACATTACTGAGGCCCTTCAATCCTCTGACCCCAAACAATCCCCTTCCCCAAGCTCCTCTGGAAAGACACAGTAGTGGACTGTTAGCTCCACTCAGCATATGCTAGAGATAATTAGCATGTTCACTATTCCTCCATCTCACACTGTCAAAAGAGAGTGACAGGTCCATTTCCACTCCTGCATCTTCAGGGAGCATCTGCTTCTCTCTCTTTCTAGGGAGTCATTGGTTCTTCTTTAATCTTTGCCTCTCACTTGGTGCTGGGGTGACTAAGGGTTTTTCCCCTTAGTCTCTTCCTCTCAGGCTAGAGGGTGATGACCTGTGTTGGTGACACATCACACGTGTTTCTCTCCTCCTCTTCCTCCCCCTCAACTATCTCCCCTCAAATGTAGACTGGAAAGAGGGAGGTAGACATTGTCCACCTCATCCATGTTCTGCTCTCCCTACTTGGTTATTTTTACCTACTTCCACAACATTTGGAGGGTGTTGACAACTGGTCTGGCCAGGAGGCTGACTGCTGACTCCCGCCTCCTCACTATCTCAGCTGGTTTTCCATTCTGTTCTGGACTCAAACACATCAGCAGAAAGTCGTGACTAACAGAAAGGGCAGTCAGTCAGCAGCCATCCTCCTGCTAAAGGGTCAAGCTTCAGCAGGAAGTTTAAGGTTGCCACACAAGCTGCATGACTCTTTGCTGTGCCACATTTTCTGTTGATTCTGGGAAGTGGCAGAGAAAGAGGGGAACCAATTGCAGAGCCTAAATCAGTGAATACAGTCAGGCTAGATTACAGCAGCATCAGTGCTGTGTGTAAAAGCTATTTCTTATTAGTTAAATTAGACTTCACTGAAATACACTTTCTTCTTTGCTGTCCCTAGTGACAGAAGACCTGGCATTCATCTTTGTGCATCAGACAATTCAAGTTCCAGCAGGAGTAATGAGAAATAGGACTGGATTTAAAACAAGGGCTTTTTAGGACAAAACAGAACTGGCAGGAATTCCAAAATACTACACAAAGACTGTTCTTATGACACTTGCAATACGTCCTAAACAAGGGAGTGCCAAAATCTCAAAGGAAGCCAGATATAGAAGGGCTTCAAGACCAACACGTTCAACTAAGAATTTTATACTTGAAGAAACAGATCCTAACCAAATGTCTATACTTTTTAAGATTTCCCCCTTTATTAATCATTTCCTTTAACTAGCACCACAGAGGATAATTAAGACTTAAAATTCAGGCCCTTTAAAATAATCATGCACCCACAAATTCTTCCTCACAGTCCTACTGTGACTCATTGATTTCCTTCTCTAATTCTTTCTTGGTTTCCCCCAACTCTCTTTTTTACTGGGCCTCAACAGGACCCTGGGCTTGGATCCCAAGGATCCTGTCTTAATTCACCACTGCAAAAAGCATTTATGCAAAATATTCTGAACTCAAATAGCCCTTTATTTTAGATTAAAGATACTGTAAATATTCCAGAATACATTAGTCACAGAACATGTCACAGCCTTGCAAAATTCTCCAAACTATCCTGTGCAATTTTTCTTCTGGGGATGTTTATGTTTGTAAAAATCAGTAGAACACACTGTTTATGACAACAGTTTTATTATTTTTTAAAACAAGACTGATAAATGACCCAGAGCAATTTTCTGAGTCTTCATTTGATCTCTCACCTACTTAGAATTGGCACCCTGGTGACCTAAAAGTGAATGGAAAGAAGTGCACATGACTTTCACAACCACAGTATTACATCATTAAGGAGGAAACAGTGAATGATGTATAAGTCAGCGGTATGATGTGACTTATGTAACTCCTTTATTCTACTGAATACAGCATTCCTAAACAAAACCAGGAACCATTCGAAAAAATGACAGCTATTATGGTCAGACAGGATATATATACTTCAAGAAGTGAAAGGAGAATGGTGGTACACAAAACAATTTAAATAGTGAAAGACGCAGCATGGTAGTAATGGCTTCATACAGGGAACACTGATGATGTAGTATTATAGAAATTTACTTGTGTGTTTTATAAATAAGTAAATTATGAAACACCTGTGAATGTTTTCCCTGTGATGATAATATTTAGATTTTTTAAATGTATTGGTTTACCACAAAAAGTTTTCTAAAGGCTATGTCTACAAAAATGTATGCTTCTTATAGGAATTAAGAGACTTGGCACTATAGTTCTATTCAAGCTTCCTATAGTATAGATTTTTTTCTAATTAGTTGTAAAACCAACCCTGCTGGAGATGTGTGTAATTACTTGTTTCTTAGAAAAGTAATAAACTTGTTACATTTTTTTTTTAAATTGTTGGTGCACCACAATGGGCTATGGATGCCATAAGAGATGTCATAACATGATAGCTCTATTCTAATCTGAATATAATCCACACTTTGCAGTGATTCCCTTGCTAGTAGTCATCTACTTTTTATATGTGTTAGACTACCATAGGCAACAAAATACTCCAGAATGTCTGAATGTAAATCATACTTGCCACTCCCTAACAAACTGGTAAAATTAGCATATGTGATCACAAGGCAGGCCCAAAGAACAAATCTTTGACTTCTATAGGCATATTCTCAGGAAACTATGTAAGAAACATTTTAGGGTCTCTCATTCATGATGCCACTGAATTTTTGTTCTCATAACAATAATCACTAATCAGCTCAGTGCAATTGGCAATCTTATATTGTAAAAGGCTCAAGATGGTAAAAGCATGGGTGTTGCAGCAGACTGAGGTGGATTAGAAGAATTAAGCAAAGGAAGCACACATGGAATTTGTTTGTATCAGTAACACCACTCTCTCTCTTTCATGAGTACCAACATCCAAATATTGTAAGACAACTGAGAACAACTAATTAAGCTTCCATAAGTGTTTTGCAAGTTACACTTTTGCACTGGTAATAGCATTGACAGCACTAATAATAAAGACATATACTTTTAGACATTGTTACAGAAAACTAAATGAAATATCCTGAAAACTGCAAAAGGACACCACACTAAAGTAACTCCCCCATGTTTTATTGCCACTTACTATTTTGAAGTCACAAGTCACTGACCTTTTATAATATTAATCTTCAAACATACTCTATAGTTAATTATAACAACTTCTGGTTTCTTAGGCCTGGTCTACACTTAAAATTTTGCCAGCATATCTTTATCAGTTAGGAGTCAGGAAAAAAATCAAACCCTTAACATATCTATTCTGGCAAAAGCCCTACTATATATTCAGTTATACTGGGAAAATAATCCTTTATCTTATTTTGTTCAGGGAACTATTATAAACGATATCAGCAAAATAGCTCTGGTATAAACTGCATCCACTGTAGACAAGGCCTGAGAGTTTATTTCATTTGTCATCTCAAAAGCCAAGATCAGTGCTCATGGATGAAAAGGAAAGAATATTACTTGAAATGAAAGTGAGAACTTATGTTTCCATACTTTTCAATACTGGTATTAGCAAGTTTTAAAGACAAAAATCTAAAAACAATGCAAAAATGGGCAGGAGCGACATATTACAAAACATATTGTCTCTTTTTATGTTGGGATAATAAGAGACATTTAAAGCATATAAAGCACTGAAACATGTTTTACTAAATATATATTCCTTAAACCATCATCACAAATATATATCACTGAATTAGAAAGTAGAGGATGCTTAAATGTAGATGCAAATGAGTGCCTTCCATGAAAAGACCTAAAACATGAACTACAGAAAATCCTCAGTAAACTACACTAAGGCCTGGTCTACACTAGGAAATTAGGTCAGTATAACTACGTCACTCAGGAATGTGAAAAATCCACACCCCTGATTGACACAGTTAAACCAACCGAAGCTCTGGTGTAGACAACGCTAGGTTGACAGGGGAATTCTTCCTAATTCAAGCCCTAATTGAGTGAGGGAAACCTACCCACTACAAATTAGTGACTTTTGAAGCAATGGAGGAACACCAGCACCATTAGCCAATTGTAAAGGCCTTGTTTCAGGGCACAGATGAGCCCTGGGAGTGGGGCCAAGTAAGGAAGTGGTGATCCCCCATTGTCCTACAGAGAGCCGATACTCCAGCCTTCCTTGGAATTTCCCATATTTGGGCTTCAATAAGATGCAAATCCCCAAATCCATTTTCAGCACAGATTTCCAGTTTATAGAAATGCAGATAACTGAGGTTCTGCCACACATGCTTCTAAATAAGATTATAAAACACAGAGAACACTTTATATGTCTCTGATGCCTGCTCTACACCTACAACTTAGATCAACCTAGGTATATCGCTCATGGCTGTGAAAAATGTTGTGCCCTGCGTGACACAGTTAGGTGGACCAAACCACCTCTGTAGATGCAGCTAGATGGACAGAAGAATTCTTCTGTAGACCTAGCTATTGCCTCTTGAGGGGGGTGGGTTACCTATATTGACAGAAAACCCCCTCCTGTTGATGTAGGAAGTATCTATACTACAGTGCTACAGCAGCACAGCTGCAGTGTCATAGCTGTGCTGCTGAAGCATAGACGTATCCTAAAATTTTGCTCACAGGTACACCCATGCAGGTCCTTTGAATTCCACGGGATTGCACACAAGTAAAGGAGGGCAGAATTTGGCCCTCTATCTTAGAAATTATTTACTATGGTTAGAAGTCAACTTAGTAGCACATATTATACTATGCTTCTACAGAATAAGAACTGAGATCTCAGCATAAAATCCAGCAGCTGGAAAACCACTGCAGGTGATAGCAAGCACTAAGTAAAATATATTCAAGATTAAAGGATAAGCACTTCACTTTTATTTACTGTGGACACCAAAAATGACAGCTCCTAAAAGTTAATTCTATCATAGGGAATTATGCACCTTATGAGTATAGAAGTGGTTGCATTTTCTCCAAGCTCTCCAACTAGTTAGTACCAAAAAGCTCCAGCTCTTAAGTAGTAAAACCTGTTTTTCTGACCACCCCTACTAAAAGATCCTACTCTGAGTGTTAAAGCCTGTAATTAACATTTTTCTTTTCATATCTCTTCTTTTGGAGTAACAAAAGTAACTCTTTGGATATTCCGATATCAGTTTTAAACTACCATGGTTGAGAATTTCTTTCTCAGGGACATAAAAATATCCCAGCTAAAATGATTAAAAATGCATAATTCTGAATTGCTGCCAAACCTGCAATATAAAAAATAATTATTTCCCTCTCTTCATACACACATTTCATTTTGTTCAGTACTATGTTAGAATCCCTTTTTATTTTTACTTCCACTGAAGAATGTTATATATCTTGCGTTTCAATGTTAACATTTTCGGGGGGAGGGAGGGAAGGAGTTGGGAAAAATACTGCAATATTGCATTGAGGATTAACCATATTAGTTTTTAATATAAGATATATTTTCAAACTGAAGGTCAAATAGTGTGCACTTCTCAAACACGAATGTTGAGAATGCAACTCTCAATAGAGAAAACTGTTAGACGTTAGCAGAATTACATTTCATTCCATGGTTAGCTGCTATAGTATTTACACAAGTGATGACCAATATGTTCAGAAGGTATGTATAAACACACAAGTAGTGTACTGTGCGTCTGAAATAAAAGACTACGCTATGAAATAAAATACTATTTTATGGAATGCAGTGTAATTACATGTCATATAAAGTAGTTTAAGAGCAGATTATAATTCTGGTCAAGGCTATTTTAAACCAATATGAGTCTCCCTTCAAAATCATTAAATTGGACTCTTCAGCTGAAAGGCCCAAGACTCAGTATGCAACCTTCCTCTCTATCCCCACCTGCTCCAGATGCCTATTACATGACAGTTATGAGAGTTCATTCTCCTAAAGGGAAATAAATAATGTGTCCAGAATTGTGATGTTTGTGGAGGGAATAGGGGAATATTAAGTAGAGGTTTCCTGTCAAACAAGAATGGGGGGCTAGAGTGGAGGGACTCTGTAACGTGTTACAGCCAGATGCATGATAAAGAGGAAAGACATCCTAATTCCACACGGGACACATGCTGTTATCACAAAAGAGCTGTAGAACTATATGAAAAAACTAATTCTCTTCCCCATGCAGCACTGTAGCATAAGCAGACAACATTACACTAGCGGCTGGTCTGTATGACTTTAGTTTGATTTGAATGAGCAGCATAAACTAATCTCACCTGCAAAACCTGTATAAAATTGTTTACATTTTGCTTAAAACTAAAGCTCATCTACAACTACAGTGAACTAACCACATTAGCTACAGAACATAATACAGAAAAATATACCACTGTTTGTTTCAAAGGCATTTCTACAACGTCCTTGATATATCATGTATTTATGTTTATCTAGCTTTAGCCATGTAGTCTTGCTGAGCAAATAAGAACTCACTGAGGGCTTGATCTGGTATTCTCTGCACACTCAAAATCCCCATTGGATTCAAAGGGAGTTTTGGATGCATGTGAAATGCTGGACAGACTCTCTAGAAGTTTCTAGTGCCTAGCTAGTCTTAGGGTGAAATCCTGGCCCTACTGATGTCAATGGCCAAGCCCCCGAAGCTTAGGGTTACCATCCGTCTGGGTTTCCCCGGACATGTCCGGCTTTTTTAGCTTTAAATGGCCGTCCGGGGGTGGGGGGGTGGGGGGGATTTCTAATAAGGTAGAAATGTCCGGGATTTCCCACTTCCCCTCATGCAGAGTGCGGTGTGGCTGATTGGACGACTAGGCCTGATTGAAAGCCGCTCGCAGACACTGGGGCCTCTAGCAGCCAGAGTCCCTCCCCCTCCCCCGCTCCCTCCTCCCTCGCAGAGCAGCGCCTTATTTGTTTGGCTGCACGTGGAGCCCACAGCTCTCCCTCAGCCTGGTGGGGGGGGGGGGGGCAGGGGAGGGGGAACGGGGGGTGAGGTGGGTGGGGGGGTCGGGGGGGGGCTGTCAGGAGAAGAGGGTGTAGAGAGTGGTTGGGGCAGGCAGGGAACAGGGAACAGGGGGGTTAGATTGCTCGGGGGTTCTGGGGGGGGCTGTTGGGAGAAGGGGGTGTAGAGAGCGGTTGGGGCAGTCAGGGGACAGGGAGCAGGGAGACTTAGATAGGGGGTGGGGTCCTGGGGGCAGTTAGGGTGGGGGGGACAGGTAGGGGGTAGGGGGATTCTGAGGGGGGTGGGAAGTGGGCTGGGGCAGGGCTAGGGCAGCACCCCGTGTCCTCCTTTTTGATTGTTGAAATATGGTAACCCTACCGAAGCTAGGATGTCATCCTTAGATTTTGTATGTGTGTGTGTGTGTGTGTGTGTCTTATAGTGCCTCTCTTGCCTGTATTTTCTTTTGGTGGCATGCATTAGGTTATGTGTATGCCTCTCTGCTTGGAATGCCAGCATATGATCATCTTAAATATGATTTTGGGTGGGATTTCCGACATCTCCCAGTATTGGTCTAATTCTACTTCCATGGAAGTTAATTTACCATTTAATTCAGTGGAAGCAGAGTTAGGTGACCTCTGAGTGCTTTTGAAAATCCCACCATTTGTCCCTTCCAACATGTATAGGATAAAACACTTCTTACAGAGTGGCAGGCAGGTGTCAGATGAGCTGCTCATGGAAACTGCAAAACGCATCTGTGTGAACTAATGTGTAGCTGATTTCTATCAGTGGCAAGACACAGAAGGGGAAGGAAGGTAAGAGGGTGCAAGGAGCTTCCTCTCTCACCTTGTTCTTCTGGGCTAAGGCCAGTCAAAACATAACTGGGAAGCAATGCCACTGTTCCACAACAGCGACAATAATAGCATCTCCAAAAGAAGAGGGCAGCGTGAGGATGAGAGAAGGTTTCACCTTCTGCCTACCCTCTGCTCTAGCAAGCAGAGCTGACCATATATATAGCGGAATGCACATGGCACCATGCACTTTTCGCAAGGGCCGTTTTGGTGAATTACCTCAAATCCCTCCTGGGAGCTCCTGCTCCAGCCCACCCCCTCCACATTCTCTTGAAGCATGGACTATATTTATTTACAGAATGGGCTGTACTGTGGGATTTAAACTGTAATCTATTCCGATGAATTCTGACCCATATTTCTGTTTTATTAAAGTTAAATAAAATTAAAAAAAAAATTAAACTGTAAAACAGTATTAAATACAAAAAATTTGAAATACCATAATTCCAATGCTATTTATACCTTAAAAAAATTTCCAGCCAGTTTAATAGTTTTTACACTGAGGTCTCATATTGTTGTGTTAGAGGTTTGAAAAGAAACTGTCCCAATGTTCTTATTTAAAACTCTCAGGGTATTATTATTTCAATTACATTAAATCAATTAATTATTACTTAGTTAGTAGTACTAATACAAATGATAACTAGAGGTTTATATATGCAGCATTTCTACATACGGTGAAGTCAGGAGGATGTTATTTCATAACACTGAAATAATATGTACATCCTGCCGTCTAGCTATATATACGTAGTGTACATGAATGTGTATGTACTAATATATACAAAGCATACACTTGTTCCTGAACATACATACACATGGGTACCTAAACTTTGTTTTTAAAAATTGCTAATTATCAACCAGCAGAGTAGCAAGTTAGTAGCTTGTTGTTCAGCTAGATGGGACTTTGGGATTCATAGACTTGAATTCATAGACTTTGTCCTGAATGTGCAAACTGCATGACATGCAGGTGATGTGCTTAGTCATGAGGGAAGAGGGTGGCTTATGCATGTCTACAAAGCATCACCTGTTAGTTGATTCCAGAAATTCATGAACTGGATTTTGAGGTAGCTGCTTATCTTCCCTTTTTAAACAGCAGTTATTTTGCTATTATAGCCAATGCCAGTGAAACACACGAAAGTAAATATGCTACATACGGAAAGCATCTGTAAGTCAAAGTTTCTGCTTAATGATCCCACCATTTCATTGTGTTCCCCCTGTTTGTTTGTAGCTATCAGTGCTCTCTCCTCACAGTTTTAGGACATAAGATCATTGGAATAGGCACTGTTTTTTCCTCTATGTTTGTACAATGCCTCACCCAACGGGCCCTGATCCTTGATTAGGCCACTAGGCAGTACTGCAATTCAAGTAACAAACAATTAATAATCATAACTATGTAGTTCACTATCAAGAACTTTAATTTGGGGAAGGATATCATTGTTTTGTTTGGTTCCTTTAATGGATTTAGGAATCGCTTAATAACTGGGCTGTGGAATATAACTGGAAGAAGAGGGGAGATAAAGATTATGAGCCCAATCCTGCAATCCTGACTCCCATGGAAGCTTTGCATATGCAAAGACTGTAAATCAATCCTTAAATGTAGCTAATTCTTTGCTAAATACTCTGTTGTTAAAATACTAGACATAGGGCTAGATTGCCTTTGGGTTGTATGCAGGGGGACTCCATTGCAGCAGATGCCCTGGAGGAATTCTGGGGCTCTGGAGGACCATTTACTGCAATGGAAACTCAGCAATCCTTTAAATTGGTACTATGTGCATTCCCCTCCCCCCGCAATCAGCTGAGAGTGGACCACATGCCCATCCCCTTCCAGTCCCTTTGAAGACACTTGTGCTGTCAGTAGCACAAGCCTCATAGATGCCCATATTATTATTGGCACCTGACTAGGGGCACAACTGTCTAAGGGCGAGCTATGCTTCATATTTAGAAACAGCAATTAAAAAACCCAATCAGTTAAAAGAAAAATAAAGGCCTATCAGTCAGTACAGGAATCAATATCAGTACCCTGTTACTGTGATTCTTACTAATGTTGATCCAAATCAATTTTCATTCAGTCTTCAAAACCCCCATTGAAGCCAAAGGGATTTTTCTTGAGTAAGAACACAGTGAAAATTGAGTAAGGCCCTCAGGAACTGTCTTGTTAATAGGAAGCACATGCATGAATTCCCTTAATGATATTTCTGGGTGTATAGTTATATAGAACCAATCACAACACTGATCTTCTACTACTTAGTGATTTGTTGCTTTTTAAAAAACACACAGAAAATTAACTGAAACATTCAAAACAGTTGCAATAAAATGACTTAAGAATAAGAAAAAAAATCAGCATAATAAATAAAGATTTATCAGAATTCACCATCACTTATAATATTACATTGGGGAACAATCTGCTTTCAATAAGTCTATTATTGACTTTAAAAATTAAATTAGTGGCTATATCATAACAACACAGCAAAATAAATTGCTTGAAAATAACATGGAAAGCGTTGTGCCCATGACACCTCAACGAACTAGCTTGGAGAATCCTGTGGGCATTTAAAAAAAAATGTAAGCTAGTTAATGTAGACAGTGCACATATGCTTTTTGTGCTTGCTTTCCATGAATACTCTAGAAAAGTGTTTTAGCGCAGAAACATATATGGAAATAGTAAATTTAAGCAAGTATTGGTTTATGCTCACCACAACTGGGAACAGAAAGAAAACCTTGTGACCTATGTATCAATCAAAAGTAATTAAAGTCACTCAAATTTCAAATACCAAATATTCAAAACTAATTACTGACACCTGAGTTACAGAACAAGAAATAGCTAGTGAAATTATTCTGAATTTTTTTGAATAGTGAATACTTCCAAAAAAATCAAAAGGTGCTTTCAGTCAATTCCAAATCATAAAGAGGCAAAAATCATTAAGTAAATTATTTCCTGTGAATTATTTGCTTAGCTTTGTACAAAACACAGTTTTGCTTCTACTTATAAACTATTTTTTGCTTTACTGATTAAACTGTTGGTTAAAATCATTCTAGTACTGACTGCCATAGAAATACATTTATATTGACTGAACTGGGCCTGAATTTAGGAACTGATCTATAGGAACTGAAAGAAAAGTCAAGTAGAAAAAACTTAGATTCAGCAGTAATGTCAATGTCAGTATCATAAAGCAAAAGTTAAAAACTGAAGCTATAATATTGATCAACTTTACCATCTTACAGGTGTTTGTTGTCGTGTCTTAGTATGTAAAATACATACTTAAATTGGAGAAGGAGAATCATTTTTTATGGAAAGAACATACTATGACAAACTTTTCATGATACACTGATATCTGGTACAGGGCAATATACTTTTCAGATCAGGTATTATCAAGGAATGGATGCTGTCTACTAGGGCTACTCACAGAAATGTATAAAAATATGTAAACCAGTAATGCAATATTTTAATAAACTGATGTCTAAGTAGATTCAAATCTGACAGCAGCTCCTATAAGAATACCTACCAAATATTACTCTGATGTTTAGCTTCCAATTTCAACATCCATGTCTAATGATTTGATCAAATATCTCCCCCACTGACAATAGTCTATATCAGGGGTCGGCAACCTTTCAGAAGCGGTGTGCCGAGTCTTCGTTTATTCACTCTAATTTAAGGTTCTGCGTGCCAGTAATACATTTTAACGTTTTTTGATTATCTCTTTCTATAAGTCTACAATATATAACTAAACTATTGTTGTATGTAAAGTAAATAAGGTTTTTAAAATGTTTAAGAAACTTCATTTAAAATTAAATTAAAATGCAGAGCCCCCTGGACATGGTGACCAGGACCCGGGCAGTGTGAGTGTCACTGAAAATCAGCTCGCGTGCCGCCTTCAGCACGCGTGCCATAGGTTGCCTACCCCTGGTCTATATTTACATTGTGCAGAATTGTTTAAAAATGATTCTTCATAGTCTCATAATTAAATCTCTAAGTAATTTTTCACATTAATCTTCAGTGAGATCTAGAGGGATTAAAAATGTTCAACATAACTACGCACAGGGAATTCTAATATCGACCAGGGTACAACAGACAAGACTAATTTGCAAAAGACAGACTGGACACTGCAGGTCATACAAGTTCCAGTGTACCTCATGGGCCACACTGGGTCCTTTTTAGCTAACAAGTAATGCATTATTATCATCTTTGAAAAGTTACTTTATGCATATTATTACAGACTGATTGCTAGGGAAAATATATATTTTTGAACATTGGTTACTAGACAGAACGTTAGTGTCATATTCCAGACAAACAACTCTTTTGGAGATGGAGGAAGTGGGTCACAAACAAAATTTATCAGTCCACATCCTTACTTTTAAATGTCTGGGCAATTATAGTTGATCCTTTTCATTTAAGTTAACTTAAATATAACAATACTATTAAATTGGAAGTCCAAAGTACATTAAAAAATAATAATTTCTTGATAACTTCCTGTGCTTATCTCCAAAAGGCTACACATAGATATCAGTCTAATGTCATAATATAAAGTTATAATAATACTATCACAGCATTGTATCATGTGAATATACTCCCTCACAGTTACAACACTACAGGAACTTGCAGTCCCCAGCTGCCAAGTACCCTGGAGAGAAACGACCCCAGGAAAATTACAAAATGCTCCTGAAAATCTGGGGCATGCCACCCATATATAATATATTTCAACATAGTATCTCTGCTGTGGCATGACTGAACTCAGGGCTCGCTGACTTTTCTTGGTTGAGAAGTCAAAGAGAAAATGTTGCTTTTCATTCATTATCAGGTAAGCAAAGTGAGTAACACTCCTTCGCCATCTCCCCTCTCCACATGTTGTACCAATGGACATAGCCACCTGTAACTATCACAGAATACCAATGGGCACAGTTTACTGACTATCTCCATCAATATCACACACGTAGCACCATTGGACATACGTCCCCATGTGTATTCCACCATCCCCATACAGTACCCATGAACACTGTCCATCTGCTTACCCCCAAACCACTTTACATAGCCCACATGAGATACAGCTTCCTCCAGTATAATCCACTACCTATGCTACTAACTCCATAGACCACCCATACGTAAAGCCTTCTGTGTATCTCACTGCCCCTAGATGCCCCCATGGACGCAGCTCACCCCGGAGCTCCCATGAACAGAGTTCTTCATTCCTCCCCAAACCCCTATGGGAACTGCGCGCTGCCCACAGAGCCCCCATGGGCATTAGCCCCATCCTCGCTCTCAGCCCTCGCCACCATGCCCACAACGCCCGCACTCCATGAAGCCTCCCCTTCATCAACAGTCCTCCACCACCCTCCCACAGCCTCCTGCCTGCCACCCCAAAGATCCCCCAGGAGCACAGCCCTCCTTTCTACCCCGTCTGCCCCCCACGGGCACAGCCCGCGCCCCCGGCAGACCCTTCTCTCTCCCCCGGGGTACAGCCCCCCTGCCTACTTCTACTCCAAAAGAGACCCCCCGCCCCCTTAGATCCCCACGGACGCAGCCCCCTGTCTGTACCTGCCCCCCCACACCTCCTTCCTGCCCCCAGAGAGCCCCCCTGCCGCGCCGGGGGATGGTCCCCGCAGCAGCTCACACACTGACCTGACGCTGTCAAGACTCAGCAGGAGAAACTGTTCCCTTCTAGTGGGATAAACTCCCCCCGCCCGGCCCGTCCTCCCGACGAGCACCGCCTCCCTGCTCGGCAGGCACCGCCTCCCCGCCCTGCTGCTGGCCCTCCCAGAGCCTGGGGCGCCGGGCGGCGCTGCCCGCTGCCCGCTGTCCGCTGCCCTGGGCGCTGGGCCTCCCGCGCGACCCGCGGCGAGGGTCAGGGCCGTTGATGCCGGGCTCTGGAGCCTTGGCGGGAAACGGGGCACAGAGGGGGATGGGCGGACAAAAGCATGGGACGGGTAGGGCATGGGGTGCGGGACACAAAAGAGAATATGACATAAAGAGGGCTCGGGAAGGAAATGGCATAGAGGGGAATGTGGCATGCAGGGAGTATGTAGGACGTGTTGCTTCTCTTTCCTCTCACCCCACCTCCACACTCTGAGGGGAGTCCAACCCATGCAACCCTGTTAGTCTTAGTGAAATTACAAATGTGTAATTGATATTTTTGGTTTTTGGTTTCTGAAGTGGACCTGGAGTTTGAAACCTGAACTCTGCTGGTCTTTTCTGAAATGTATATAACAATGCAGGTTTTCTGGCTGCCCAATCAATACCCACGTTCCCTTTCCAGTTTCCAGTGCTGCATGGAGTTTTTGTTTTTGCCACCCCAGGTCATTCTGTATTCTTCTCTGACAGTTTTCAGAGTGGTAGCCGTGTTAGTCTGTATCAGCAAAAAGAACAAGGAGTACTTGTGTCACCCTTAGAGACTAACAAATTTATTTGGGCATAAGCTTTCGTGGTCTAAAACCCACTTCATCGCATGCATGCAGTGGAAAATACATGTTCTCGCTGTATATATATCTTCCTACTGTATTTTCCACTGCATGCATGCGATGAAGTGGGTTTTAGCCCATGAAAGCTTATGCCCAAATAAATTTGTTAGTCTCTAAGGTTCCACAAGTACTCCTGTTCTTTTCTCTGACAGTGAGATTAGTTTGGAAATCTGTGATATAGCAATATTTTGTTTTTACCTCATTTTCCTTTTGTTTTCCCTGTGTATATTATTATTTAATTTTGTATGCTGCATTAATGCCAAATGGCCTCAATGAAGGGTCAAAGGCCTTTGTGCTAGGCACTATAGAAACAACACATAAATATAGTTCCTGCACTAGAGAGCTCACAATCTAGGATTATGACAAGCTGCTACAAGTAAATAAGCAGACAAATGTGGAAAGGGCAGGAATGGATGTAACAGTACAAATGGGTGCATTTGCGTGAATCAGTAGTCTCTGGTTCTATAGTCAAATCATATACGAAGTAATGGTTTATGCTCATTTTTTTTTTCAGATTTATACTCCCAAAGGAGGCAGTGTGTGAAGTGGATAGATTATTGCAGAAGGTAGGACACACAAGTTCCATTCCTACCTCTGACATTACCTTGCTGAGTGACCGTATGTAAATCATACAAGGGCACATTTTCAGAATAATTTGGCTACTCTTTGGGCACCTAAATGTAATGGCCAGATTTTTTAAAGGGCTCTGCACCCAGCAGTTCCTATGCTTCTTTGCCTGGTGTGTCACCAGCAGAATAACTATGTTCTCAGCGGGAGCTGGTGGGCTGAGCACTTTTGAAAATCTGGACATTTCATTTAGCCCAAATAGTAGTTGAACTCTTTTGAAAACCTGGCCATTAGCAGCTGCATACACATATTTTAAATTGTGCACACAAGTAGTAGCCCAGCTCAAATTGAGTTGGCATTTATGCACATATAATTAGGAAAATGTACCTTCAACTATGTGTATAGGGCCCTAAGAAATATACAACCAACTTAGAAAAACAACAAACTTTCAGGGTTTAGTTCAACTGCATGAGCAAACTGCAGACATATTCAACTCCTGTTCAGACTGGTTCCCAAAAAATCAACCCACCAGAGCTCTCAGGATATTCAGTTACAAGTATTACTTCATTAGAACAAACTCATCCTTTGTACAAGCATTTTAAAACACAGAAGTGCTTATTATCATTGGCTTATGTTCTGAAGTCAGGACATTGTCACCTAGTAACTACAGGGAGCAGTTAGTTTTTTCTATAAACATGTAGTTTCATGGATTCATAGATTTTAAGGTGAAAAGGGACCAACAGATAATCTAGTCTGACCTCCTCTACAACAGAAGCCACAGAATTTCACCTACTTACTGCTATATTGAGCTCAATAACTTGTGTTTGACTAAAGCATAGATTCCAGAAAGATATCCAGTCTTGATTTCAAGACATCAAGGGATGAAGAATCCACCAGTTCCTTGGGTAGTTTGTTGCAATAGTTAATCACCCTTATTGTAAACATACAACTTTATTTCCAATTTTAATTTGTCTGGCTTGGTTTGCCAACAAAAGCTTGGTTTTTTACTTGTGGCAGCTGGTAACTGTATGGTCAGCCACTTCCTACTGGGAGGCTAACTTTATATGCATAGTTTGTATAATTCTTGTATTCTTTATATTAAGAATGTAATGATCATGGACAAGTCATTAATCTCTCAGTGCCCCTGTTCCCCTCCATCTTTTGCCAGTTTTGTCTAGATTATACAATTTTTGGTGGCAAAGACTGTCTCATACTGGGTGTATGTAAAGACTGGGGCTTCTAGACACTAGTATAATATAAATAAGGATGAAATTTTGGGCCCAATTCCCACTGCAGTTATGCCATTAATTTCAAAGGCAGTAGGAAAAGACCCTTTGTCATCAACACTAATTTTGAAATTAGGTGGTAACTAGCATTCATAGATCTATTTTACTTTGTTTGCTATTGACAAAATTGTAGGATGTAAAAGCTGTAGGTATCTGCAAGATATTCCTTATAGAAGGGTTTCCATTTTTCATGTAAGAGAACTACAGTCCATATTCAGCTTCAGTAATTCCATGTGATGGTTGAAAGAGGGAGTGATTTCTTTCTTTATTGCGTCGAAATCAATTGTTGATTTTAATAATTAAAAAGGAGATTTTGATATCCTTACACTGAATAGTAGCATATGCAATAAGTAGTCCCACTGAAATAAACTAGACTACTTTTGGACTAGACTTCACTAACCAGGCCTTTATAGTTTGATTTTAGGTCAGAAATCACTTTTAATATTATTTCTTAGTTTTAGAATTATATATGTAATAATGAGCCTCTGTGTCTTGTGATCTAGTAATTCCTAGAATTGGTTTGAAAAAGATTAGAAATCTTATAAAGGTGAAAGATTTTTTCTTTCTTCTTCCTTTATTTGTAAATATTTTACCTCCAATTTATGAATTGGAGATAGAATATTTACAAATATAGGTTTCAGAGTAGCAGCCGTGTTAGTCTGTATCCGCAAAAAGAAGAACAGGAGTACTTGTGGCACCTTAGAGACTAACAAATTTATTAGAGCATAAGCTTTCGTGGACTACAGCCCACTTCTTCAGATGCATCCGAAGAAGTGGGCTGTAGTCCATGAAAGCTTATGCTCTAATAAATTTGTTAAACAAAAAAGAGGCTTTGAACTACCTTGAAACATATTGCCAGTGGGAATGTGGAGAGGGGTGCTTCTTGGTTAGTTCTCCAAAGCATTTCAATATAAATATTTTGCCATTCGTGCTCCGAGGATATCAGTGTTTCTTTCTTTTGGCCTGGGGTAATGATTCAGGTTAAATCAATGTGGTTCTTCTTCGAGTGATTGTTCACGTCCATTACACATTAGGTGTGCGCGCGCCGCGTGCACGGACGTCGGAAACTTTTTCCCTTAGCGGCTCCCGTCGGGCCGGCGGGNTTGTAAAAAGAAGAACAGGAGTACTTGTGGCACCTTAGAGACTAACAAATTTATTAGAGCATAAGCTTTCGTGGACTACAGCCCACTTCTTCAGATGCATCCGAAGAAGTGGGCTGTAGTCCACGAAAGCTTATGCTCTAATAAATTTGTTAGTCTCTAAGGTGCCACAAGTACTCCTGTTCTTCTTTTTACAAATATAGTTATTTAGTTATATAGATTTTTTCTGTTGTGTTTATGCATGAAGTCTCTAGGTGCATTACAAAAGTTTAAAAGCACAAATCACAGTTTATCAACCTCTATATTCTGGAAAGGATGGAAAATTTATCTAACCAATCTTTCAGCATCTAGAGGACAATCTTATACTCTGGCAGTCCAACTATATATCTAGTGGTCAAAAGAACGGTTTTGACTATGAAAAATATGCTGGTCTTAAAGTAAAGGGGGTTACTTTAAATATGTCCAGCAGCTACTGTATGGCTGTATTTGTTACAATAACAATATAGTATCCGTATTGCTTCTTGCTGTTGTTGGAAGCACATATTGACCACAGAAAATAAAATAATGAAGCCTTTCTGGGATAGCCTTCCTTCTACTTGAAATTTCCATCTGCTTATTTGGTGTTAACAATGGATAACGGAATATTTTAAAATAATCTGTTTTTATTGCTAACTTTTTGTCTGTAGAGAAAATAACATGTTCGTAAAAAGGGTTCTCATCTAGTTTATTTACTCCATCTTTCCTTCTTTTACTTTTATGTACTCTTCATACTTGTTTCCATTAAAAGGAAATCTGATGTGCATTAGAGCGTTATAGAGATAGGGAGTGAATCTCATGGACTAGAGCGAATTTCCTTAAAATACTAATAAGGGATTCTGGTCCTTATTATGACTTCAGATTTTCTCCTTAGTGACCACACTACCAATATTGTCAACATTCCTGTACTATGAAATCTGGAACCATGGAACCAGCAGAAGCAATAAAATAGGTATGATATATGTTTAGCATACATATCTTTAGAGCTGACTAACAAGAATGTTTTACCTAAAAGTGATCCTCCTGTCCTGAACTTTTGGGTTTGAATAAAATGAGATCAAAATTCAAACCATCCCTGGCTTTATTTTTATGAAACTACACAATTTTGTCTATATCTAATAACAGTATGATAAACTGTGTGTCACCTCTGTTCCCACTCCCTCTAGATTTTTCTCTTTTTCTTTTATTTTTGGAGCCACCAGCGGTCCCTTTAGAATTGTAGTTTAGTTCTCCTGTCAGGGATGTCATCTTCGTCTCTCTAAAACTTTGCTTTTGTTTTTTTGCTTACCTCCATGTAAAATATATCCAGTCTGACCACCCCGTGCCCATCTCGCACACTCCATATTTGGAGACTTAGAAAATCCACTGTAGTAAGGGAATGTGGTGAAAACTGCACTACTGTCTACCAGGCAACTCTCTCTCTCAAGCAATCACTTTAATGTATCCTTAAAGATTCCACTACTATTATGGTGACCTTCATTTAAAACTATCAGTGTTTCTTGGTCCTTTGTGTGGTCAAATTGAGACGGGTTTGTTACTATAGTGTGTTGTATTTTTGAAAATTCAGATCACATTGACATTGTAAAAGTTTAGAATTCTTAAATAAATAACTGCAGGAACCCAGACATAGTGCTGTGCCAGCATCAAGAAGACAGATGGTATTATGGTTAAAGCAGTGATACTCAGACTGAGGCTCATGAGCCACAAGTAGCTCTTTAATGTGTCTCCTGTGGCTTTTTGCAGCACATGATATTAAAATACTGTGTGATTTAATCATTAACCTAAGTTATTAAGCAATCAAGTTGCTTTTACTATGTTATTAACCAGTTAAATTATCAGCTTGCATTAAGTTATTAACTTATTTGCTGTGGGAATTAGATAGATAGATAGATAGATAGAACTACAGTAAATGAAACAATGAATTCACACTACTGTGGTTCTTTAGGGTAATGTTGATCGCTAATTTGGCTCCTGAACCACTGAGGTCTGAGTATCACTGGTTTAAAGCATGGGACTGGATACTGAGAGATCTGGGTTCTATTTCTGGTTGTGCCACAGACTTCCTGTGGGTAATTAGGTAAGTCACTTAACTCTGTCTCGTTTTCCTCATCTGTAAAATGCAGCTAATAGTTCTATAATGGGTAAGGTCTAAAGCATTCTACAAATACTCATATATCCTCTGATGGAAGTTCATATATCATTACAAGAGGTTATAATGAAAGGAGCAAAACAATGATTCTCCTTATTCAGTCTTAATGTAGTTTGCTATTCATTCCAAGCAACTAAGACTCACAGAGTTTGACCCAAAGATTTGTAAGGGATTTGTTTAAAGATTCAAAATAACTTCTTTTTTTTTAAAAGAAAAATCGAGTTCTCTTTGTAAGAGTGTGAAGAAGGTGGTTTTATGACATTTAATCCCTGATAATTGTTGCAAAGGATTTAATTTTTTTCACTCACTGTTTGTTTTGGAGAACTGCTCTGAAGTCTCTTGGTGCTCCCATTTCCTGTAACCTTTGTCTTGTTTTATAGTTTTTATACATTGTTATGATAGAATTAATGAAAAATACTATTTTTAAAATCCCTACTTTTGCATATTTTACTGTAATCTCCCATGTGCCCTGTATGTAAAAAATACTGTAGTCCAGCTAAATGGCAGTTCTATAAATGTACTTGTAACCTATAAATCCCAGTGAAAGTGTTGAAATTGGGATGGCGCACACTGTGCCGTGAAGGATTATGTTTACCTGCATTTCAATTATTGTGCCATGCCTCCCAGGCTGATATATTACAACTGCACTTTCTACTACTGGTAGAAACTACTGAGAGTTTTTAAAACACTAAAAATACTGACAATTAAATATTTGCCTTTGTTATTCTGTATAAAAAAAAGTGAGGGGAGGGTTATGGCTGAAATCCCCACCTGCAGTTAGGTTTTTAGCTAATTTTTTTTTAGGTTTTAGATCACATTTTTTAAAACAAAAATAGTTCTTTAATCTCTCCATAGGTTTACACACCAAGGTAAACTTTTTAAAAAACTTTACTTTTTAATATTTTAGTTTATAATTATCTTCTACATAATTATACACACTAAAATTTAATTATTATGCAATCAGAGAGCAGGCAACATTGAGCAGATCATACATGTTTAAAAATTATCCCAACAAAAATAACTTAATTAGAGTCTGTAAAGTTTGTACTGCAGTTGTGTCCCTAATTTTTCAAACTCTAACCTGCTGCCAAATTTTGGAGAACACAGATGAGCCAAAGATAAATCAGAATGCTCTGTACTATTAGCTGCAAAAGAATGATCATAGTTCTAAAACTCCTACACTTATATCATTTAGTACTATTATCTCTACAGGATTGTACCACAATAAAAAAACTAAAATCACAGGAAGAGCAGCATCAAACTAAAATTTGAGCACACCGTGCTGCAAGTGTAAGAAAGTGGTGTGTGTGTTTCAGATCTCTTTGTGCCCAGTCCACAGAGGTTATGAGTCTGTGACAACTCCACCTAAAAACCTTTGGCTCTTTAGACTAAGTTGGAGCAGCAGCTCATGCTTTTACCTCTGGAAGTCTCTTGTTGACTCCCTGGTGTGTCAGCCAAGATAGCAGTCATCACACAAGCTGTTCTCATTTTCTCATCTACGTAAATCCCAACTTGCACAAGCCCCGATACTGTAAACACTTATGCACATGATGCACATAGTAGTCCAACATGGGACTATTCATGGTAGTTGCAGTGGCGTAGCCAGGTGGAGCGAACAGGAGGGGCGGACATAAAAAAAGGTGCCACCCGCTGTGGCGCTTGTACTCACTGGGTGGCGCTCCAGGTCTTCGGCGGTGGGTCCTTCACTCGCTCTCGGTCTTCGGCGGCACTGAAGGTCCCGCCGCCGAAATGCCACCGAAGACCCGGAGCGAGTGAAGGACCCACCGCCGAAGTGCCACCGAAGACCTGGAGCGCCGCCCAGTGAGTACAAGCGCTGTAGCAGGTGGTGCCTTTTTTTATGTCCGCCCCGCCGTTCAGAGTAAAAATTAAAAAGGCGTCACTTGTGCTCAGTGGGGGAGCGGCCGCTCCACCTGCTCCCCCCCCCAGCTATGCTACTGGGTAGTTTACAGGCTCGGGCCACAAAGAACAAGGTTTGTTTGACTTCAGTGTAAATGTACACAAATGCTAAGCCCTTAGATTCAGTAAGGCCTCAAATTTCTAAGTCAATTTCCATTGTTCACTCATTCTGTATTAATTTTTGTGGTTGAATCTTCAACAAAGACATATTCTTATCTTATATAGAGTAACTCCTCACTTAGCATTGTAGTTATGTTCCTGAAAAATGCAACTTTAAGCGAAACGATGTTAAGCAAATCCAATTTCCCCATAAGAATTTATGTAAATGAGGGGGTTAGGTTCCAGGGAAATTTTTTTCACCAGACAAAAGACTATATTATATATATATACACACACACACACACACACACACACACACAGAGTATAAGTTTTAAACAAACAATTTAATACTGGTACACAGTGATGATGATTGTGAAGCTTGGTTGAGGTGGAGGAGTCAGAGGGTGGGATATTTCCCTTACTGCTAAATGATGAACTAGCAATTGGCTGAGCCCTCAAAGGTTAACTCTCACTCTGCAAGGCAGCAGGAATGGAGGGAGATATGCACATTTCCCTTAAGTACATTGCCTTGTTAATTAGGTCAGCTTGCTGAGACCGCAGCCCTGGTGTGTGTCCCCTGCTCTATGGAAGATGGGGTGAGTGGGGTGCAGGAGCAGGGGGGCGGGGAGCAGCTCCAAGGCAGAGGGCAAGAGCAGCACATGGCAGGGGGGGAGGGACACAGCTGAACTGCAGGCAGCTGCTGCACAGGGAACTTAGGGGAGCAGGGAGCTGATAGGGGGGCTGCCGGTCCACCCTGGTTCCAAGCCCCCACCAGCTAGCTGCAACGGGCTGCTCTTCCTGCAAGCGGTAGACAAAGCAGGCAGCTGCCAAATGACATTAGAAGGGAGCATTACACAACTTTAGACGAGCATGTTCCCTAATTGATCAGCAACGTAACAACGTTAACCGGAACGTTAAGTAAGGAGTTACTGTATTGTTTAGCTAAGTAAAGAATCACCATTTTTATTCTGTAAAGATCATTGACATTTGTTTTACTGCAGTATAAGAAATTAAAATTTGGTCAGGGTATCCAGTCTGAAATAGATATTAGATAAAATTCTTCTTGTTTTACTCACACAAGAGTCCCATTGGCTTCTCGGCTGCCCATATGGGGTTGGCTCTCTGGGGATTTTATAATAAATAATCCTTTTATATTATATCTTAACCACCTTTCTTAAAAATAAAGTTATTAGCCAGTTTTCAGTCTCCACTAGCCACCAGGGATACTAAGTACCTTTCACAGTGACTCAGGAGCTATTTTAGGAGAAAAATATTACAATAATTTGCAGGAAATAACCTTTTTGTTCCAAAACAGATGTCATTGAACACCATTATATCTACAACAATTAAAATTATCTTTGGTAACTTTTAGTATTTGGCATTGCGCCATTATTGTTCAGTTAAATATTTTTCAAGTCTGTTAGGACCTCTGCCCACTGTGTGCTTGCAACCCCTCATTGTCAATACAGAAGGCACTTCTCATTTTTGTGACATGACAGTTTCTTTTCTGGAAGGGCCTATGTGATATCTTACATGAAGACAAAATGCAAGGTCCAAGAATTTTATTATAACTGTATCAGAAAGTTTACAAGGTAATAACAAAAAATTTTAATAGCTGAGGCTTTACTTTTTAATGTGGAGTGGTAAACGACAAAAAAAGTAGTTGAAAGTATTAACCAACATTTAAAGTGCATTAGAAGACATGCACAGACATCCTGATGAATTTAAATAGCTGGCTGGATCAGAAATGGAGGAAAAATAACATTGGAACAGGAATAAAACATAAAGCAGCCAAAAACTTGTCTCTCTCATTTAGGAGGCAAATACTTACTGCTAAGGAATTATTTGTTACTTATAAAGTTGAACTTATGCAAAAAAGATTGTTTGGCGGATTGTTGCTGCTGGACTCTATAACTTTAATCCTCATCAAATACTAATTGTATGTTCATCAGCACAGGGATCTGCACTTCATACTTGTCTGTAATGCATCTAGCACGCAGTTGCTGTCACATAAATAGTAATATTCTTCAAAAAGCCAGAACTATCCTAATTTCCCACATGTGATATCATTATATATCATTGGTAGTGCGGTAGTGCCTATGAGGCCCACTCATAGATTCATAGACTAGAATCCTATTGTGCTAGGTGCTGTATGAATACAAAGAAAAAGATGGTATTTGCCAGTTGCTGGCTGGCGTTTTAAGGGAAAAAGCCAGCTCACAGGCATAAGAACAGCCATACTAGGTCAGACCAAAGGCCATCTAGCCTAGTATCCTGTCTTCCAACAAAGTGGCCAATGCCAGATGCTTCAGAGGGAATGAACAGAACAGGTAATCATCATGTGATCCATGCACTGTCACCCATTCTTAGCTTCTGGCAACCAGAGGCTAGGGACACCATCCCTGCCCATCCTAGCTCATAGCTATTGATGGACCTATCCTCCATGAAATTATCTAGTTCTTTTTTGAACCCTGTTATAGTCTTGGCCTTCACAGCATCCTCTGGCAAGGAGTTCCACAGTTTGACTGTGTGTTGTGTGAAGAAATCCCAAAGAACTTACAAGTCTTTGTAACATTAAAATGCTTTATCAGTAGCATATTTTGGATTTGTGCAAGATCATATATGAACTAATATGTAAATGTCCCTGTTTAATATCGAAGTCTGGATACATAACATGTATTACGAGATGCTATCAATGCATAGGAAACAGGTCTCCTTTCTACATAGGCAGATGCTGTGAATTTGTTAAGTGGTAGGGTTTTCTTCACACAATGTGGATTATTCTGTAATCAATAATGAAGCAAGTTTGGGAGTACAGATGTGAAATCACTATCAGTGTTGTCTCAGGATTGAGATATGCCATGTATTTTATAGATAAATGTAGTTTTTAAAGAATAAGCAGTGGAACAATAACCTCCCAACCTTCAGTTGTTATGAGAGAGTTGAAGTAATTTTAACATGTGCTCCCCTGGTGTGTGTTTTTGAATATATGAAATTTGGGCTAGATCATCCATTTTGTATGCATATCTTTTCCTCTGAGTGGACTTTACATAGAGCACAATACAGTGCTTCTTAACCCATGGGTTCACAGGTGAAGAACACAGGCTGCTAAAATAAGGAAACCAGGAGGAAAACATTGGGAAACACAATCTGATTCAAATGGGAAATTATGAATAAAATGTTATGCAAAACATTTTAAAGCATTGAACTTTTCTCTGAAAAGTTTACTCCGTAAAAATGGCACATGGGACCCACATATTTATTGGGTGTCAATTGCTTCAGATCAAATTTGTTTAATTAATAAGTATCCACATTCACAAATTCATGTATAGAGTATATATTGGCTACAGTAGCTCCTTTACCAATGTATTTTCTCTAAAAAAAAATTATAGAAAATTCAGCCTTCATTACAAATCAGTGTGGCAATTTTTTATGTAGGCAATTTAGCTAACTAAGCGTATTTAAAACTACAACATCTTTTTTCAGAAGAAGTGTAACAGTAGTTGTAGAAGATAGGCCTCTTGACTTCAGTTCTGGCCTGATTTTGCACCTTGGGTGGTCATTTACACTGGTTGAAAATTAGTACCAATTGAGTGTGAAACACCACCACAGCTATGAGTGAAGAGTTCTGATTTGGTAACATTAAGCTGTGTGCAAAAGAAATGTCATTTGAATCATAATGTAGACTTTATAGCTCAGAGAACTTTGTTCTTCAGAGACATCTGATTGTTGCAAACAGGATAGAATAAACTGGCTCATCCAAGTTGAGGTATTGTTCAATAGGTTAAAGCCTTAACAAAAGAGCCATCCCCTGAGGCTTGAAAATTAAAACCACAAATTTCATTTTCCATTTTGGTAATCTAGAGGGAAGGAGGTTATTCCATGATTTTAGCTTTCACTGTGATCATTGTCGCAAAAACAGTTTACTAAGGCAACTTTGCTAGGTAAAGCATATGTCAGGCAGGTTAGCAAAAATACAAAAAAGAGTTAATACTCTAAACTTTGTTCCTCTGGATCAAATTATTAAAATGATTAATTTTACCTCAGCATTTGCTCTTTCATTGGTTCACAAAGAGAATTAGGATACTTCTATTCTCACATATGGCCCCAAATTCCTTCCATTCTGTTTTCCCTGTCTTTAGTTTCCTGTTTACTCATGAAACAGCTCCAGGTTCACTTTTTCTAGAGTCCTTTCCACAAATAAAGACACCTAATTTCCCTAGTCCTTCTTGGTTAGTAACCGACTTGGTTCTATTAGTGTAGAACATTTGTACATCAGCTTTTTCTGTTATTTAATATTTCCACATATATCATCATGTCTGTGTGCTTTCTTTTGTTCTGATTCATTCATCAACTCAAATTCTAAGGCTCACAAACTTTATTTTAAATCTTCATTCATCACTTATGAGAAACTGTCCTTTTAAAAACATTTTTTTTAAGCTGCTAGTTTTTCCAAAGTAGAGTCCACCCTACTGTATTTTCCAGCTGTGCCAGTTTGCTTCTCTCGTATGCCTTTGCATGAACCTCAAGCTCACTTAACCTAGGGGAATGGACAATGATATTTAGTCTCCAGGTGGCTAGGAGTAAGTTTGGTATGGCTCAAATTAGAACAATATAAACTGAACTACCGACCCTGAGATCTGTGAGTACGACAGTATTCCTGTCTACTGAAAGTGGAAACAAATCTTAAATTCAACTCTCTCTGATTGTATAGTCGTTCACTGTGTATGGTTCATAAGGATCATCTAAACAATTAATCTTGTTTCCACAAGAAATATGCAAATATATAAAAAGTCTGTTTTTTCACACTGATCTCGGTGTTAGCCCCACACATAACTCTTCTCTAGCTTGAATATTATTGATTTATGGTTACCCTTTCTTTCTTGGCATTTTACTGTTTTTCCATATGACAGTTTTCTTCCTATCATGCAATTCCTTAGTCTCAAACAATATCTACTGAACTAGTGTGGAAGGTCTCCTTTTAAATACATTATAATTTCCCCCCATATTTAATTTGAAATATGGCCCTAGACACTTATTTAAAGCAGAGAGTTTGGCTAGACAGCTTCGAGTTTCCAGGAATCTCTCCTAAGTGAGACAAGTCCCAATATTGTTTTGGCATCTGTGTTTTGCTTGATTGGCTTTGGGTCTTTTTAACAACTAGGGTTCAGCTAAGCAGGGGTTCTCAAACTTCATTGCGCTGTGACTCCCTTCTGAGAACAAAAATTACTATATGACCCCAGGAGGGGGGGACTGAAGCCTGAGCCTGCCCAAGCCCTGATGCCCTGGGGAGCTGGGGGAAAACCCGAGCCCCGCCACCCTGGGTGGTGGGGGGCAAAGCCGAAGCCCATGGATATAGGCACTGACTTCCCCTCTTTCCCGTGGGTGTTTGACCCCCCACTCTGCCTCCGGCCCCACCCCCACTCCACCCCTTCCATGAGGCCCTGCCCCTGTCCCGCCTCTTCCCACCCCTTCCTCAAAGTCTTTGCCCCAACTCCACCCCCTCCCTGCCAATATTCCAACTCCTTCCCCAAATCTCCGCCCCGGCCCTGCCTCTTCCCTGCCTCCTCCCCTGAGCGCGCCTGATTCCTGCTCCTCCCAGTCCCTTCTGGAGTGTGCTAATGCTGCCAAACTGCTGTTTGGCGGTGGCCGGGCGGGAAATGCTGGGAGGTAGGTGGAGGAGCGGGGATGCGGCGTGCTCAGGGTGGGAGAAGGAGGTGGGGTGGGGGGTGAGGGGAGGTTTGCTTCCAGTGGGTGCAGAGCACCCACTAATTTTTCCCTATGGGTGCTCCAGTCCCCAAGCACCCACGGAGTCAGCGCCTATGCCCATGGACTTTAGCCACATGCAGGGGGCCTGTAACCTGAGCCCTGCCGCCCAGAGCTGAAACCCTCTGGTTTTGACTTCGGCCCCAGGTTGTGGGGCTCGGGCTTCGGCTTTGGTCCAGGGGGTAGGACTCGGGCTTTGGCCCTGGGCCCCAGCAAGTCTAAGCCTAAGCCAGCTCTGGTTACTCCATTAAAATGGGGTCCTGACCCACTATGGGGTCCTGACCAACAGTCTGAGAACCGCTGAGCTAAAGAGAAACTATCAACTTATCTATGCCCCAATACTAAACCTACTCTAAAATAGGTGTGTGTGTGTTTGGGGGTGGGGAGAATGGCCTCTGGGTCTTAAATATCTAGGCTTTTAAAAAACACTGCTTTACACATTTGCTTTTATTAAAAAGACAGCCACATCCCTCCTTGGTGCACTCACAGCAAAGCAGAACTGGTCAAATCCTGCTCTCAGTCATGTGCACACATGTGATTGCATTAGGAGTTGCGTGGGTGTTTAAGGGCACAATTTTGATCAAAGCATGCAGTGCCTGAATTAGCACTCCCTTCTACCAGCACAGGATCACACAAGGTCCAAAAAAGAAGAGAGTGCATAGGTTTCTGCAAGTGCACAGCTGGATTTCTAGGAGGTCTGTTAGGAACCCTCAGTGAGCTGGCTTTCTGATGAAGAAACAAGAAAAGGGAAATATATTAAAATGTAGTAGATGAATAGTATGGCTGTGTGCATGAGGGGATTAGTTAGAGTTTCCCATATTGGTGAGCAGCTTTTCTAGGTTTTTTTTTCCTGACCCCATTGTTGCGTTAACTAGCATGGAAAAGATAAGCAGCAGAGATGAGGCATTGCCTTCATTCTTTATGCACTGGACTGGCAGGGAATTACAGTGATTGCAGAAAGTCAGAAAATACCTTTAACAGACACTGGGGGCATTAGCCAGAAGTAGTTTTATTTTACCTCTCTAAATTCTCCCTATAATTTCAATTAGGCACAGATTTCTTCTTCACTTTCTGGCCTAGATTATTGCTATATGCTATCAAAGCAGGGGTCACAGTTTACCACAAATCTTAGCTAACGAAAAAAAGAAAGCCTTCCTTCTTTTAGGGTCTTCCACAGGTATTGCTTAGGGTTCAACAAAAAGAAGAAAGCCCTGCTGTCAGAATCTTGACCATGAGACCTTCCAGAGCCTGTGGGTTTATCACTGAAAAATTAAATAGAAATAACATGCTGTTTATAGAGGCTTGAATGAGGTGCAAAACCCACAAGAAGTTTAAGCATAAATCTCCTGTTAACATCCCACTTTTTGGAGAGCATTAGAACCTTTTGTTTCTAAGTCCCTTGAAAAAGAAATAAGCTGCATTTGCTGCAAATGACTCAGGCTGCAGTAGAATTTAGCTGTTCTTTCTCAGATTCTCTGCAGTGAGGGAGATGAACTTCCTTGGGTTCTAGTGCCTTCTGAAACTCTCTTGTATAATTGTTTAGTTAGATGAGGCGTCCTATGACAAGAACCCTTTCAGAATAACAGATGTAGTTCTTCAACATCCCATTTGTCCCAATAACAAAAAGTGGCTGTGTCTGAAAGGTGGAAAGCTGGCACTTAAAGGAATAATCCCTGCAAGAGTTCAAAGCAACAATGGTGGCAACAGGGTAGTTGCAGTTAAGGTTAATCACCTTCTAACCAACCAATATGTTGGAGAGGGCTGCCTGAAAGATGGGAAGAACTGCTTTTTGCTCCTTGAAAGGGAACTTTCCAAGGTATGTGCCTTTATTGGTTTATTTTATGAATGTTTTAGCATAAGTGGCCTAAGACCAACTACCTGAGGGCTTTAAGGAAGAGGCTTTTTTTTAGCATTGGCTTTTAAACAAAAATGTGTTTTCTGTAGTTTTGTTGAAAGAACTCTGGGTCTCAGATCAATTATGTTAGCCTGTTACTGGAAAATTGGGATGGGATGGAGACATGTTATGGGAAGATATAGAAGGATCTGTGCTGCACGTTCCTTCAAGTGGGCATATTTCACTATTTTCTCTGATGGATTATTATGAAGTAATGGTTAAATACTAACAATGTATTCAGTGCTATATGCAATGAATGGATAAATGATTTATTTACATGGCTTATTTTATTAAAGAATATGCTAATTAACCTTCCTAGAATTAAGTTTTAAAACACCTTCCGTAGTAACCCCTGAATCTGCATGCTGATAGCTCTCCAGAAAGTCACTGCCTTAGTTGAAATAGCCATCTGCTCAGGATGGAATTTTTTGAGTTTGAGGGAAATTATTTTAGCCACTCCTAGGTTATGATAGAGTTGAGAAAGTTACAATAATCCCATTTTAAAAACATTTTAGTTTTTTAGACACAATGCAGGAAAAGTAACTGAAGTTTGGAACTTGGCATGTGCACAGATGACACTAAAGCCTTTGCTTGGCTGGGCCGCAAGCTAGTTCTTTCTGTGACATTAAAAATACTCTTGTTTTTTAAAGTTCTGAGGTATCTGTACAAGAACACTAATGTTGACATAGGCCCTGATTCTGTAAACAGTTATGCATGTGCTTAACTTTACTACTGTGAATTGTACAACAATGGACCCACTCATAGTAGTAAAGAGGGAGTGAGTGTTTGCATTAAGACCTTAATTTATCTGTATTATGTCACAAGATAGATTTGCACTATATGAATTCTTATTCCTTTTTTTCCCTAGTTCATTGCTACCAAATTCAAGGCCATGAAAAATGCATCACAGACTGAAATCTGGTTTCCTTCCATGAAATCTGGTCTTTTGTGTGTTTTTACGCTATACTATGCAGATTTCATGGGGGAGACCAGCGTTTCTCAAACTAGGGGTCATGACCCAAAAGGGAGTTGCAGGGGGGGGGCCACAAGGTTATTTTAGGGAGGGTTGTGGTATTGTCACCCTTACTTCTGTGCTCCCTTCAGAGCTGGCCAGCTCTCCAGCTGCCCAGCACAGAAATAAGGGTAGTAGTACCACAACCCCCACTACAATAACCTTGCAACCTCCCCCTAACAATTCCTTTTTGGGTCAGGACTCTACAATTACAATACCGAGAAATTTCAGATTTAAATAGCTGAAATCATGAAATTTACAATTTTAAAAATCCTATCACTGTGAAATTGACCAAAATGGATCATGAATTTGGTAGGGCCCTATTCATTGCCATAGGCTACACAGACTGATATTGACTATGGAAAAACATTAGTCATTGTGAACTATTCAGGTCCACAGGAGAAAGTTGACTGTTGTCAGTGCTTTTGCTTCCTACACTCAGAGGCTGTACAGGTTCTTCTGGTTCCTCAGTCAAAATAGAGTCATGGAAAGGGGTGCAAAACATCTTACTCTTAAAGACTACAACATATCCTTTGCTTGCTTGCTGCACAAATAAACAAAAAAGCAGCTGGTGATCCCAACTACCACCTTGAGATTCTAAGGCAAAAAACATGCCTCTTAGTTGTAAGGCAAAATGGGTAGCCAGAAAGTGACTCAAGTTGATGAGATGAGAGAAGCAGTTGCATAACTGAGCCTTATAAAGAGACAAATTGAGTATTTGCCCAGTTTTGTAAGGGTACTTTGCACAGCTGTCTCTGTTTTCACCTGAAATGATCTTCCAAATTCCACTCCCAACCGCAGCCTTCCCTACATCTATTACTAGTCTTGTGAGGAGGTGGCTTTTTGGCCTTTGACATTTTTTAAATGTTAAAGATACCTTACTAGTCATGGGAAAGGGATTCCTTCTTCGTTTGGCCACACACCTTGGCTCCTAATTGGGCTCCCTCTTGATGTCTCAGGGTACGTCTACATTGCAAAAACAACCAAAAAGAACAAAAAACTCTGTGGCAGTGAGTCTCAGAGCTCAGATTAATTGATTTGGTCTCACGGAGCCTATGAGTTGATGGAGCTCCATTAGAGTCCATGGAATCATGCTGATTTAGACAAGCTGAGCATCTCACCCAGTAGCTTTAACAGTCACCCTGCTATAACAACTAAATAACTCTGATGTAGAGAAAAACTTGGTTTCCTTCCAATGCTTTTTTTCCCAGTAATGCACTTTCTCTGTAATTCTTGAGAATCACCACCTCTTCACTCCTCATTAGAGTGTGCTATATCTTGCAACTAAGGTGAACTCAATTGTACCATCCAGGATTGAATGGGGGCAGTGGTCACATCCACTCTTGGCAGCTGGCTTTAGTCTTGGACCTGGTTCCTTGCATCCTGAAGCTGAGAGTTCTGTTTACTACTGTTTTCACAATAGGACTTGGGAATGAGCACTCTGGGAATACAATAGTATACCTCCAGAAAAGTTGCCAAGAGAAAAAATCTTGGCTTCCTCCTTTAGCGGTGGTAGGGTATAGGTAAGGCTGAGCAAAGGTTCTTAGCCCACAAGAAGGTTATAACAGCATATTTTGGCTCAAATAGCTTCCGGGGGAAGGGAGCATAAACTGTTTTTCTTGTTGGGTTCAGGGAAATAAGTCTATTTGGATTTTTGATAGTATAGGTTTTTTTCAGCACTAACGAAGGAAACAATATTCGTGTTATAATTCTCAATCTCCCATTGCGTAAATACATAACAAGGGATCCCACCCAAAAGAGCAGAAGGTTGTAATGAGCTCCCACTATGAATAGTTGCACTACATGTAAATTGGCAATGTGTCATAAATGTTTACTGTAATATCTTTAGACTGAAAGAAACAGGTAGTGATGTCATAGATACTTAGGGAGAAGATTTTCGAAGTGTGGAGGCAGATGGAGGGTTGTGAGCAGAAGTCGGGGTTCATTATCCTTCCTAGCTAAAATGCTGCCTGACCTAATCCCAATCAAACCTGACCCCCGCCCCCTTTTCCCCTGATTGTCCCCAGGGTGTGAGAGAGAGAAACCAGCATGGACATCTTCTTACTCCTATTATCAGACGTATCAGAGGGGTAGCCGTATTAGTCTGGATATGTAAAAAGTGACAAAGAGTCCTGTGGCACCTTATAGACTAACATACATATTGGAGCATAAGCTTTCATGGATGAATACCCACTTCGTCAGACTCATGACCAGCCCCCATTGGCCTGGAGTGGTGAACCACGGCCAGTGGGAGCCGCGATCAACCGAACCTGCGGACGCGACAGGTAAACAAACCGGCCCGGACTGCCTCTTTTTCGCTATTATCAGAAGGATAGCCGTGTTAGTCTGTATCCACAAAAACAACGAGGAGTCCGGTGGCACCTTACTGGACTCTTCTTTCTCTTCGCACCTTGGACATTGAGAGGGAGGAAGAATGGCATCCCTGGCCTTTGAGGAGAGGTGAAGAAGAATCTTTGAGCCTGGAGAACAGAGAGCAATTCATTGAGGCAGCTGTATCCTCTAGAGCAGTGCTTCTCAAAGCCGGTCCGCCGCTTGTTCAGGGAAAGCCCCTGGTTGTCTGGGCCAGTTTGTTTACCTGCTGCGTCCGCAGGTTCGGCTGATCGCGGCTCCCACTGGCCGTGGTTCACCGTCCCAGGCCAATGGGGGCTGCGGGAAGCGAAGCGGGCCGAGGGATGTGCTGGTCGCCCTTCCCACAGCCCCCATTGGCCTGGAGCGGCAAACCGCAGCCAGTGGGAGCCGCGATTGGCCGAACCTGTGGGCGTGGCAGGTAAACAAACTGGCCTGGACCGCCAGGGACTTTCCCTGAACAAGTGGCGCCCGACTTTGAGAAGCACTGCTCTAGAGCAGTGGTTCTCAACCAGGGGTATGTGTACCCCGGGGGGTACTCAGAGGTGTTCCAGGGGGTACTCAACTTATCTAGATCAGTGTTTATTGATCTGGGGCTTGCAGCCCTGAGGGTGGTCATGAGACAGGCTTAGGAGGGTTGCAAATGCAGGGCCAGCATTAGGAGGTGGCAAGCAGGGCAATTGCCTGGGGTCACATGCCATAGGGCCACTCCCCCCTCCACGAAACCAAGTTACATGCATCAGCCCTTGGCAGCAGGGCTTGGGCTCCAGACCAGGCTCACAAGTGAAAAATAGGCTCAAATATCACACTGCAATCTAAGTACAATATTTATATTCCAATCTATTTGTTTTATAATTATATGGTAAAAATGAGAAAGTAAACAATTTTTCAGTAATAGTGTGTTGTGACATTTTTGTATGTTGTAAGCAAGTAGTTTTTAAGTGAGGTGAAACTGCGGGTACTCAAGACAAATCAGACTCCTGAAAAGGGTACAGTAGTCTGGAAAGGTTGAGAATCACTGCTCTAGAGGAGATGATGAGGAGATCCACACTAGTGCTAGCTGGCCATCGTTCTCTTCCACCCATGCCATATAGGGCAGATAGTTGGTGAGGAGATGAAGGAAGTAGGGTAGAGGTGGGAGAAATTTACTGTTGAGGATAAATATGGGAGAGGTGGGGAAGGAGAGACTCTTGAGGATGGAAGAAGTGAGGTTTTTACCCACGAAAGCTTATGCCCAAATAAATCTGTTTGTCTTTAAGGTGCCACCAGACTCCTTGTTGTTTTTGTAGATACAGACTAACACGGTACCCCCTGATTCTTGAGGATGGGGCCTTCTAGTGTCCATAAGCCAACCAATCAGTGAGGCTTCTAGCTTCCACAGAACAAAAGGTAACACGAAAGTCTCTCAAAATAAAAGCTGATGCTTGTTTTGTATGCACTATTATGTATCTTTTTCCAATGTTGATGCTGGTTTGGAGTGGGCTAACTATAGATAGAACAGTAATTTTACTCTTGGCACTACTTTTGTGAAGTCTATTATATATAAACTTTTGTTTTTGAAAAATTGGTGTTAGTTTTGTTCATGTTTAGTTGCACTTTCACGATGAAAATTTACTCAGGCTTCCGTTTAGCTAGAAAGACATGTTTTTTAAATTAAACAACTTCTACTGAAGAACAAATGGATTTAAATTACAGGAAAAAATGTTTCATAAAATGCAGAAAAGTTTAGTAAAGCCCAAAACTTAAAAAAAAAAATTCTAGAGGTTTGGCAAAATCCCCAGCACTACTAGGTTCTCACATTCCTCATCTGTATACAGCTAAAGCTGAGATTGTGATACCATCGCTTTAACTCCCAGTTGCTCTTAAGGCTACTTGAAATGATGTGGCATTCATTTCTTTTGCAAATCTAAAGCTTTCTGTAACATTAAGCATTTCTAGTACCAGTGTTACAGTACTAACAATGAGATAGGAGATGGAAGTAAATCTGGTTCTGAAATGAGTGATGACCTCATAACAAGGTACAGGTGACTATATGGTTCATCTGCAGGGCAGATGTACCACAGGTAAAGCACATTGGGAATTTTTTCTTGCTCTATTGGCCAGAAGCAGTGATTCTCTGGAGAAGGGGAGGATGAGAGAATGAGCGTGGGTGGTGCTCAGGAATTCACTCTGGTTGGCTGAAGGCTCAGCTCGAAGTAGAAATATGCTGACTTTTTTGTGTGTGTGAGATAAATGTGTTTTAAGAATACCAATGATTTCTTAATCCAGTTTTGCAAGTACAAACAATTACAATGCTTTGTAAAAGAGCTGCTCAGGTTCCATAATCCTAATGTAACAAAGATCAAAATGCCTTTCAACTTTCTGGTTTGAGTGTTTCAGTTTTACTTCTGACAATGCAGGAGTTTGAAATAGTGTCTAAATTTAATCTCTGTACATGAATGTGTGGGAAAATGTATAAGAAATGGAATCTGGTACTGTACTGTCCTATATTAGTTGATGGCAGTGAGCACTTATGATTTTAACATAGTTGCTATTTTGTATTTTAAACTTGTTTATTGAAACAGGAAAAGAGCCTGGGTTACTGAGGATGAAAGAATCAAGCATTAAGTGTTTCACTCTTTAACATTAGTGATAGGATTTTCCTAATTACATCAGTCTTCATTATACATGTGGGAGATTAATGTATTACTTTATGTGACTATGTAGCATGTTTGACTTACGCTTTTTCAAAACTATTTTGACACTTAACAAGCCTTTGGTGCCCACGAAACCCATCTCTGGGGCTGCAGTTAGAATAAGAAAAGTATAGTGCTGAACTGATCTGATCCTAAACCTAGTCCCCAGTGAACAGTGCAGTATTGTCATTTTAAAATGCACAGAAAATAAATCAGCATGACATGACATCATTGGCAGGAATTCTTGCTGAAGCTAATCCCCATGCTGCTCTGGCACGTGCTGATTGAACTGTCTCTCATCCCAAGAGTGAGTTATTCCTGTATCTTGGGCTCAACATGGAGCTGTTTATCCTTTTAAAGTATGTCTTACAGAAACATTTAAGAAATAAAAACAACCAATGGAAATGTTTAAAAAAATTTAAATAAGTTGTTGCAATGTTATGAAACCAATTGCAATAGTATTGCGCTAACCATTGCATGTAAACAAGAAAGTGAAATTCAATGTAAACTTGTGAAGTCAGCCAAACAGACCCAACAGGAAAAGTTTCCTTGCTAGAGTATTTCTCCAAAGTGTGTTGTAGGATTTTTCCATTCAATAGATTTCAACAACAATGCTCATCCACCTCATAATGGACTTTGAGGAGACAGATACCAAATAGGCTATGCTTGGGCTACAGTTTACTGCTCCTTGCAGAGCATTGTCTCCCTAATAGTTGCAAATCTTCCCTCTTTTTGTGAGCTTTTTCTACAGGACTCATGATTGTCATAAGTTTATTATTATCCTGGGTTATTTTCAATCCTTTCCATTTGTGTGAGCCAAAAGAGTACTGAGCAGAAAGTTAACTCCCTATGTGCCAGATCCTGGCCTCTGCATGCTATCCCATGGACTATAAACAGAGGTGGAACTAAGGCCTTGGCTACACTTGCAGCTGTACAACGCTGTGAGTTAAACCTGTCTTCGTACAGCTGAATAGGGAAAGCGCTGCAGTCTGTCCACATTGACAGCTGCCAGCGCACTGTCGTGGCCACATTTGCGGCAATTGGAGCGCCATTGGGATCAGTGCATTATGGGCAGCTATCCCACAGAGCACCTCTTCCCATTCTGGCACCGTGGGTTGTGGGAAGGGGGCATAGGTGCGGGGGATTCTGGGTCCTGTCCCAACGCCCCATGATGCATCGCTTCGCATCCCAGAAATCCCTTTGTTTTCATCCACCTTTGGCGCCATCTTTCAATGGTTTCTGTGCAGCGCGATCTGTCTGCGGGAAATGGAGTCCAAACTGCTGAGGCGTATGCTGACGAGCCTTGCCAGCATGTCACGTTTGGCTGTCGAACTATTCCTTAAGATCCAAAGTGACAGTGAGAGTGAGGAGTCCGACAATGCTATCGAGCCGCATAATGCGTACGACACGAAATTGCTTGTGGCATTCACGGACATGCTCAGTATCGTGGAACATCGCATTTGGGCTCGGGAAACAAGCACTGAGTGGTGGGATCACATCGTCATGGAAGTCTGGATGACGAGCAGTGGCTGCAGAACTTTCGGATGAGAAAAGCCACTTTCATGGGACTGTGTGGGGAGCTCGCCCCCACCCTGTGGCGCAAGCACACGAGATTGAGAGCTGCCCTGCCAGTGGAGAAGCAGGTGGCTATTGCAATCTGGAATCTGGCAATTCCAGACAGCTAACGATCGGTCGCAAACCAGTTTGGAGTGGGAAAGTCAACCGTTGGAATCGTGTTGATGCAAGTTTGCAGGGCCATTAATCGCATCCTACTCAGAAGAACCGTGACTCTGGGTAACGTGCAGGACATAGCGGATGGCTTTGCACAAATGAGTTTCCCTAACTATGGAGGGGCGATAGATGGGACGCACATTCCTATTCTGGCACCACCCCACCTAGCATCCAAGTACGTTAATCGGAAGGGGTATTTCTCTGTGGTTCTCCAGGTGCTTGTGGATTACTGTGGGCGTTTCATTGACATTAACACAGGCTGGCCAGGAAAAGTGCATGAAGCACGCATCTTCGGAATACTTGGCTGTTCAGGAAGCTGCAGGCCGGGACTTTTTTCCCAGAGCGGAAGATCACAGTAGGGGAAGTTGAAATGCCCATTGTGATCCTTGGAGATCCCGCTTACCCATTATTGCCATGGCTCATGAAACCCTACACAGGGAGCCTTGACAGCAGCAAGGAACGGTTCAACTACAGGCTGAGCCGGTGCCGAATGACTGTGGAGTGTGCCTTTGGCCGTTTAAAGGGCCGCTGGTGATCTCTGTGTGGGAAGCTGGACTTGGCCGAACACAGCATCCCCGCGGTTATATCCGCGTGCTGTACCCTCCATAATATTTGTGAAGGGAAGGGTGAAAGCTTCACTGAGGCATGGACCTCCGAGGTTGAACACCTGGAGGCTGAATTTGCACAGCCAGAGAGCAGGGCTATTACAGGGGCCCAGCACGGGGCTGCAAGGATTAGGGATGCCTTGAGGGAGCAATTTGAGGCTGAAAACCAGCAGTGATATCTGGTGCCCTGCACGGGAGTGAAGTGCAGTAGTTCCAATCTTTAGGAATCAGTGTTTGCTAAGCAGACTTGCAGTGCCTGTTTATTTCCTGGGCTAAGGAATCTTTTACTTTATGCAATAATAAAGAATGTTTTCAAAGCCAAAAAAATCCATTTATTGAAAAGAAAATGTATTTATTGAAAAGAAACACAACTGCTTGGGAATCAGAAAGGGCAAGGAGGTGGAGTGGGGAACGGTACAATCACAGATTCAACATATGTCCTGTCTGGTGTGCTGTGCAGTGAGTGCTGCACTTCAGGATAGCTATACTGCATGGTGATGGGGGTTGAGTGCAGAGGGTAAGGGTCATGATTTTCAGGGCTGGGTGGTGAAGATACAGGTGTTGGAGGCAGCTGGTGGCATGAAGAACCCGGAAGTTGGGGAAAGTGGGTTGGAGGTAACAGTGGAGTACAAGGGAAAGAGTTCTGGGACAAGGGCTGTAGGGGGGAGTGTTTGCGGTACTGCTCCTTCTGCATGGCTACGAGCTGCTGGATAGTGTCTGCTTGGCGGTCCAGGATGCTTAGGAGCCGATCCATGCTTTGCTGCCGGTGCTTCGTGCTTTGCCGCCGGTGCACTGCATTTTCCTTGTGAATCCTGCTTTCTCTCTCCCTCCAGTTCTGTGCTTTTTCATTCTCTTTAATAGATTGCTGCATCACTTCTTGCAGCATGTCTTCTTTGGTTTTTCGCGGTCTCTTCCTGAGTCTTTGCAGTCTCTGAGCAGGCGATAAGAGGGACGGCTGAGGTCTCAAGGTTGTTGCAGCTATATAAGCAAAATGCAACATTTAACAGAGGCAGCATTGTTTATAGCAGACAGAGTCATGATTTTCCCCGCACTTAAGGAGGGCACACACAGGGTCTACACAATAGCATAATGTTCCCGTCCCAAACAGAGCGCACACAACCCACGGGAGCCTCAAAATGGTGAGTAAGGGGGACTGATTGTTTCAGGGCTGTACTGTCCTCTGGGTTTCTGTGCCTTGGGGAGAGCCAACAGCTGCAGGGGGCACCTACACTGAACACTGTCCCAACATTTTCCACAGGACGATATCTCGCTGCTAAGGGTGACCTGGGAAGCAAGGGAGGGTCTTCTACTGCAATGCGGCTTCCGCCCTGGCCCATATGCAGTTTGCCTGTGTGCAGCAATAATCCCCCCGCCCCTTGCGGTACAGTGGCGCGGACACGTTAGCCTGGCTGGGACGAGGACCATGGTGGCTCTCCCGATAAACCTGCGCAAGCGCATTGCACACATTCTGGATGAGACATTCGAAGAGATTACCAAGGCCAATTACCGCGATGTGATAAACCACTTCAATGCACTATTCCACATCTAGGCATGCATGCCTAACCCTCCTCTCCCAAAGAGCCTGCACCGAAAAAATTCCTTCCCGAAAAAAACCCCGCTTACCGGGAACCTGCTCTTCTGTTTGTCCTCCACCAAGTACCGGCCGCTGCGACTGGCTACCTTCCTCCTGGCTCGAGAAGAGCTCCTGGCTGCATGCCTCCAGGGATTCCAGGGTGTCTCCATCCGCCCCACCACCCTCACTCCCGTTTTCCACCTCCTCCTCCTCTCCCACCCCGGCTCTGAAGTGTCCATGGTGGTGCTCGGAGTGGAGGTGGGGTTAACCCCAAGTATTGCATCCAGCTCTTTGTAGAATCAGCAGGCCGCGGGGGGAGCACCCGAGCGGCCGTTTGCATCGCGGGCTTTGCGGTAGGCACTCTGCGGCTCCTTCACTTTAATCCTGCACTGCAGGGCGTCCCGGTCATGGCCCCTTTCCATCATGTCCTTTGATACCTTCCCGAAGGTATCGTAATTCCTATGGCTGGAGCGCAGCTGGGATTGGACAGCTTCCTCCCCCGAAACACGGATGAGGTCCAGCAACTTGCCATTGGGGCTCACTTGGTCCACGGAGGCATGGTCACCTGGAAAGATTTGCTGATAGCACTCCACGCCATGCCTGGCTGAGCAAACAGGAAGGGGATTTTTAAAATTCCCAGGGAATTTTAAGGGAGGGTCACATGGTTGGTTACCTGAGGCCAGGGCAGTAGAGTTTGAACTGATGACCAGAGTGGTTAGAACAGGCATTGTGGGATACTGCCGAATACTTCTGGAGGCGAGTCATAGCGCATTGGGCGGCCACACTAGCGCCACTGCGCTGCAGCGGCGGTGCAATACACACTATTCCTCTTGGGGCGGTGGAGTACATGCAGTGCTGCAACCACGGAGATACAGCACTGCAAATGCCTTGCCAGTGTGGACAGGGAGTGAGTTACAGCGCTGGGGGTGGCTTTACAGCTCTGTAACTTGCAAGTGTAGCCAAGGCCAAAGTCTAATTTCAAGGTCCAAGCCAAGTGAAATGCAAAGAAGTAAGTGGTGCAGATGATCAGATGAACATTTGATTTTACAGTTTTAACAATATTGGGATTCTTAATTACCCAAAGTAAGGTCTTCAAAAAGAAACCTATAACAAATTTATGGCTACCTAAGACTTGATGATCATGATTATAACACATACTGTGATCATTTGGCTGTGGGGAAAGAGCTCTCCGGTTCACCTGATCTGAAAGCACAGGCCTCTACTATTTGAATAAAGGAGAATCTCCATGAGTTTTTAAAGTAAAGGGCCTATGCTGCATAACTAAGCAGTTCTGATCCTTTTCATTAGAGAACAATGGATATATACACCCTTGCCATTTCATTACAATTTTCTTGAGCATCCCTTTAAAATTATTCAAAAAGTACATCATGCCAAATACATTTTGTCCATTTAGAAGTAGGATTTCAATCTCCAGCTTTGAAAGGGAAGTAGTAGCTATAGTAGATAACACCATTTAACTTACCTCATATGTGTGGTGTTCTTAAAGCACAGAGAGCTTGTATTTCAAAACTAAATGATTTTTATTCAACATTGTGTAGCTCAGTAAAGAGAGCTTGTTGTAAACTGCAACCACTCCATAGTATGCCCTTTTACAGAGAATACAGGTTGAATTCAAAATGCATTAAAAAGTGACCTAAGAACATTCATAGGTTCACAGAACAAAAAACTGTTTAGGATCCATCTCTGACAAAAATCTATGTAGGGCAGTGATTCTCAACCAGGGGTACATGTACCCTGGGGGTTCGCAGAGGTCTTCCAGAGGGTATAACAACTCATCTAGATATTTGCCTAGTTTTAAAACTGGCTACATAAAAATCACTAGCGAAGTCAGTACAAACTAAAATTTCATACAGACAATTTTATACTGCTCTATATATTATACACTGAAATATAAGTACAATATTTATATTACAATTGATTTTATAATTATGTGGTAAAATGAGAAAGTAAGCAATTTTTTAGTAATAGTGTGTTGTGACTCTTTTGTGTTTGTATGTCTGATTTTGTAAGCAAGTCTTTTTTAAGCGAGGTGAGACTTGGGGGTACGCAAGACAATCCAGACTTCTGAAAGGGGTACAGTAGTCTGGAAAGGTTGAGAGCCACTGATGTAGAGGAACAAACTTCATACAAACCGCTACTGGGTTAAATTCAGTCACATATTTGCCCAGTGTAATGCGCAGAGGCACTCTGATCACAGTTGCTGAGCTACATGATTTAAACAGGTAGTGTAACACCATCACTTCTTTTAATGATCAGTGTAAAAGTAGGGAACCTGGGAAAGAATGTGGCTGACAAATTACCATACCAGGCTGCCACATCCTCCTTTAGAAATACTAATTTAGAAATTCTAAAAATGGTTTCCATATGTATATTGTATAATATTGGATAGCTAGTACCATGTCCCTTTTCTATTTTAGCTGTCTCACCAGTAGTATTAGTGAATTTGTGTACCTGAGAGATGTACTGACAGCATAAAGGAGAGAATGATGCTCAGATTTGCCTATGCAAAAGGTGAAAAAGGGGGTTGGTATTTAATCTTCCTCCCACCCCACTTTCAGAAATAACAGTACAGAAAAATCCCTGTGTATACACACAGTTTCTGAAAGCCCTTTGGGTTCACAATGTTTGATTCCCATATTTATAAAGATAAAATAGCAGTGTCTCCTCTGATGCTGGCCATATGGGATAAAATTTCAAAACAGTGCTTGGGAGATGTATGTAATGACTGAGATAGACAGTCAATCCAACTCAAGAGAGCACTCCATTCAGGGTCTAGGATATGTGCAGATCCAGTTTTTTCCCCTCAGTGGGCATTCCTAAGGGTATGTCTACACTGCAACTGGGAGTATGCTTCCCAGCATAAGTAGACAGACATGCTTGAGCTAGTGCACTAAAAATAGCAGTGTAGCTGGGAGTAGCATGGGTGGCAGGTCAGGCAAGCCACCCAAGCATGTACCCAGGAGGTCCAGGCAGGTTTGTACTCAGGCAGCTAGCCTGAATTGCGTGCTACCCCTCCAGCTACACTACTATGTTTAGCATGACATCTCAAACAGAGCTAGTGCTTGTCTACCTGAACTGGGAAGTACGCTCCCAAGCTGCAGTATCAACCTACCCTTCAAATGCTAACTTAATTTTTGTGTCACTGAACAGACAGAGACCTTCTAAATGATGGAAAAGTCTTAAGTCTGACAACCACCTCCGTGCTTGGAGCAGCTCTTTGGTTATTTGTGTTCTGGGGACATCTGCTCCAGCATCTTAAGATATCTATAGCAGACAAGTTCTACTGGTGCTGTACTCCTTATTCTCAGTCTCTCTCCTGTGTATGATATTGGCTATAGGAAGGCAAGGCCAATGCAGAGCTATAGCATGTCTGTGAGGAAAAGGTGGCTACGGATTTTGAAAAGTGACTTCTAACCTGGTGTTCTGAGTGGAATGGAAGACCTGATTTCTTTAAATGGGCTTTCAGTGTGCATTTTTTGTGCATAATAATGAAATGATTCCTTCATTCATAGGAATATATCAGAGTGCAGTCATACATGAATCATGAACTTCATGTGCATTGTATCAGAGGGATAGCCGTGCTAGTCTGAATCTGCAAAAAGCAGCAGAGGGTCCTGTGGCACCCTTAAGACTAACAGAAGTATTGGAGCATAAGCTTCCGTGGGCGAATGCCCACTTCATCATGAAATGGGCATTCGCCCACGGGAGCTTATGCTCCAATACTTCTGTTAGTCTTAAGGGTGCCACAGGACCCTCTGCTGCTTTTTGCAGATTCAGACTAGCACGGCTATCCCTCTGATACAATGCACATGAAGTTCATGATTCATGTATGACTGCACTCTGATATATTCCTATGAATGAAGGAATCATTTCATTATTATGCACAAAAAATGCACACTGAAAGCCCATTTAAAGAAATCAGGTCTTCCATTCCACTCAGAACACCAGGTTAGAAGTCACTTTTCAAAATCCGTAGCCACCTTTTCCTCACAGACATGCTATAGCTCTGCATTGGCCTTGCCTTCCTATAGCCAATATCATACACAGGAGAGAGACTGAGAATAAGGAGTACAGCACCAGTAGAACTTGTCTGCTATAGATATCTTAAGATGCTGGAGCAGATGTCCCCAGAACACAACTAACCAAAGAGCTGCTCCAAGCACGGAGGTGGTTGTCAGACTTAAGACTTTTCCATCATTTAGAAGGTCTCTGTCTGTTCAGTGACACAAAAATTAAGTTAGCATTTGAAGGGTAGGTTGATACTGCAGCTTGGGAGCGTACTTCCCAGTTCAGGTAGACAAGCACTAGCTCTGTTTGAGATGTCATGCTAAACATAGTAGTGTAGCTGGAGGGGTAGCACGCAATTCAGGCTAGCTGCCTGAGTACAAACCTGCCTGGACCTCCTGGGTACATGCTTGGGTGGCTTGCCTGACCTGCCACCCATGCTACTCCCAGCTACACTGCTATTTTTAGTGCAC